>NW_025813433.1:0-135518 GCF_021976095.1 Xenia sp. Carnegie-2017
CCTGGGAAAAAATACGACAACAATAAGGCAAACAATTCCCTACACTTACCATTCACTAAATTCAAAACAAACAGAGGGTGACAAATTTAGCGAAACCCAATCACATTTTATGCAAAACACAAAATGAGTCAACGAAAGTTGCAGCCTGTCTGTAGGTTTATTAGTGCTTCCACATGCTAATAGAAGTTTATCCTCAGGATTGTTAGAATCGATTAGGTTTTTGTGTAATCCAGTGCCAGTTCAAGTATAATCCTGGTGAATAGTGACGTCACGTCTAAGAGGAGACTAGTATGAGTTGTGATTTTGTGTTGTGACTTTTACGAAGTCGCTTTTCTTGAGTTTTTGGTAAAACATGACAATTACTAACAACAAACCGTAGTGCATTACAGCAATCATCTTACAACCCTACATCACACAAAGCCAGCACGATAAGAACGATAAGAAAACGTGCTCACTGCTCAACTCACATGCAATTCATCGAATCCTCTACACAACGAAGCACTGAACACAAACCAAACAAAGAAGAATCTCACGAAAACAACAAACGATACCTTGCAGAGTTATAACAAGGTACGTCTGCGGCAATCTCACGTAGCTACGACCATACAACATACGTGTCACACATAAATCATTTATAACGTTACGTCATGAAGAAATCAAGTGGGACAGGGCTGATGTATTACAAACATCACCTCAACACTGAGACACAGACTTATCTTAGAAAGTGTGGTATGCTAACTAAAGAAAACAGTTTAAGCAATGTCAACAATAACTTGTACAATTTGCAGCATTGCCATCTCGTATGTTTTAGACCTGCCATGTAAATTTTTGTGCATTATCTTTGTTTATTTTTTTAATATGTTGTTTTTGTGTTGGATGATTACTGAACAAATTGGATGGTAGGAGTAAATAAAAAACCTAAAGACACAACTGTGAATGATCATAATCTACAAACATGTACTGGTGATACTCCTGGGTCAAAACTTAAAAACCAAACCCATTACTTCAAGTTACCTTACAATGGCCACTACTCACAAATCACAAAACGAAAACTACATAACTTGGCCAGACGTTACTGCACAAACTTAGCCATAAAACTAGTATTCTCTTCTTTTAAAATCAAAACTTCTTCCGCTTCGAAGACCCCATCCCTTTCCTCTTAAAATCCAATGGGGTTTACAAATTCTCTTGTCGGGATGTAATTCTCGCTACATTGGCGAAACCAGCCGCCACCTCAATATTTCAGTTTCCTGGTAAACAGACATCTCACTACCCTTGGCCTTAGTATATATTCTATTAGCGAATGTTGGTCTAGAACTCCCAAGAGAAAAACTATAATTTCTATTCTATCATTACTCTCTAAAACGATCAATACTGGTAAGGACTGAGGAAGTGTAGACAAGTTTGCGGAGGCCCAACAGTCATCGTTAACATACATTTAGTCTTAACTCCTGACTGTCTTTAAACATCCGACTAACAAACGCCGTTCTCCGCGTCAATTCTTTCTCCGCAAGTTCACTCCATCGACTACAGACCAACCCAGCAGCCACTAAACTTTTTGCTGGTAACAATTGAAATATGTTTGCCACTATTTCTGGTGGCAAATATATGAAATATGTATATGGGCGTTCGATTACAATGGCGCTTGATGGAATATTTTTCGACATTTGCGGCCATGTTGTATTTAACCGTTTGTTAATTTGGTGGACTGGTAACAATGGAATGGAATCTCTGTTGATGAATGTTCGGTGTGTTTGGCAAAATTTTCTAGATATCTTTCTTCTGTTGTAATAACTTATAAACTTCTTGTTTAATGGAAAAACAACAACAACGTGCTATGAAACATATTATTAAGTTGAATCTACAAACTTTCTTAATACTATGACGTATACGTCACGTGACAGCGACTTTGAATTCCCTTTCAAAAAGCGCGCAATTCAAAATGTCATCTATTCTTCTTTCATACGAAGAGGCAATTTCAGTTTACGTCAAATGTTTGACCTAAATGTGTGCGAAGAGAGGAGCTCAGAAGACCCACAGTAAGTTCCTTGTCGGTCAAAGGTATTAAAATACGATCAGCTACTTAAGGCTAACTTTTTAGGATTATTTTATAATTTTGTAAGCAAGGAAGACCGAAGGTTTTAAATTTGTTCTGCCTTTGCCACCTAAAGCATAACCGTTGTTTTTGTAGTCACAGTTTGTTAAGAAATTATGCTAGACCTTGCTACAACATCTCTTGGCATATCAAGGGAACAAATGATGCAGGTACAAACACAGTTTATATATGTTTAGAAAAGTTATTTGTATTCGTTTGGTTTAACCTAAAACAAGACAAATTATATTCTACGTCGCAAATGACTGCCTTCTACAGGCAGACTACTAATAGGCCTTTAGGCTAAGATGAAGGTAAGGGCTTTTAAGTAACAGTGTAACATCTATTCCTCCCACTAAGTTCAGTTTTCCTTTGCTTGGCATTTCCTATTAGTGTAAACCCATAAGGTAAAAATGAGAAAAAGGTTTAAAAAATTTAAAAAAGATTGACATGGTCAAGGAAAGCAAAGTTAATACTTCCGCGAGTTCTGAGCATTTAACATTTCAAAATTAAGGCAAAATTAAGCGCATTTAGCTAGCCCTAGCCCTAAAAGCAAAAATGTTCAAATCTAATTGTGTCCAGATACACCCAGGCCTTTTGTAAGCCGGACCTTTGAGCTTAAGTCCCTCAGCCTACTGGATAGTCGGCTCCTGCTGCCTTCAATGTGAATTTTACCTATGAGCAACAACTGCCAATATTTGCCCAGGTGTATATGTCATTCATCAGTCATCTATATTAACTTTAGCCACCTTTCAAGCTGGTCAGTATGCTTCCTTATCCAGATATTTTGAAGGAAGGAGCATCGTTTATATACTACATTGATTGTGTAAGTATAGCAATATAACGAAATGTCATGCAAAATGAATGTGCTATTTCAGATAGCAAGTTCAAGTCAGTTAAAGATTTCAAAAGTTATCCGACTTTCAACATTGGCTCTAAAGAAAACTTTTGTTTAATTTCAGACAAAGATTCCTCCATTCATGTTTGGTGAAAGATTTTTTGAAAATGATCTTACAGATCCAAGTAAGTGAGATCATGAACAACTATTGAAATATGTAAAATGCTTGACATAACATTACCTCATCAAATTTCTCTGTTTATACAGAACCAATACTTTGAACATCATAAGGTATGACATTATAACATCATTCCTATTTGTAAAAGTAAATCAATAAAATGCATGGAATCATTCATGTTTGCAATGATTTATATGAACCATGTAGGCAGTTGTGAGATTGTTAAGCCTGTTCTCAACTAGCCACGTCTCGTAGCAAAACGTAACATGGCGTATGCGTGCTTATGAATTCGATGGTCAATAGGCACAAGCGCGCATGCGCCGTGTTTTTGTTACTGATGACGTTACGATTCGTGGCTAGTGGAAAACAGCCTTCTGTCTAAAGCCTGTTTTCCACTAGCCACGTATCGTACCAAAGCATAACATGTCGCATGCGTGCTTGTGAATTTGATGGTCAATAGGCACAAGCGCGCATGCGCCATAACGTTTTGCTACGATGCGTTACGATACGTGGCTAGTGGAAAACAGGCTTTAGGGCTTGCGCTCATCTGCTCCTGACTTTGTGTGCATAAGCCTGTGCAAACACTGTAAACATCTCTTGTTTCCTAAATGTCAAACTCAGGCTGTATGTGCTCAATTTGCTGAATGTGCTATGTACTCTTAGATGCTTTTTATTTAGTGCTGTAGTAAACTACGAGAAGTTCAAAGAACTCAGAATCAACATTTCGATCAGTGACCGAAAAGAAGGTACAATAACAGTACAACAAAATTGAATGGCTTGATTTGAAAATCGGGTTTATCTTGGACTCGTTACTGTCTTATCTCTTGGTTGCTTATGGTCCTGTGGCTGGTCTTTGCTGTATATTATCCTAGGGCTTGTTGCACAAAGTCAGGATTCACTTGATTTAATTGCTTCAACAATCTTTTTAGAAGGCTGCAATTTAAGCTGGGCGGTCTTAATGGATTTAACCCACAAAAAACATTTTTTTCTCGTTTTTGTGAGATATATTCATGTCTTTTCGCTACAGGAATCGGTAGCGGAACAAAAAGGCTTCTTCAGGAAAGAAACAAGGAACTTAAGGGAAAAATTGCAAAATCAAGTAGAGCATCGTCAATTTATGACATAATTGCTTCCAGATATGCTAAACTTACCAATAAAACCAATGTATCTTTTGTTCTATTCATTGTCATTCCATAGAGCGGCTCGCAGCGTTGACGAAGATACAGCAGGTTCACCAAACAAATTTTAAAAGAAACAAAGTCAATATAAAGTTTTTGATGTAAATACAATCATTTATAAACACACGCAAATCGTATTTATTAACAGTAAATTTAAAAGCGTAAATATATCTATAATTGAAAAACAATAAATATATCTATAAACAAAAAAATATAAATATATCTGTAAAAACCAAAACGTAAATATATCTATAAACGAAAAACGTAAATATATCTATAAACGAACTGTATATATAAATCGAAAAACGTAAACATATCTATAAACGAAAGCGTAAACATATCTGAAACGAAAACATCTATAAACGAAAAACGTAAACATAAACGAAAAACGTAAATATATCTATAAACGAAAAACGTAAACATATCTATAAACCAAAAACGTAAACATATCTATAAACGAAAAACGTAAATGTATCTATAAACGAAAAACGTAAATATAAACAGAATTTTATTGGTCCATAACTATAAAAGTTTCCAACTAAGCATTCTACTTGCCTGATTTAGCATGAAAAAATTTATAACGAGTTGCGTAATATTCAACCGAGCGATATGCTCTAATTGTCCTTCTTTCATTAAGAATTCTATCGATCTTTTATATTAGTTCTTTCAGACAACCATTCATTATTAATAAATTAGTAATCACCAACTTTTCGAATTTCAAACAAATGAAAAACGCACAAAGACCCTCGTCATGAATGATTTAGATACCGGTTTTAAGACTGCATCATTAAATTGAACTTCAAAATTTCATGCGACATAGTTTCATGTTTTTGCTTGATGTAATACACAGGTTCAACCGATTGTAGAAGATCTCAAGAAAGAAGTGAATGACTTGAACATAAAACAGGTGCGCATGCGCACTACGTAATCCACAACAGTTGGCTTTTCGCTAAGTATAGGGGATATACAGTAGGTCCACTTCGCCGTGCAACTGACTGCTGTATATTTAATTAGATTACTGGCTGTCGTTAGCCATTTCATCGTTCCCATTGGTCAAAATTGAACGGTTGCCACTATGGTAATTACGTGCGTAAAGAGATATGCCTGGCACAAAAAATTTTAATGGAGTGGCTCTAATGTATATTCACTATACCCTGCTTCTGGGGTTAATCGTTTTCATTTGTTCTGTTTCATCTTGTTTAGGCATCAGACGTGAAATACACACAGCAATTGAAAACGGAAATTGCCGAGCAGACATCGAGTCAGGTTTGGGAATGTTTGAACCTCGTTCCCAGTCTTCCGCCTTTTATAATCATTCACTATCGTGTTCTCAGGCCGAGTTGAAGGTGCTGATCGCAAACAACGTTGAAGAATCGGAGAGTTAAAGGCGAAAATCGTAACATCTCCCGAAAGTTTCTTGGGTAAAGAAATTTTTGGTTTTTCATGATGATTTCATCCTTTTTTAAAACGTCCTTCGGTTCTGTTCCGTTTCAGGAACTCGATCGGATGAGCACCGCCATCGAGACTTACAAATTGGTCATCGAAGAGAAAAGTCAGAATACTTCACGAGAAAAAATTTGGAAGAATCTCAACGTTGTTGAAGATGTAGGATTTTTGATAACCTTCTTCATTTTGTGTATTCAGTCCGCTTCGTATTGTCGCACCATCCATAACTGCCATTTTTTGCGTGTTATTAACAGCTGCATTTAGCATCAACAATGCATGGTTGTAAATGTCGATCGTCCAGAGTAGTATGTGTATAGAGTCATTTTTTGACTCTGAAGATGACTACCGCTAAGGTTGTCGAAACGTCATCAACAACAACAAAACAGTTCTTCTCAGGACTATACTAACCTGGACGATCTACATTTACAAACATGAAACGATACTCGGGTTCAAACCATTTACTTTAATAATGCAGGGGAGACAAAATTCATATGCGTGTTATAGTTTGCGAAAGCAATGGATTTCAAAGGATCTTAATGCAACAGAAGATGAATAAATGAAAATAACCCCCTCAATTATCAACTCGCTTGGCCACTGGATATGAAATCACCAGAATAATTCCTTTAAAAGAGCCATCACTTTGATTCGCCTAGTTCTCCGTTATTGCTTTTGTCTAGAAACCGTTGTTTTCGGTTGTTCGGAAGAAAACCTAGGCTCGCTTTTCCTTATTTTTTTTTTCAAAGAAAAAATTTGTTTGTAAACTCAATTATGAATATGATGACTAGATGCCATAAACCTAAGGCTTGTTTTGTCTGTGTTTTCCCATTGTTTTCTGGCACAGACTGCACACTGCAAACTTGTTTCTTGTCATCTCTTGAAATATTTCAAACGGGATGATTTGACGTCAAATGTATAGTTGGCTGCTTTCTTAACACCTTTCTTTCTCGTCCTACATCATTGTGTGAAGTTTCTCGGCGATTTTTAGAATTCTTGCACAGCTGATCGGGTTATCTCATCAGTGCAAGATGAATTCACTAAGGAAAACGGTAAGTTTCGTGTCTTCAAAACTTATTTTTGCAATATTCATACAGGCTAGCGTCTAGTTAGATATAGATAATCTCCAGTAGATATAAATATGACCTGGTAGATATAGTTAGAATCCATTAGATGTGGATAGGGTCCAGTAGATATAAGATAGGATCAGTAGATGTAGATAGGATCCAGTAGATATAGATAGGATCCAGTACAATAGATATGTTCTGGTAGATGTAGATGGGATCCAGTAGATATAGATAGGATCCAGGAGATGTGGATAGGATCAATAGATGTGGATAGGGTCCAGTAGATATAAATAGGATCCAGTAGATATAGTTAGGATCCAGTAGATATAGCTAGAATCTAGTAGATATAGATAGGATCCAGTTGTTAAAGATAGGATCCAGTAGATATAGATAGGATCCAGTAGATGTAGCTAGAGTCCGGTAGAACATAGATGGCTGCACATGGCCCAACAGACTTAGCGAGGGCCTAGTAAATATAGCTTGGGCCGGGAGATTTAGCTAGGGCACAGTAGTATAGCTAGGGTGCAGTAAATATACATAGGCTCAGTGCTTCAATGTGTTATGATCAGTTTATTTAATATACAAACTGTCAATTTAGAAATCGACAGAAAAATACCAAGAAATACTGGATGAGGCAGCCATCAACAATGAACAACTTGCATATTAATTTTGAACAAAAGGTCAATACATCGTAAATTTAATTGTAGATGTTTGTCTCGTGTATATGAAGTAATCTAAAATCGTTTTCTCCGCCTTCTTCCATTTTCAGAACGCCAAACGTCAGTTGACGATGATGATAGGAAAAAAAGATCGCATGGAGCGAGTTTATGAAAAGAAACTGGCTGCGAAAAGGGACGAGCTTGAAGTGAACAAAAAGTACGAATTCGTGGTCGTATTTGTTGCCTTTCGACGTCAATTTTTACTGTTTGCACACGTAATGTTTTCAATATCAAAGAACATTTAAAACGTTTTATGTAGTTTCTTCAAAGATTTTTCTTTTTTCGTTTGCGGTATTTAATTGAGTTCCTTTTCTGGTGAAATTTATATCTCACCGACACTTTTTAAAACAAAAGATAAATTATTTGATTGTCATACAAGAAGAAAGTCCCCCTTTCATAAAGCACAGGTGATCTTATTGGTCACATGGCCGTTGGTAAATTACTTAAAGTCTGATTAGTGCTCTGCTGATTTATCTGGAATTCATTTTATTAAGAATTTATAACAATTTTGTCGGGAAGGCACTTTCTTTTTGTCTTGTGTCTATCTCAACAACAAAACATGGCATGAAGAAGAAAAATGGAATAAGAATTTTTTGTAAATAATTTACGAACGGAATTTTTAGTTTCGTTCGTTCCACGTGTTTTGACATGTATTGGACATGTTTATGACATGTATTGGACATGTATTGGACATGTTTTGACATGTATTGGACGTGTTTTGACATGTATCGGATGGACATGTGTTTTGGACATGTTTTGGACATGTTTTGATCGTCGTAGGGATGTTGAGATGTTGCAGAAAAAAGGAAAACAGCTTCAAGAACAATCTTCGACAGATGAAGAATTACAAAGAAGTGTTAGCGAAGGTGGGAAAGTTACAACTCGCTCATTTTCTATATATCACATTCAACTGTGGGTTCAATTTCCTCTAAGTCAATAGGATTGCTTACTTACTATTTAAATTCACCGCTGTTTTCAACGTACAACTTGTTTTGTGTTTAAAGATAAAAGCAATGGAGGAAGACTACGGCATGAAAAAGAATTTAGTGAAAGAGGTCTACGAGCAGATGATAACCTCAGTAAATATATTATAATATCATGAAATAAATTTATAAAATTGGTCTATAGCCGTGCTCATATTAGCCTGGGCAAAACAGATCGAGCTCAACCAATCAAATCAATCAATCAGTCAAAGAGAATTTTCAAATCAATTATTTGAATACATGTTAGAGAAAAATTAGATTGTTTTAAATTTATCTTTTTCGCATCATTATAATTTTATAAAAGAAATCAAAGATGTTTTTCGTGTTTACACTGGCTTATGTAAATGTCGTGGACGTTTTTGAGAACTGTACCGATCTGCTCTCGAGTTTTCCCAAAAGTCACCTATGTTTGCGTAAGCCTGAAAAACAGTAAACATGTAAACAGTAAACAAACAGTAAACAGTAAACAAACAGTAGACAAACAGTAAACATGCAAACAGTAAACAAACAGTAAGCAAACAGTAAACATTGATTGTATCTTAAATGACTTATTGAACATTGATTTTGTGGAAGGTTTTTGTTTTGTTTTTCAGCTGAACAATTATCACGAAGGGCTTAGAAATGGCGCACATGCTGTGCTGAACGCTTTTTCAGATTCTGAAGATACGAATAATGCCAATGAAGTGTTTGGATGTGATGATCCGACGCCAAATGAAGTAATGCTAGAAGTTAAGTAAATACAAACGATAAAAGTTAGCGTGATTTTGTTTTATAGCTGAAAATATTTTCCTCCGTTATGTGTATTGTATAAAGAGATTGAAGTAGAGTTGAAAAACTCGATGAACTTATATTTAGGAACAGTATCTTCATCTTTGAGTTGAAGTTCATTCAAATATAAAACAAAGCTCTTGCAAATCATTTATTCGGTGTGATCGTGGAGTTGTACACCAGCATTCAAAATACCATCTCACATGAGAGTTTGTCGTATACGTAAAATATATTTCAGCTTTTAGTGCGACATTTTAAACACCTTCAAAGCAATATTGAATTTCAACTGACGAATGCGCCACCATTTCAACGCATATAGCAATGACAATTGAGCGGGGTTTTCGACTGCCAGTGTGACTTTATTAGACTTCTACACTAATGCGATAAGAAGGCGTCTCGTTTTTATATACTTAAATAGATTTTCTTTCAATGGGGCTTTTAGCTAATGTGCCAGGCCTGGATAAAGTATTTCACTACCTGACACTGACAATGCTGGGAAGCTTCCATTCGTCTGAGTTGAGTAAAATTTTAAAGTGCGCATTAACCTTGCAGGATTTTAGTATAGTTTGAAAGAGTTTACAGTTCTTTAAAACTGTAAATTTAAAAAACAAATGAATTGAGATCAAAGCTTTCTTCGCAATTACGGTTTAAAGTCCAGATTTCCCTACATTTATTTCCCAATGGGGTCTGGTATCCAGTACATGTTGTGACGTCATGTAAGGAATACAGTCGCGTGGGCTTTATTCAAAACAAATTATTTGCTTTTAAAATAATCAATGTTGTTGCCGATATTTCGATTATTGCGTCGTTTTTTTTTCAAAATGTCCTCATCTTGGTCGGAAACATCATCTTCAGATTCATCAGAAAATGCGAATTATGATATAGAGATGGAGGACAGTGTTTTACCGGTGTCTGTCCTTGCAACTTGGTATATCGCCTTACGAATACATCGGCATTTGGCATGATGTGACAATAGTAAAGAAAATAGCCTGTTAAATTACTATAATGTTCAGACCCGTGTTACTTACATGACGTCACCCAACCGCACAGGCCCAGTCCTTTAGCGGTAAAACTGAGCGCTTAAAATGGTCTATTTTTGCAACTTTGACGGACAGTACGATTGGTAAATATTACATTAAAATTTTGAAACATGGCTTTTTAAACCACATTCATTGGATAGTGTAAAAACCACGTAAGGTTTTTATGCATTTTAAGGACAGACCGACTGGTACCCGTTGTTTCAGGTCATGTTTTCTCGAACAGAAAAACTTCCCTTAAAAACAGTTATCACTAACTTGAACTAAACTGTCTAACATGAGAAGGTACTCTTTGGAAACATATATGTACTGTTGCAGTCGATCCTTCATATGGTGAGAGCGTTTCACTGGCCTGTTTTCCCTTATTTTCATTCAGATATGACATCTAGTGACACACTAAAACGTGGAATATTCAACTGTCCTTCGTGCGTCTACGAAACGAAATGGTTCGACAAAACGTGGATCATTTCACATTCTTAAGCAATGCCACATTCAAACAACGCTATCTTATCAGTACGTCTCACTGGAAGCCGGGGAACGTCATATTCTTTTACTGTGGAAACGAGGCAAATATTGAACACTTCGCAAAAACAATGGGTTTCCTGTGGGAGACTGCGCGAGTTTAACGCAATGCTAGTATTCGCCGAGCAACGCTATCAAGGGAGTAGTATGCCATGGAGTAAACTCCCTCTCGGGTTCTCAATACACCGGATATTTGACCTCATCGCAGGTTCTTGCATTACTCCAAGCTCATAGACAATATCAAGTCAAATGTGAGCGGTGCTCGCTATAGTCCAGTTATTGCTTTCGGCGCATCATTAGGAGGTCAGTATGCTGCCTGGATGAGGATGAAATATCCAAGTGTAGTTGCAGGTGCAGTTGCATCCTCGGCCCCAATCTTCCAGTACTCTGCAGACTGTGGGACACAGTACTTTTTGGTGACTAAGGCCTTTGAAAGAGAGGGAGGCCACGAATGTGTGGAAGTTATACGTCGTTCTTGGGATATTCTTGACAGACTCAGTCAGAAATGAAGAAGGCTTGAAATTTATTTCGAAAACGTTTTCCCTATGCGAAACGTTGAATGAATCAAAAGAAATCTATCAACTTCGCGACAAGTTGGCGCTATCCTATCTTTTCCTCGCCATGGAGAACTATCTCACCCGACTTCCACGAAACCTCCGTGGCCCATTAAGACGGTTTGTGGAAACATCAAGAATGTTAAAGACGACGATAGAGAATTGTTGCAGGATTTATCCAACGCTTTGTCGGTGTACTTCAATCATACGAGAAAGTTGAAGTGTCTTCATTTACCAAAGGATGGAAAGGAGTTCTTAGGTAATGTCAATGATTTAGAACCCAATCTTCTGGATGTCTAAATAACGTGTGTCAAGGTGAGGTGAGGCCATTGAACTAAAATACATGAAACGCTACCTGTAATAGAAAAGTGTCATAATTTTTTGAAGCCAAATTTTACACCCAGACACGCGTGTGTAGTCTATTAATTTTCAGAATCTCGAAATACTACACACGTGTCTGGGTGTAAAATTAACTAAATATTCTTCAGGTAGCGTTCCATGTATTTCATGGAATGAGAGCAAGGACGCCATCTTGAAAGCGGCAAAAGCAAAACTCAAAATGAAAAATAAGTTAAAAGAAAGTTTAAAAAACTCATCCTATCAAACATTTTAAGAATGAAACCTAGACTATTAACGTTGCAACTGTATATCAACACAGGAAAAGCAGATTTTAGTCGTAAATATCGTCAGTTTGCCACCTCTCAAGATGGCGGCTTGCCTCACTTTCACTCATTACTATACAATTTCGGCGGAGTCAGATATCTAGTGGATTGGGTTCTAGGTCATTAGGTAACACAATCTTGGGCTCTTACCACTTTTGCAACCTCGTCATTTTTCATTGACAGTTTGAAAACCTTTTTCACCACTATTTGACTTGGACGACTAAAGTAATGAGAAGTTGCTGTCGTAGTATGTAATATACTTGTAATATTGCAGTTGAACTTTCGTCTTTATTCAGATGTAACATCGATCTACAGCTCACAAGCTAATAAATTAAATGGTTAGAACCAGGGGTATCGTTAAATGTTTGTGGATGTAGATCGTCCAGGTTCAATGAGTCCTGTGAAGGACTGTTGTTTGTTGATGTTGACTGACGTTTTGACAGCCTTAGCGGTAGTCATCTTCACAGTGTAAGAAATAACTACCGCTAAGGTTGTCGAAACGTCAGTCAACAGCAAAACAGTCCTTCTCGAGATATACCGCTGGACAATCATTACAACAATAACGATACTCGGAGTTCAAACCATTACTTTTGGTGAAAAGCGATCAGCGTTCAGACCTCTAGTAACCTGGACGATCTCGTTTACAAACGTAACGATACTCCCGGGTTCAAACCATTTACTTTATTACAGTGAAAGCGATCAAAGCATTCAGACCTCTAGTAACCTGGACGATCTACTTCTTTTCACCAAAACAAATCATGGTCCAAACGCAACGCTACCAACACGTTTGATGTAACCATGGGCAGCTATGATGGAGCAGAAGTTTGCGAGCTTGTAGGGCTATTCTTACTCTACCAACTTCAGCAGCGGTGGAAGCAACGTCGGCTTATACCGTGACGATGGCCTTGCAGTCATAAATGCAGAAGTGGAGACTCAAAGAAAGAAAACCCTCCTTTCATTTGACGAGCTTGGACTAAAATCACAGCGATGACAAACCATGAACACACAAACTTCCTTGACGTAACATTTGACCTTATAGCGACACCTACAAACCTTATAGAAAACCCAACGACGAAGCCCCTCTTCATTCACAGATCTTAACCACCCACCATCAGTATTACGCCAATTACCCACATCCATCAACAACCGAATTAACACCTCATCTGACAAAGACACCTTCGAAAATGCCGCAATTTGGCCAAGCTCGAAACAACTACACCGCGCCAACTGCTTTAATCCATCAAACATCAATGTAAACACCACGTACAACAGAAACGTAACGTCGCGGTTTAAACACCATAAGCAAAACGTAAAACTCCATCGCCCATGACTTCCTACAACTTATCGACAAACATTTCCCGCAAATACCCCATATATCCAAGATATTCAGCGACACATGTACGCGTAGCTGGCTGCGGCGCGGCAACGGCGGTACGGCAAGATTGGCAAAGGGCGGCAGGGGCGCAGCCGGGAACTAAATGCCGTTCGTGAAAATTATCGTGAACATAAAGACAAACCAGCGCTGCAGTGATCAGACAAAACTCAAAACGCAGATTATGAATATGTTGGGTGGTGAATGCACCGCTGGACGCCGTGTGGAAGGTATCGCGTTTTCACACCAGTACCGATAAGGTTGAGCCAATTCAAGTTGGGAAGTGTTTTAAAACGTGAAACTTTAGAAACGTAAAATAGCTGCCAGCGGAACGAGGCATTGAGCAACGAAACAGTGTTCAATGAGACGGGCTAAGCGAAATACACGCGTGAAAATATCTTCAAATAAAAATATCTTGAGAAAAACTTCATTTTCCGAATGTATATTTATTACAGATGTACATTTGTGATACGATTCTCTGATGAAGGTATGAAATACGGTCAACAAAGCACTTGGAAAAATGAAAGGTAAAGCTGTAGCAATATCGTGAAGATAAGACTACAGACAAGACCTAGACTTTTTCCTTTGATGAAAAACAATCGATCATATTTTCCATCGTAGACACCAACCATAATATATAGCAAGATGATTCTCTCTACCTCGAGCCAAGACTTCCCGATGTAATTACCATCCGTTTGGGCGATGGTAAGAAGTGTCTTGATCGTCTCCATGTTCTTCGTTTCATTTTCATGAATATGCGTGCCACTGGTCATATTGATAAAAGTGAACCTGGATTGAGCACGGCATTTCTTTCCAACTACAAGTAATGAAAAGAGTTATTAGGAGTATCGAAAAATGAACTTAATGGTACAGAATCTGTTCATATACTAGCATCATTATAACTAATCATTGAAAACTTTTAAGAAAAGATTATTTCACATTCACATGCATTCTGATATATCCATATATGTACACAAACAGACAATTAATTCAAAGGTAAACAAACATCTGTTTTTATTGTATACATATGAGTATAATCTAAACCTTTGAACATATATTTTCAAAAGACATGACGTGTATGTGCTACGTAAATATATTCATAAATTTCAACAATTCAACATTCAACATATTTTTTGAATACATATTTATATCAGGAAAATTATCGGTGGTGTGGGGACAGACCATGTCGTTATTTCATGCAAATATCAAAGAACACATTATGTATGTTTATTCGCTTACAGGCATGCTGAATATACCAGGGAATCTTGCGTAGGTTAATATCAAGACCATCAAAAGCAACAGAATCGTCGTTGTCTTGTAGATTGAAGCTGAACGCGGCAAAGAAAGAGCGGATGCAACCTATAAACACACAAAACAAAATGGTTAACAATGGGGACTGGGCGGTTGTAAAGAGCCGGTTTAGCCTTGGTGGATTATCTCAATAGAAAATTCGGTCAAATCATTCACTGCTCAGTTAATATATTAGATTATCAAACAGATTTACTCTTCGTCATCGCAAACATTCGTACCGAATCTAAATCACTTCTTTAACAGGTTAAGATGAATGTCATCATGTTTGATCTACGCCCCCGTACTTGGCTGTCCATATGAGTTGACATCACAATTCACGCTGTTAATTCAACCTTATACACCACGGGTCCCATCTCCAGACTCACCCCGTACCTTGAACATTGTCTTCGATTGTCGTGTCGCAGTGACGATCCGTCTGAATATCTCACGTCTTCTTTGTTTTTGGCGTTTCCATGTCTATCCATTTCCATAGAATACAACATACGACGATGAACTTTTCGCGCAAAAATCTGTAAAAGATGTATTATAATCAACATTGTCAACCGAAAATCGTCAAAACCTGTCCTAAATTATTGTTGATGTTAAATGAAAAAAAAAAACAATTGTTTCATAGATTCGCGGCTTGCCAATGGTCGTCTTGCCTTGTCATTCCATGTAGAATTGAGCGACTTTGGTTGCTGTCTCACGAAGGGCCTTTGATTGAAACAGTTCCATACCTTTGATGGATTCTTGTTAAAATCTTAAAGTAAATATTGCAATTCGGGATAAAATTACAAAAGATAAGCAAATTGTTGATTAAACTTACAATTAAATTCCCTTTTCTCGTCTCTCCTCTTCTGTTTAAGAGTCAAATTCTTCAGCATGTCGGTGGCGCATTCGAGAACCAGTAGGCTACCCCATTTAGGATTATAAATCACCGTGCTCCCCCTGTTTTTCTTCTCCTTGGTGCTTCCTTTTTAGAAATTGAATGGTAGATCAACCAGATAAATAGAAATTTATGGAAGAGATTAAACAGAAGTATTGAGGAATAACCATTGATTTGAAGAAGATCAATAAAGGGATTGCATGGATCATTGAGAGGTTAGCAGATCATTAACAGATAGCTTAGATTATCCGAAGGTAATTATAGATTATTGAGAATAGACTAGAACATTGAGGGTAGCATGAGTCAATAATCAGTAACTATAAACATTAAGATTTAGCCTTGATCCACAGCGACAGCAAGGGAAAAAGATAACCAAGGGATAACTTAGATCCTGAGAGGGTTAACTACAATTGTCGAACAACTAGTTATGATTAAGAACATTAACGTGTGTATAAGAAAATAATGGAGTACCTTCGATAAAATAGGGGATACAGAGTATAGAAAGATGGAATCTTGATGGAGACAAAATTCAGTGTCTCAAAGAGAAGTACAATGGATCATAAAGCGATAAGTTCGAAATGTACATAGCAATATTTAAGTTTATATTCGCTACATGCGAGTTTCTTCAGTTCATAAAGATGTTAAAATCACCAAAATTGCTCGGCCTCCTGAGAACCAGGTTTAAAGTAAAGATCCTGCTCCATTCTACCATACATTTAAGAATAAGCAGACATTCCAGACCTTTGATACAAATACTGCGTTCTTGAACCTGGAAAATCATATAAAAACAAGATGACATTGATACTATTCATATAAAAGCGTGATAAAAGATGTATTATAATCAACATTGTCAGCACAAAAATTAGAGAACATGTTCTACTCCTTTTCATGTTGATAGACTATGTCCAGTTTTTCATAATAGACTCGTCAGTCCTTCAGTGGCATAGATATTTTCTAACAAGACATGCTTGGGCAACATGAGACTGATCCTTGGTGCTTAATCCAATTTGAGAGAGATATTGACCAGCCGAATTCACAGTGTGAATTTAAATATATATCAGCGACAGTCTGTGCTTCTACAATAGGGACAATGGACATTAATGGATAATATGAGTGGATATTGGATGACAGGAAGATAAAATAAAAATTTAATTGTTGAGTATATTGATAATTTAGTAAAGGAAGATCACACCTCACCTCTTACACACACCACGAAAAAATTTAAACAAAGTTGTGGAGACTTGGAATAGGATGGGATTTGGAAATAAAGATGCTTAATTGTTGTACAGGGTTAAGCAAACGGAGTGATAGGTAGAACTGGAACAATGTTTGGCTTTTGAAAGTTGACAGTTTGCACCAGCTAGAGAGTTCTCACTTACGTCTCAAGGTTTACATAAGCGAGTACAAACACAAAAACATCTTTTGGTTCTTTTGTAAATAATAGTGCAGGCAGACAACTTCAAGAAGTTTAAAATTTTTGCTGTATTCATGATTCATTTGCAAATTATCTTTGATTGATATAATTCATGTAGCTCAGATACGCACGTTTAACACAGGCTAATGCAAACACAGTTTAAGTTGTTTTTTCTCTGTTTAAGTTTTTATTAAGTAAATAGTGATGTCGGATGAATAGCTTTAGAACATTTTTTGCATGTCGATAAACATTCACGGTGTACATTAAAAACACAATTAGTTCCATTAAACTTTCTGTGATAGAACGAAGACTCTCAATGAAAACAATAGGTTTGAAATAAATGATCATAAGTTCTGAAATTTTCATAGCGTGACTAAACTTGAGGACAATCGCTTTTAGAAAATTGATCGAGTATTCAAAATAGTTGTTTTATAAATACCTTGGTAGGAAGCGTTCAAACTTTAGAATTACTTGTCTTCTTTGGCACAAGAAAACTTCAAGCAAAGTACTAATGATTAAATATGGTTTATTACATTGAAACAAAGGAAAGGGTTTCTCCATCTCGAATAAAATGCAAATAACAAACTAGAAACAGGAAACACAGTAATCGTACTTCATTTAAGAAAAGATATAATATCTTTTAACAAATTCCTTTGATGAGTTAGGCTTCTCTGCAGAGTTAAATTAATTTTCTCATTTGGCATTTCCGTTTATTTAAGTACTTTCAGTAATATATGTTTGAATTAAGTTGCATGGGCTACAAACGTCAGTAACTTTGGTTAAAATGGTTGAACGAGAATACAGATTTTGTTCGAGTGGTCTCCTTTGATTTTAGTAAAACCTTTGATTCAGTTTGAAATAACGTCGCAGTTTTAAAATTTTTTTCTTTTCAGATTTGACTCCTGTTACTTGGTGTCTCTTGCCTTTTGTTGATCCACAAGTTTTATGCTTCATACAATGATTATGGCAAAGATTTTTCTTTAGAAATTCAATGAACGCTTTTAAAATAGATTATTAATGACATTAATTTTCTTTAGAAACTGATATTTTAGTATCCATTTAAAAAAATAACGAGTGAAAACCAACTATTTACTTGCAGCACTTGGCTCTTACATTGAGAACAAAATTGAAAGATTTAATCACAAAATCCTAGTTGAAACGAGTTTTTTTTAATTTATCTTCAAATTGTAAAATAGACCACCGTGATCCTTCATAATAGACCTTTTCAAGGTTATCGCAATACATGTTGCAGGGTGCAAAACATTGCGCCGAGCGCGCGCGGTCACGCATGGCGTCCATATAAATTACTAATAAATGCGCAAAATTACCCTTATACAATATACATATTGGCCATTTCTTTCAAAATATTTCTCAAACTCATCCATTTTAATAGTCAAACTATTATTTGCAATTTTTTATACGTAGAGTCAATTTTGTGGTAATCAAAAGCGGAAAGTTAAAGAAAACATTTGTTTTTGAACAACTTGACCGTCGTTTGAGCGATGTTCTTGGGTTCGCAAATGTGCGGATCTCATAAAACCAGTCAAACGGAACTAAACCTAAACTAGCCGAGTAGCCGTGAGCAGTCATAGCCAAAGTGGTAAAATGCGCGTTGTGCAGTTGGATATTGCGATAATGATATAAGCTATCCCTACCAAGTTAAGAGGTCTCATGTAGAAAATTTAGTTTTCATAAGTGGCCCCCAAGATCAAGCACTTGCTGAAATTTGGTGAAAACAATTACAAACAGCAGAGCGGATGACTTTAACCCGGCCTAGTTACTTTTAAAGGTACTTTCATTTGCTCAAATTATTTTGCCTTGATAAGAAGAACCCCAAATAAAAGGGAACGGATTATCCTTTGGTTTTTATTACGCTATCAGAGTACGAACAATCGAGGACCCCTTAAACGTAAAGGAGAAAAACATGGACAACATCAAAGTGTCCTCATCAAACCTATGACACCGAGGATTCTGATTCAAGTTTTGATGGAAGTCCAGCAAAATCTGAGGCATCTTTACTCCCTGTCCTATAAAACCTGGATCAAGTTTTCATTCTCCTCTTTTTGAATTTGCTCTTTTTTATCTTTATTTATTAGAACCATAAAGCAAATGTTTCTTACTTTTCACAGGACTTAGTCTAATGACCTTAAATTTTCCTCCTGTTTTATGTAGATGCAACATTCAGAAAAGGGGGGACAGTTTAAACATACGACCAAATCTGGTAAACAAACTTGGTCACGCTGCATGTAGGTTGTCTAGGTATACGGACATGTACAGCTTTTGGTGATGCCCTAATGGAAGGACAGCCACAAATGCCTTTTGCTGAACGTTTTGAATGAAGTGTTTTTACTCGTATATTAATTTCCAATTCGGAATAGAAATTGTACAAAAATGTGTCGCTCGTGTCAAATGGTACAATATATTAATGAAGCGTTTACCAGCTTTCCAAAGCGCCGTCCTCAACTTGCTGTTAAGAATTAAACCTTTAGCAAACTTATACAGAGTTCTCCAGCACTTCGCAAAACAAAACGGTTGGTTAGATGTAAGATGTGGAAACATTCAAATCGTGTTTTCGTTTACCGGTTCGTCGAGAGTGTTGAGACACTGAAATGTGAAAAACTAAGTCAATAATTATAATGAGACATGTACGATTATTGAAAAGTAAACAACTCTGACTACAGTGTATCGTTGCTACTTATATAACAATGTCAAGACATGAAATTGTATGAAAGTTCAGCTCTTGTTAAATAAACGTCAAAAACCAAGATGCAAAACTCTCAAAAAGGCGCATTTGATTGGATCATGGTTGGCAATCACTCTCTGGAAAAACTTACAGTTTGTAGCTACATATGGTATTTAAAATGGCTATTTTTTTAAAGTAAATAGTCCGACTCAATTGTATATAATAATTGTAATCACCACGATAGCACTCCGGTGATCACATAGCTCAGTTCCTATGATTTCTTTTGGTATTTCGCGAAGAGTAAATTCGTAAAAGTACAGATTTGTCTATTTTTACATCAATCAACGATTTTGTGAATCAGTTTGACCAATCAGGTGAAAGAGGATTTACTACATCATTGTAGGTGATTTAGAGAATCAGTTATTAACGGTGAAGAGTTTTACACCATTGTAGGTGATTTAGAGAATCAGTTTGACCAACCAGGTAAGAGAGTTACTACAACATTGTAGGTGATTTGAAATCAGTTGGTAATCATGTAAAGAGGATTTACTACAACATTGTAGGTGATTTAGAGAATCAGTTTGACCAATCAGGTAAAGAGGATTTACTAAATCATTGTAGGTGATTTAGAGAATCAGTTTGACCAACCAGGTAAAAGAAATTTACAACGGGTGATTTAGAGAATCAGTTTGACCAATCAGGTAAAAGGATTTACTAAATCATTGTAGGTGTTAAGGAATCAGTTTGACCAATCAGGTAAAAGAGTTTACTACAACATTGTAGGTGATTTAGAAGGGAATCGAAGTTTGACCAATCAGGTGAAAGAGGATTTACTAAATCATTGTAGGTGATTTAAATCCAGTTTGACCCAACCAGGTAAAGAGGATTTATAAATCATTGTAGGTGATTTATGAGGAATCGGTTTGTTAATCAGGTGAAGAGGATTTTTACCGTTGTAGGTGATTTAGAGAATCTAGTTTGACCAATCATTGAAAGATGATTTATTACACCATTGTAGGTGATTTAGAGAATCAGTTTGACCAACCAGGTGAAGAGAGTTTACTAAATCATTGTAGGTGATTTAGAGAATCAGTTTGACCGAAATCAAGTGAAAGATGATTTATTACACCATTGCTTAAGTGTTTAGAGGGAATCAATTTGACCAATCAGGTAAAAGGGATTTACTACACGGTTGTAGATGATTTAAGAATCAGTTTGACCAATCAAATGAAGATGATTTATTACACCATTGTAGGTGATTTAGAGAATCAGTTTGACCAATCCAGGTGAAAGAGAGGATCTTACAAACCTGCATACAACACATAACGAACTTTAAGGAATTCAACCCAAAATCGTTTATTCTATAAAAGTCTCTTGAGGATAGTTAGAAATTTTTTACGTGTCTAAAAGAAAGAGGTACCAAATGTGAACTCGATAAATGAGGGAGGTTCATATACTCATGTTTTTGTATTAACTTCCAGTGAAATCAATTGTTCTCTACAGATTAAAGAATTCGCCATATGACTTTGCTGACCACCCCAGCCCTACAACCACAGAATAATAATTATAGAAGGGCCTCCAAGTGCCGCACTGCGTCCTCATGGCCGCCATTATTCCAGCGAGATATATTTAGGTTTTCGTTTGAAACACTACAAGATTACATGACGTCATTTCTTCGTAATGAAATTAAAATATTTCAATATAAGAAGTGACGTCCGGTTCATTTTAGTGTTTGGAAACAAATGCTTAAACTCTTGCTGGAATAATCTCAATCGATATACGCGGCACAATATGCTTGAGGATAAAAACATCAATGGTTCCGACACGTGGCTTGTATATTACATTTCTGTACTTCAGCTAAGAACTTTGTTATGCCACCAAGGGGAATCTGGTATAACAACATTACGACAAAACAGTTATCTCCAGTATTACCTACAATGACCGCAATTATAACTGACCTGTAATTCAGCCATAGTATCTTCATCTTCTCGCTTGCTGGTGCTTGGGAAAAAGACGACATTGTCGATCATTTGGATAAGTTGATTGAACGACATAATGATCAATGAATTGAACAGCATCCTCTCCGTCTGCACAACTAAAATAATGAGATGATTTACGACGTTAAAGTAGATACATGAAAAATTTAAAAATGACACTCCGGGTGTTTTGTTGAACATTTCCGTATTCACGCACAGACGATTTTTATGGAGTAAAATCGAACTTTGAATATCCAAACAAAAGGCTAAATTTATCTTATTAGAGGTCTTCTGAAATAAATAAAATAAACAACGAATGCCAAAAATAAAGCAAAACGAGTTCCTTAAGTTAGTGCCATTTTTTACATGAAAAATAAGTGTTAAAAGGAGAAGTAGTAATAATTACAAAATTAGTAACATTATTAGTTCTATTAGCAACAATTAACAACATTATTGTTTCAAACATTACAAAAATGTAAATTTTAGAACATAAGCAGTTTCAGGAAATGTTACATGACGTCGCTGTTTACTTCAGATTGAGTTTTCAAACGCATATATCAATTATACGTTTTCTACACTTTCCAATGACCAAAAATAAATAAATAAATAAATAAAATAAAAGTAAATTAAACAAATTAAATAGAATAAGCACGTAAATGGCAGCAGGCTGTGACAACAAATTATTAATCTCGATTTCTAACACATAGTTACCTGGTTCGTTGTTCTTCGACAGAGTTCAAATCAAACTAGGCGTACTATGTAAACTGATGCTGTCTTGTTCTTTTGTTTCTTCAACTGTTTCTTGAGGCATTTCCTCTCTGTTTCATTCAAACCTTTTGGTGATTGCTGACCATCTTGTTCGTCCTCGTCTAAAATATCTAAAAAAATTTTCACTTGTTTACTCAAAGAATACAAGCTGTTTGTCCATACAGGTTAAAGATTCACACGAGCTATATTATGAATATGCGAACATTTGCTTCATATGGGCTTTTGGTTCAAATGAGCTTTTAATAGAGCTTTTAGCTTACCATGAAATATTTTCGAATCCACAATCATGGAGACAATTGAAGGAAGCAACATTTTTCCTTTAAAAAGAATTCAAAAACTTTTTATTTACCTTCCAGATATTTGGAACGATATCATCCTCAGGTCCAACAGGTAACATTATCTACAATATACGTCAATTTTAAAAGGTAATAAATACATAAAACAACAGAATAGTTATGAAAATTTGTCTGAAATTTTACAGTAGAAATTTTAAAAGAAACGATTCAATGCTTATTATCAGATAAAATTTTCTCAAGCAATTTCACAAAATTCTGATTTAATAACTACACCATTTAAAATTAAAACAACCAACTTGCCATAATTTGAAATTACAACAGAATGACGTGTGATTGCTTCGCAAACATTTGTAATTTTTAACCTTGAAGTTTGGCTCTTTTCAATCCCTTGAAATCATCGGGGCTAGCTCGCTATCCGGGCCAGCTCGCCTCCATGAAATCAGACCCTAAGTGTAACTTATGCCCGAACAAGGTGATGACGGAGGAGTGACATCAGGTGTGGGTGGACTCCACCATTTCAATAGTTCGTGAGGTACGGTTGATTCAAATATCGTTTTACACATTGATATGTCTTTTCCCAGACGTCTTCGGAGAACGTGTTGCCAATGGATGTGACAGGATTTTCCAAACAATTAGTACCAGACCTCGCTAACTGCTCGTTATCTAAAGACATGTATTGAATGGGAGCGAGCAAAGCGGGACATCACCAATTAACGAGCAAAGCAGGACATATTGAATGAGCAAGAAAGGCAGGACATGTATTGAATGAACGAACAAAGCAGGACAATCGCTTGTGATTGGTTCTGACACAACGAACAATCCAAAGGCATTTTCAAGCACAAACACGTTGCGTAATTTCAAAACACCTTGTTTGACACACCACTCTAGATGGCCATATTACATATCATCAAGAAAATTTCAGCTTAAAGGAATATCAAAATACTGAGTAAAACATCGATGATAGCAGATTGAGCGTGATTACAAGTTGTTGTCATCCATTCTGATTTCTATAAAAAAGAAACATCCACAAATTTCAAGCAGCACTCAGCTGATGTCTGTTTTATAACGAGGAAATACAACACCTTATACACGGACTTTATTCTATGTAGGCAATACACCCGTAGTTTAAAACTACTCCCTCCGGTTTAAAGGCAAAAGCATTCTTTACAAGATTGGGTAACTTTCTAAACGAGTGTTTCAAAGGAAACTTCCATACTGGTACAAATCGTTTACACAAAATGAAATCGGTGTGAATATAGAATACAAGAGATAAGAATGGATAGAGAATGAAGTAAGAGACTCTAGAATGAAAGGGGATAAAGTGTGAATAAGAAATGAAGATATATAGAGGGATCATTGAACTAAAATACATGGAACGCTACATGGAAGCAAATAATTGAAGCCAAATCTTACATCCAGACACGTGTTGAGTGTTTTGAGTTCTCTCGCGAGTGAAAATTGATTAAGACTACACCCGCATGTCTGGGTGTAAGAATTTGGCTTCAAAAATTACTACGGTTTTCTAATACAGGTAGCGTTCCATGTATTTTAGTTCAATGGATGAATACACAATTGAAATGGATGGTGATTGAAGGAATGAAGGTGGATAGAACATAGAACACGGCAAATGAATATTATTCCGTAATGGAACTGGATAGTCGATGATGTATGTAAGTTGACTTTTTGCGATATAATGTGTGTTTATGGCAATCATAGACAATAAGACCAAAATAACGACATATTATAAATTACGCGTTTGAAACGTGGTCGATTTCAGGAGAATAATGGACCGGAAAATGTTTCTCAGCGAATCAAAGCGCGCCATTTAGCCGGAAGTGACGCTTGCCATATAATAAAACAAAATAATGACAGTTTTCTAACCTCCTGCCAATCTATCTACTGTCTGTCTGGTAGTTTCATGTTGTCGAAAATTCGAAACAAGACTTTAAACACATCACGCACCAATGTTGGGCTTGTGTTCCCGTATGTTTTTCATGATTTCAAATATCACGGTTAGGCCTCTAGTTGATGGATGGAAAATAGCTCACATTCAAATTATACAATGCATACTAATCTATACAATTACAAACAGCTCAATATTTCCACCATACCTTGTTCCTGACATCTAGTTTACATCGGTTGATGATACACAGTTGGAACTGACCAGCCTTTCACACAGATTCTGTCCTGCTCTGATATCCCAGCATTCTCTACTCCGTAAGTCTTTAAGCCTGTTTATATAAGAAAAATGAGACGCCATTGAAAATGCTACACGAAAAGCGATTGAAATAGATAATAAGTTTGATTTGATCCAAAGTGGTTTAGCTTTGATGTGATTTTACCAAAATTTCAAATAAATTTAAAGGTGAAAAGAAATAGATTTGCAATTGTCGTACTACAGATTTTCGGAAGAAAATGTTTCATTATCAGTCTTATTGCTTCCATATGATGTCAGGAAACTTGCGGGTACATGCAATTCCGAGAGACGCGGCGGCATCTTGGAAAGAGTCGATGGTCGCGGAGAAAATATTTCTCAAAGAATCGTGGCTGAAGAGAATGGGGATGTAGAGATTTATGCACTGATAATCTTGTGGGATAAATGAATCTGTCAAAGCTTTGATTTACAAGTGACGTTGAAACAGTAAGAAACAGGGCTAGAAAGTTTAAAACTTTGCCTTTTGACACGTAATTTGCATCTAACTAAAACTGTTTCATACATTTTATTTCATTTCTCCATTAACTCTCGTTTGAAATTATCATTCATGAATCATGAGAAGATAATCCATCGACTTTATGATGATAAAAGTTTACCTTGAAAACTTATACGAATATGGCTGAATTACCATGGAAAGAACAGACACATAAAATTCTTGTTGCAAAATAAACAGAGTTCTCCGTCACATCGAAACACATTTGTAAGCGATATTCAAATTCAATTTGAATTTAATTCAATATTTTACAGATGTCACAAGTCGTTCATGCTTGGAAACGGATTCACCATCATTTCTTCAAACATAATGCAATCATTTTTATTTTAAAATTTTAAAATTTGCACCGATACAAGGTACTCACCCAAAGAGAACAACAGACAGGTCGGCCGTAAGATTAGAGAAAAATCTCCTTCCTTAAACTACAATTTGTTTGAAAAGCGTTACGTTTACTTCATCATGATCGGACGCAGCCAAATAGAAAAACGGAAAACATTTTTCCAACCAGATTTGATGTTTTGCGGCTTTGAATGAACCATTAATGTGACATCATACGACCATATCTAAGGTTTGTGGAAGAACTAAAATGAAAAATCAGTTGTTGATTCAAGCAAATCGTAGACCAAATTTTAGCATCCTTGTTACTTTGAGATTCATAAAGATATTGAAGAAAAGAATTTGGTAAATCTTCCAATTATAGAAGACAAGACAGAGCGATTGATCGAAAGACGTCCTTCTTAAAATTCTTGTCGTAAAATTATAACTTGGAAAAGAATCTACAAAGTCTGCCACAAATTTTGTTATTTGAGAGAGAAAGATTTTTCAAGCTGCAAGAAAATTTACATTTTCTGACAGAATTGACTCCTGCATAAACTTACCTGTTTTTCATTGGTATGTGTTTCGAAGACCGGAGAAAATCCTTTTGAAATCAAATTTGGCAGATTCCCCTTTTCCAAGAACTTCATGGATAATTGTCGCAAGAAAGAACGCAACTTCTTTATTAGAGTTACAACCATTAAAATGACACATGAATTCTAAGATGGAAGTATAGTTGGTAGAACATTGGAGATGAAAGGCATTGATTATATTGTTTTTATGGCTTGAGATATGAAGAAACTAGAACTGTTTAAAATATCATCATAGTTCACAATTGATCATAGTGTGAACTATAGAACTTGTGAAGACAATGATTATCTTGTTACTATACCTGAGTACATCATAACAACGTGATGTTATTAACCATAATATCAAGGTGGTCTTGATCGTTAATAATTGCTACCTTGTTATAATGATCTCCCCAACACAGCCCATATTCGTGACCATTGCACCCGAATACGAACAATATTGTAATAAGCATCTACGATCTTCTGCAGACTAAACATACGTATCATTGTAGGATTAAAGCTGAACTTCCGAGACTTGACGTAAACCTTCCACGAAATCGACTTAGGAGAAAAACAAAACATTTTGAATTTGGATGCAGAAGGAGATAACGATACTTAAGGATTTGAGAACTGGGGATTTGCATACTGGGGATTTGGGACACACTGGGGATTTGGGATACTTGGGATTTGGATACTTGGGTTTTGTTATTTGGGAACAGGGAATTTGGATGCTAGAATTTGGGTACTTGGGATAAACAATGGTCAGTGAATTATGGTCCAAGTTAGATGTACATAAAAATCTTATGTAAGATGCATTTTAATGTATACACAAACCTACGAAATGGCATCACCATCCAGTTTCACTGTCCATTACGAAAACTCTAAACGTAATAAAACACAATGAAGAAGTTGAGATAGAAGATATTCTGCTGAGAGAACATAACGCAAAGACAGTGCAGGAGTTCTTTAAAATTTATTTTCATGTTTATATTCAAGGTTCTCTGTTCTTCTACGGAACTTCGCTAAGGATGTAAAACGTCAGTCCAACAATAACAATAACAGTCCTACTCAGGACTCTGCTAACCTGGATAATGAACATCTTCGCGAGATGTCATCCATCATTTCTTGCTGTTACAAGCCCAACTCTACCTTGAAGACAATTTTAAGATTTCTGGCAGGGGAAGGGAAGAAGCAAGAAGAACGCTGGATGGGAGGGTGAATATTTAGTTTTAGCAGTGATTTGGTTTTAAAGCTATTTTTAATTGAAAAGAAATTAGTTGGTCACCAAGGATAATATGACCATATATATGAATACACCTCTCCCATTAAGTTCTAGCTTCGCCCTGGGGCGGAGATGGAGTCTAAAGACAATCCCCATAGCTATCATTAAAGTGGCGTTACCAGTCAACTGCGCTTGACAACACTTTTGTGCAGCGGTCTCCCCAGCTGGCTTCCTGTGAGCCAGCCACTTTCAGTCAGCGGCAACAGGCATCCGACCTTCATAGAAATACAAACAAAAGCGCAACGTTAATAGTTTGACGTTACAGCGTCAAACAATGTTATAAGCAACCTGAGGTTATATCGCCAAGGTGCTCTTGTTGTTTGCGATGAATGCTGTGGAATTCGTTAGTAACACCGCTGGACGCCGTGTGAAGGTATCGCGTTTTCACACCAGTACCGATAAGTTGAGCCAATTCAAGTTGGGAATGCATTTCAGTATCTAGAATGAAACAATGACTTTAGGGAAACGTAAAATATGCGCCGAGAGCGGAACGAGCATTTGAGCAACGAAAACGAGTGTTCAACAAGACGAACATAAACGTTAAATACATACGTATCTTCAAATAAAAATATCTTGAGAAAAAACTTCATTTTCTTATGTATATTTATTACAGAAGTACATTTGTGATACGATTCTCTGATGAAGGGTATGAAATACGGTCAACAAAGCACTTGGAAAAATGAAAGGTAAAGACTGTAGCAATATCGTGAAGATAAGACTACAGACAAGACCCTAGACTTTTCCTTTGATGAAAAACAATCGATCATATTTTCAGTCGTAGCCACCAACCATAATATATATGCAAGATGATTCTCTCTACCTCGAGGCAAGACTTCCGATGTAATTACCATCCGTTTGAGCGATGGTAAGAAGTGTCTTGATCGTCTCCATGTTCTTCGTTTCATTTCATGAATATGCGTGCCACTGGTCGCAGTAATTAAAGTGAACCTGGATAGAGCTTTTGACGAACATTTCTTTCCAACTACAATGTGAAAAGAGTTATTAGGAGTATCGAAAAATAGACAATGGTAAAGAATCTCCATTCATATTCCCTAACATCATTATAACTAGCTGTAATCATTGAAAAACTTTTAAGAAAAAGATTATTTCACATTCATGCATTCTGATATATCCATATATGTACACAAACAGACAAAAGAATTAATTCAAAGGTAAACAAACATCTGTTTTATTGTATACATATGGAGTATAATCTAAACCTTGAACATATAACGCACAAAGAACATGACGTGTATGTAACTACGTAAATATATTCATAAATTTCAACAATTCAACATTCAACATATTTTTTGAATACATATTTATGTCGAGAAAGGTCACCAGGTGATGAAAAGGTATGCAGAGACATTAATGTCGTTATTTCATACCCAAATATATAAAAAGAACACATTTTGTATGTTTATCAACTTACAGGCATGCTGAATATGCAAGATATTCTTATTGCACAGCGGATTCCATCAAGACAAAATAAAGCAACAGAAGAATCGTTGTATCTTGTAGATTGAAGCTGAACGCGGCAAGAAACGGACTCCATGCAACCTTAAACACACAAAACAAAATGGTTAACAATGGGGACTGAGCGGAGTTCTAGAAGCAGATTTAGCTTAAGTAGTGGATTATCTCAAAGAAAATTCAGTCAAATCATTCATTGCTCAGTTAATATATTAGATTATCAAACAGATTTACTCTTCGTCATCGCAAACATTTCATTACATAAAATCTAAGTCTTTTCTTTAACAAGATTAAGATGAATGTCATCATGTTTTGAAATCTACCCTTGTGCTTGCACTGTCCATATAAGTTGACATCACAATTCACGCTTCGTTAATCAATCCTTACATACACCACATAGATTATCCTCCAGACTCCACCTTTGAACATTGTCTTCACGTGACCAATCTGTCGCAGTGACGAAATCCGTCTGAATATGACTCACGTCTTCCATTTTGTTTTGGCGTTTTCCATCTGCTCCATTTCCATAGAATACAACATACGACGATGTTTCTCACTTTGCAAATCTGTAAAAGATGTATTATAATCAACGTCATGAAAATCGTCAAAAACCTGTATCCTAAATTATTGTTGATGTTAAATGAAAAAAAAAATTAACACATGGTTCATAGATTAACACTTAAATGATCATCACCTTGTCTAGTGTATCATCTGCATGTAAGAATTGAGCGACTTTGGTTGCTCGAAGGAGACCTTCAGATTGAAACAATTCCATACCTTTTGATGGATTCTTGTTAAAATCTTAAAGTAAATAGTAAAATTGAATAAAAGTACAAGATAAGCAAATTATTGACCAAACTTACAATTAAATTCCTTTCTCTGCGTCTCCTCTGTTTTAAGAGTCTCAAATTCTTTAAGCATTATCAATGGCTTTGTACTTCTGAGAACAAGTGACTACACCCCATTTTTGAGATTATAAATCACCGTGCTCCCCTGTTTTCTTCTCCTTTGGTGCTTCCTTTTCGAGATTGTTCATTGCACGATCAACCAGATCTGTCAAAATTTATATGGAAGAGATTAAACAGAAGTATTGAGGAATAACTATGATGATTTGAAGATCAATAAGGGATTGCATGGATCATTAGAGGTTAGCAGATCATTAACAGATAGCCTAGATTATCGGGAAGATAGTATAGATTATTGAGAGAGATAGACTAGAACATTGAGGGTAGCATGAGTCAATAATCAGTAACTATAAACATTAAGATTTAGCCTTGATCCACAGTGACACCAGCAAGGAAAAAGGATAACCAAGGGATAACTTAGATCCTGAGAGGTTAACTACAATTGTCGAACAACTAGTTATGATTAAGAACATTAGCGTGTGTATAAAGAAAATAATGGAGTACCTTAGATAAATAGGGATACAGAGTATAGAAAGATGGAATCTTGATGGAGACAAATTCTTCAGTGTAGCCGATATCAAAGAAAGTACAATGGATCATAAAGCGATAAGTTATCGAAATGTATAACAATATTAAGTTTATATTAAGCTACATGCGAGTTTCTTCAGTTTCATAAAGATGTTAAAACTCACCAAAATTATCGGCCTCCTGAGAACCAGGTTTAAAGTAAAGATCCTGCTCCATTCTACCATACATTTAAGAATAGAAAGCGAGACATTCCAGACCTTTGTACAAATACTGCGTTCTTGAACCTGGAAAATCATATAAAAACAAGATGACATTGATACTATTCATATAAAAGCGTGATAAAAGATGTATTATAATCAACATTGTCAGCACAAAAATTAGAGACATATTTCTACTCCTTTTCATGTTGATAGACTATGTCCCAGTTTTTCATAATAGACTACGTCTTAGTCCTTTTCGGTGGCATAGATGAACAAGAAAATGTGAGAACTAAACAGTTTGAAACATATTCATCAACTTACTGGTGTAAGCTCCTAATTCAATAGAGCTTGACATCCTTGGGCAACTTTAGACCAATCATTGATCAATCTTTGAAAGATATTCGACAAGCGAATTCACAGTCGTAATTTAAATATATATCAAACAGTCTGTGCTTCTGCAATAAGGACCACGAATGGACATTAATGGATAATATGAATGGATATTAATGTTGGTGGGAAGATAAAATAAAAAATTTAATTGTTGGTATGATAATTAGTAGTAAGGAAGAGTCACACCTCACCTCTTGCACACCCACGAAAAATTTAAACAAGAGGATTGTAAAGACTGAATATAGGATGGGATTTGGAAATAAAAGATGCTTAATTGTTGTACAGGGTTAAGCAAACGGAAGTGATATTTGGTAGAACTGGAGACAATGTTAGTGCAAGCTTTACACGAGAAAGTTGACAGTTTGCACCAGCTAGAGAAGTTCTCACTTACGTCTCAAGGTTTACATAAGCGAGTACAAACACAAAACATCTTTTAGTTCTTTTGTAAATAATAGTAATGCGAAACAGACAACTTCAAGAAAGTTTAAAATTTTTCTCTAACATGTATTCATGATTCATTTACAAATTATCTTTTGATTGATATAATTCATGTAGCTCCAGATACGCACGTTTGTACAGGCTAATGCAAACACAGTTTAAGTTGTTTTTCTCTGTTTAAGTTTTTATTAAGTAAATAGTGATGTCGGATGATGAATAGCTTTAGAACATTGTTTTGATGTCGATAAACATTCACGGTGTACATTAAAAAACAATGATTTTTATTAAACTTTCTGATAATCAGTAAAGTAATGATAATAATCATAAAATGCCATCAGTTCAATATTAGTTGTTTTATAAATACCTTGGTAGAAGCGTTCAAACTTTAGAGTTACTTGTCTTCTTTGCACAAAAACTTCAAGCAAAGTACTAATGATTAAATATGGTTTATTGCATTGAAACAAAAAGGAAAAGTTTCTCCATCAAATAAAAATGCAAATAACAAACTAGAAACAGGGAAACATTGAATGTCGTACTTCATTTAAGAAGATATAATATCTTTTAACAAAGGCTCCTTTGATGAGGTTATGACTCACTAGGTTAAATTAATTTCTCATTTGGCATTTTCCGTTTTTGTTAGTACTTTCAGTAATATATGTTAGTTAAGTTGCATGGGCTACAAACGTCATAACTTTGGTTAAAATGGTTGAACGAGAATACAGATTTTGTTCAGTGGTCTCCTTTGATTTTGGTAAAACCTTTGATTCAGTTTGAAATAACGTCACAGTTTAAAATTTTCTTTTCCAATTTGACTCCTGTTACTTGGTTCTCTGCTTTTTGTTGATGCTGTTTTTATGTTCTGTAATTACTTAGCGAGATTTTTTCTTTAAATTCAATGAACGCTTTTAAAATAGATTATTATGTTGTAATTTTTCTTTAGAAACTGAAATATTTTTAGTATCCATTTAAAAAAAATAACGAGTGAAAGCCAACTATTTACTTGCAGCACTTGGCCTCTTACATTGAGAACAAAAAATTGAAAGATTTAATCACAAAATCCTAGTTGAAACATGATTTTTTTATTTATCTTCAAATTGTAAAAATAGACCACCGTGATCCTTCATAATAGACCTTTTCAAGGTTATCGCAGCCATGTTGCAGGGGGTGCAAAAACATTGCGCGAGAAGCGCGCAGTCACGCATGGCGTCCATATAAATTACTAATAAATGCGCAAAATTACCCTTATACAATATACATATTGGCCATTTCTTTCAAAAATATTTCTCAAACTCATCCATTTTAATAGTCAAACTATTATTTGCAATTTTTTATACAAGTGAGACAAATTTTGTGGTAATCAAAAAGCGGAAAGTTAAAGAAAACATTTGTTTTTTTTTGAACAACTTGACCGTCATTTGAGCGATGTTCTTGGGTTCGCAAATGTGCGGATCTCGTAAGCCAAGTCAAACGAACTAAACCCTAAACTAGCCAGTAGCCGTGAGCAGTCATAGCCAAAATGGTAAAATGCGCGTTGTGCAGTTGGATATTGCGATAATGATATAAGCTATCCTATTACCAGTTAAGAGGTCTCATGTAGAAAATTTAGTTTTCATAAGTGGCCCAAAGATCAAGAACTTGCTGAAATTTGGTGAAAACAATTACAAAACAGAGCCGGTTGACTTTAACCCGAAGCCTGGTGCACAAGGTACTTTCATTTGCTCAAATTATTTTGCCTTGATAAGAAGAACCCCAAATAAAGGGAACGGATTATCCTTTGGTTTTTATACGCTATCAGAGTACGAAATCGAGGACCCCGCTTAAACGCGTAAAGGAGAAGAAACATGGACAACATCAAAGTGTCTCATCAAGCCCTATGACACCGAGGATTCTGATTCAGGATTTTGATGGAAGTCCAGCAAAAATCTGAGGCATCTTTACTCCCTGTCCTATAAAACCTGGATCAAGTTTTCATTCTCCTCTTTTGAATTTGCTCTTTTTTATCTTTATTTATTAGAAAAAACCATAAAAGCAAATGTTTCTTACTTCCAAGAACTTAGTCTAATGACCTTAGGATTTTCCTCCTGTTTTATGTAGATGCAACATTCAGAAAGAGGACAATTTAAGCTTATACGACCAAATCTGGTAAACAAACTTGGTCACGCTGCATGTGGGTGTCTAGGTATACGGACATGTACAGCTTTTGGAGTGAGTGCCCTAATAGGAAGGACAGCCACAAATTTGCCTTTTTGCTTGAACGTTTTGAATGTGATGTTTTTACTCGTGTATTAATTTCCAATTCGAATAGAAATTGTACAAAAATGTGTCGCTCGTGTCAAATGGTACAATATATTAATGAAGCGTTTACCAGCTTTCCAAGCGCCGTCCTCAGCTTGCTGTTAAAATTGAAGCCTTTAGCAAACTTATACGAGTTCTCCAGCACTTCGCAAAACAAAACAGTTGGTTAGATGTAAGATGTGAAACATTCCGTCGTGTTTTCGTTTACCGGTTCGTCGAGGTGTTGAGACACTGAAATAATGAAAAACTAAGTCAATAATTATAATGAGACATGTACGATTATTAAAGAAATTAAAACAACTCTGACTACAGGTATCGTTGCTACTTATAACAATGTCAAGACATGAAATTGTATGAAAGTTCAGCTCTTGTTAAATAAACGTCAAAACCAAGATGCAAAACTCTCAAAGAGCGCATTTGTTGGATCATGGTTGAATCCTCTCTGGAAAAACACGGTTGTAGCTACATATGGTATTTAAATGGCTATTTTTTAAAGTAAATAGTCCGACTCAATTGTGTATATAATAGTGTAATCACCGATAGCACTCCGGTGATCACATAGCTCAGAGTTCTATGATTTCTTTTGGTATTTCGCGAAGGAAAGTAAAATTCGTAAAAATTGCAATTTGTCTATTTTACATCAATCAACGATTTTGTGAATCAGTTTGACCAATCAGGTGAAAGAGAGTTACTACATCATTGCGGTGAGAATCAGTTTGACCAACCAGGTGAAGAGTTTACTACATTGTAGGTGATTTAGAGAATCAGTTTGACCAACCAGGTAAAGTTTGCTAGCGTGGTGATTTAGAGAATCAGTTTGACCAATCATGTAAAGTTACTACAACATTGTGGGTGATTTAGAGAATCAGTTTGACCAATCAGGTAAAGAGGATTTACTAAATCATTGTAGGTGATTTAAAGAGGCAGTTTGACCAACCAGGTAAAAGAGATTTACTACAACATTATGGGTGATTTAAGAATCAGTTTGACCAATCAGGTAAAGAGGTTTACTAGAATCATTGGTGATTTAAGAATCAGTTTGACCAACCAGGTAAAAGAGGATTTACTACAGTAGGTGATTTAGAGAATCAGTTTGACCAATCCAGGTGAAGAGGATTTACTAAATCATTGTAGGTGATTTAGAGAATCAGTTTGACCAACCAGGTAAAGGATTTACTAAATCATTGTAGGTGATTTAGAGAATCCAGTTTGACCAATCAGGTGAAAGAGGATTTACTACACCGTTGTAGGTGATTTAGAGATCAGTTTGACCAATCAAGTGAAGATGATTTATTACACCATTGTAGGTGATTTAGAGAATCAGTTTGACCAACCAGGTGAAAGAGGATTTACTAAATCATTGTAGGTGATTTAGAGAATCAGTTTGACCAATCAAGTGAAAGATGATTTATTACACCATTGTAGGTGATTTAGAGAATCATTTTGACCAATCAGGTAAAGAGGATTTACTACGGTTGTAGATGATTTAGAGAATCAGTTTGACCAATCAAGTGAAAGATGATTTATTACACATTAGGTGATTTAGAGAATCAGTTTGACCAATCAGGTGAAGAGGATCTTACAAGCCTGCATACAACACATAACGAACTTTGGGAATTCAACCCAAAGGAAATCGTTTATTCTATAAAGTCTCTTGAGGATAGTTATTGAAATTTTTACGTGTCTAAAGAAAGAAGTACAAATGTGAACTCGATAAATAGGGAGGTTCATATACTCATGTTTTTTGTATTAACTTCCAGTGAAATCAATTGTTCTCTACAGATTAAGAGATGCATATATGACTTTGTGACCACCCCAGCCCTACAACCACAGAATAATAATTATAGAGAAAGGGCCTCAAGTGTGCTTGCGTCCTCATGGCGCCATTTATTCCAGAGATATATTTAGGGTTTTCATTTGTTTCCAAACACTACAATTACATGACGTCATTACTTCGTAATGAAATTAAAAATATTTCAATATAAGAAATGACGTCGGTTCATTTTAGTGTTTGAAACAAGTGAAAACCAAAACTTCTTGCTGGAATAATGCCAGTCGATATACGCGGCACAATATGCTTGAGGATAAAACATCAATGGTTCCGACACAAGTGACTTTTCTGTATATTACATATTCTGTACTTCAGCTAAGAACTTTGTTATGCCACCAAGGGAACTCTGGTATAACAACATTACAAAAGCTCAATTATCTCGAGTATTCACCACGTGACCGCAATTATAACTGACCTGTAATTCCAGCCATAGTATCTTCATCCTCGCTTGCTGGTGCTTGGGAAAAAAAGACGGTGTCGATCATTTTGGATAAGTTCAATTGAACGACACACTTAATGATCAATGAATTGAACAACCTCTCCGTCTGCACAACTAAAATAATGAGATGATTTTACGACGTTAAAGTGGATACATGAAAAAATTTAAAAATGACACTCAGGTGTTTGTTGAACATTTCGCATTCACGCACAGACGATTTTCATTTGTCGTTGAAAATCGAACTTTTGAATATGTCAAACAAAGGGCTAATTTATCTTATTAGAGTCTTCTAAATAAAATAAAATAGCAACGAATGCCAAAAAATAAAGCAAAAACGAGTTCATAAAGTTCGAGCATTTTGTGAAAAATAAGTGTTAAAAGGAGAAGTAGTAATAATTACAAATTAGTAACATTATTAGTTCTATTAGCAACAATTAACAACATTATTGTTTCAAACATTGCAAAATGTAAATTTTAGAACATAAAAGGTTTCAGGAAATGTTAGGAAGCGTCGCTGTTTACTTCAGATTGAGTTTTCAAACGCATATATCAATTATACGTTTTCTACGCCCCAATAAACCAAAAATAAATAAATAAACAAATAAAGAAATAAAATTAAGGGAATTAAATAAATTAAACACGTAAATGGCAGCAGGCTGTGACAACAAATTATTAATCTCGATTTCCTAATTCATGATTTACCTGGTTCGTGTTCTTCGACAAGTTCAAATCGTAAACTAGGCGTACTATGGCTTGCTGTCTTGTTCTTTTGTTTCTTCAACTGTTTCTTGAGTTTCCTCCTCTGTTTCATTCAAACCTTTTGACGATTGCTGACCATCTTGTTCGTCCTCGTCTAAAATAATCGGAAAAATTTTCACTTGTTACTCAAAGATACAAGCTGTTTGTCCATACGAGTTAAAGATTCACACGAGCTATATTGTAATATGCGAACATTTGCTTCATATGAGCTTTTGGTTCAAATGAGCTTTTTTTGTATGCGAGCTTTGGCTTACCATGAAATATTTTCAATCCTACAATCATAGACAATTGAAGCAGCATTTTCCTTTAAAAGAATTCAAAAACTTTTTATTTACCTTCCAGATATTTGGGCACGATATCATCCTCCAGGTCAACAGGTAACATTATCTACAATATACGTCAATTTTAAGGTAATAAATACATAAAACAAACAGAATAGTTGAAAATTTGTCTGAAATTTTACAGTGAAATTTAAAAAGTGATTCAATACTTATTATCAGATAAATTTTCTCAAGCAATTTCACAAAATTCTGATTTAATAACTACACAAAACATTTAAAAAATTAAAACAACCAACTTGCCATAATTTGAATTACAACCAAGCGTGGTGCTTCCAAACATTTGTAATTTTAACAGAAGTTTTGTCTTTTCAATCCCGAAATCATCGGGGCTAGCTCGCTATCCGGGCAGCCTTGCTCCGTATATGATAATTTCTAGTACTTATCTTGAGTGGTGATGACGGAGGAGTGACATCGGTGTGGAGTGGACTCCACATTTCAATAGTTCGTGAAATTTTTAGTTGATTCAAATATCGTTTTTACATTGATATGTCTTTTTCCCAGACGTTTCGGAGAACGTGTTGCCAATGGATATGACGAGATTTTCCAAACAATTGGTACTGACCTCGCTAACTGCTCGTTATCTAGACATGTATTGAATGAACGAGCAAAGCAGGGACATCACCAATTAACGAGCAAAGCAGGACATATTGAATGAACGAGAAAGGCAGGACATGTATTGAATGAACAGACAAAGCAGGACAATCCTTGGTGATTGGTTCTGACACAACGAACCAATCACCAAGGCATATGCCAAGCACAAACACGTTGCGTAATTTCAAGCACCTTGTTTGACACACCACTCTAGATGGCCATACATATCATCAAGAAGAATTTCAGCAAGAATATCAAAATGCTGATTAAAACATCGATGATAGCAGATTGAGCGTGATTACAAGTTGTCATCCATTCTGATTTCTATAAAGAAACATCACAAATTTCAAAACAACCTCAGCTGATGTCTCATTTTATAACGAGGAAATACAACACCTTATACACGGACTTTTATTCTATGTAAAGGAAACGACCTTCCCGTAGTTTAAAACTTCTCCCTCGGTTTTAAAAACCAAAACATTCTTTACAGGTGGGTAACTTTCACAAAGCGAGTGTTTCAAAACTTCCATACTGGTACAAATCGTTTACACAAAATGAAATCGGTGTGAATAGAATGCAAGAGGATAAGAATGGATAGAGAATGAAGTAGAGACTCTAGAGATGAGAGTGGATAAAGGTGAATAAGAAATAGAGAGGAGAGATATGAGATCATTGAACTAAAATACATGGAACGCTACATGAAGCAAATAATTGAAGCCAAATCTTACATCCAGACACACGCGTGTTTAGTGTTTTGAGTTCTCTCGCGCAGTGAAAATTGATTGAACTACACCCGCTGTCTGGGTGTAAAAGGCCAACTATTACTACGGTTTTCTATTACAGGTAGCGTTCATGTATTTTAATTCAATAAAATGGATACAGTTGAAATGGATGAGTGATTGAGAATGAAGGTGGATAGACATGAACACATGAAATGAATATTATTCCATGTGGAACTGGATAGTCGTGTATGTAAGTTGACTTTTGCGATATAATGTGTGTTTATGGCAATCATAGACAATAAGACCAAAATAACGACATATTATATAATTACGCGTTTTGAAACGTGGTCGATTTCGGGAGAATAATGGACCAGAAAAATGTTTTCAGCGAATCAAAGCGCGCCATTTAGCCGGGTGACGCTTGCCATATAATAAGAGCAAAATAATGACAGTTTTCTAACCTCCTGCCAATCTATCTGTCTGTCTGGTAGTTTCATGTTGTCGAAAATTCGAAACAAGACTTTAAACACATCACGCCACCAATGTTGGAGAAACGTGTTCCGTATGTTTTCATGATTTCCAAACATCACGGTTAGGCCTCTAGTTGATGGATGGAAAATAGCTCACATTCAAATTATACAATGCATACTAATCTATACAGTACAAACAACTCAATATTTCCACACATACCTTGTTCTGACATCTAGTTTACATCGGTTGATGATACACGAAAGTTCAAAGGACTGGAAACCAGCCTTTCACAGAGTTCTGTCCTGCTCTGATATCAGCATTCTCTACCAAAGTCTTTAAATATCTGTTTATATAAGAAAAGAAAACAGACGCCATTGAAAAATGCTACACGAAAAAGCGTTGAAATAGATAATTAGGATTTGATTTGATCCAAAGTGGTTAGCTTTGATGTGATTTTGCAAAATTTCAAATAAATTTCAAAGGTGAAAAGTAGATTTGCAATTGTCGTACTACAGGATTTCGGAAAGAAATTTGGCGCAATTTCGTATCAGTCTTATTGCTTCCATACTCGTGTCGGGAAACTTGCGTTGCATGCGAATTCGAGAGACACTTGACGGCATCTTGGAAAGAGTCGATGGTCGCGGAGAAATATTTCTCAAAAATCGTGGCTGAAGAGAGATGGAGGATGTAAATTTATACACTGATAATCTTCTTGGATAAATGAATCTGTCAAAGCTTTGATTTGCAAGTGACGTTGAAACAGTAGAGAAACAGGGCTAAAAGTTTAAAAACTTTGCCTTTTGACGCAATTTGCATCAACTAAAACTGTTTCATACATTTATTTCATTTCTCCATTAACTCGTTTAATTATCATTCATGAATCATGAAGATAATCCATCGACTTTATGGTAAATAAAGTTTACCTTGAAAACTTATACGAATATGGCTGAATTACCATGGAAAGAACGAACACATAAAATTCTTGTTGCAAAATAAACGAAGTTCTCCGTCACATCCGAGAAACACATTTACTTAAGCGATATTCAAATTCAATTTGAATTTAATTCAATATTTACAGATGTCTAAGTCGTTCATGCTTGAAACGGATTCACCATCATTTCTTCAAACATATGCAATCATTTTATTTTAAAATTTTTAAAATTTGCACCGATACAGAGAACCTCACCCAAGAGAGACATAGACAGGTCGGCGGTAAGATTAGAAAAATCTCTTTGTAAACTACAAACCTGTTGTTTGAAAAGCGATTCCACGATTCCTTCATCATGATCGGACGCAGCCAAATGAAAAACGGAAAACATTTTCCAACCAGATTTGATGTTTGCGGCTTGCAGAATGAACCATTGTGTGACACATCGTACGACCATATCTCGAATTGTGGAAGAACTAAAATGTGAAAAATCCAGTTGTTGATTCAAGCAAATCGTAGACTGAAAATTGCAGTCCTTGTTGCCAAGTTCATAAAGATATTGAAGAAAGAATTTTAATCAAATCCTTCCAATTATAAGAGAGAGACAAGACAGAGCGATTGATCGAAAGACGTGTAAAATTCGTCGTAAAATTATAACTTGGAAAAGAATCTACAAAGTCTGCCACAAATTTTGTTTGAGAGAAAGATTTTCAAGCTGCAAGAAAATTTACATTTTCTGACAGAATTGACTCCTGCATAAACTTACCTGTTTTTCTTCATTATGTGTTCGAAGGGTCGGAGAAAATCCTTTGAAATCGGAAATTTGGCAATTCCCCCTTTTCCAAGAACTTCATGGATAATTGTCGCAAAGAAGAACGCAACTTCTTTATTAGAGTTACAACCACATTAAAATGACACATGAATTATCTAAGATGGAGAAGTACTATAGTTGGTAGAACATTGGAGATGAAGGCATTGATTATATTGTTTTATACTTGAGATATGAAAGAAAACTAGAACTGTGTTTTAAATATCATCATAGTTCACAATTGATCTGATAGTGTAGTTCATAGAACATTGAGAGACAATGATTATCTTGTTACTATACCTGAGTACATCATTAACAACGTGATGTTATTAACCATAATATCAAGATACAGTCTTAGTCGTTAATAATTGCTAACCTTGTTATAATGATCTCCCAACACAATATATTCGTGACCATTACTGAATACGAACAATATTGTAATAAGCAATCTCTACGATCTTCTGCAGACTAAACATACGTATCATTGTAGGATTGAAGCTGAACTTCGAGACTTGACGTAAACCTTCCACAAAATCGACTTAGGAGAAAAGCAGAAAACATTTTGAGATTTGGATACAGGAGATAACGATATAGGATTTGAGAACTGAGGGATTTGCATACTAGGGATTTGGGACACTGGGGATTTGGGATACTTGGATTTGGATACTTGGGTTTTGGTATTTGGGAACAGGGAATTTGGATACTAGAAATTTGGGTACTTGGGATAAACAATGGTCAGTGAATTATGGTCAAGTTAGATGTATAAAAATCTTATGTAAGATGCATTTTAATGTATACATGCAAACCTACCGATAGCATCACCATCCAGTTTCACTGATCCGTAAAAAACTCTAAACGTAATAAAACACAATGAAGAAGTTGAGATGAAGATATTCTGCTGAGAGAACATAACGCAAAGACAGTGCAGGAGTTCTTTAAAATTTATTTTCATGTTTATATTCAAGGTTCTCTGGTTCACTTAAGCCTGAAGATGACTACCGCTAAGGATGTCAAAACGTCAGTCAACAATAACAATAACAGTCCTTCTCAGGACTCTGCTAACACGGATAATGAACATGTCTACATAGAATCATCCATCAACATTTCTTGCTGTTACAAGCCCAACTCTACCTTGAAGACAATTTTAAAGATTTCTGGCAGGGGAAGGGAAGAAGCAAGAACGCTGGATGGGAGGGAGTGAATATTTAGTTTTGCTTGACTGATTTGGTTTAAAAGCTATTTTAATTTGAAAAGAAATTAGTTGGTCACAGCGGAATGTATGACCATATATATGAATATTCACCTCTCCCCCTGCATTAAAGTTCTAGCTTCGCCCCTGGGGTGGGAGATAGGTCACAAAGACAATCCCCATAGCTATCATTAAAGTAAACGTTACCAGTCAGCTGCAACGACAACACTTTGTGCAGCGGTCTCCCAAATGGCTTCCTGTGAGCCAGCCCTTTCGAGTCAGCGGCAGCAATGGGCATCCGACCTTCATAGAAATACAAACAAAGAAAGCGCAACGTTAGTATTTGGCATTTACGAGCGTCACAACAATGTTATAAGCAACCTGAGGTTATATCATAAGGTGTCTTGTTGTTTGCGATGAATGCTGTGGGTGAATTAGTAACACCGCTGGACGCCGTGTGAAGGTATCGCGTTTTCACACCAGTACCGATAAGTTGAGCCAATTCAAGTTGGGAAATGCATTTCAGTATCTAGAATGAAAACAATGACTTTGGAAAAGTAAAAATATGCGCCGAGCGGAACGAGCATTTGAGCAACGAAACGAGTGTTCAACAAGACGAACATAAACGTTAAATACATACGTAGAAAATATCTTCAAATAAAAATATCTTGAGAAAAACTTCATTTTCTTATGTATATTTATTACAGAAATACATTTGTGATACGATTCTCTGATGAAGGGTATGAAATACGGTCAACAAAGCACTTGGAAAATGAAAGGTAAAGACTGTAGCAATATCGTGAAGATAAGACTACAGACAAGACCTAGACTTTTCTTTGATGAAAAACAATCGATCATATTTTCAGTCGTAGACACCAACCATAATATATAGCAGATGATTCTCTCTACCTCGAGCCAAGACTTCCCGATGTAATTACCATCCGTTTGAGCGATGGTAAGAAGTGTCTTGATCGTCTCCATGTTCTTCGTTTTTCATTTCATGAATATGCGTGCCACTGGTCGCAGTAATTAAAGTGAACCTGGATAGAGCTTGTACGAAAGCATTTCTTTCCAACTACAATGTGAAAAGAGTTATTAGGAGTATCGAAAAATGAATGGTAAAGAAATCTCCATTCATATTCCCTAACATCATTATAACTAGCTGTAATCATTGAAAAACTTTTAAGAAAAGATTATTTCACATTCACATGCATTCTGATATATCCATATATGTACACAAACGACAATTAAATTCAAAGGTAAACAAACATCTGTTTTATTGTATACATATGAGTATAATCTAAACCTTGAACATATAACACGCAAAGAACATGACGTGTATGTAACTACGTAAATATATTCATAAATTTCAACAATTCAACATTCAACATATATTTTGAATACATATTTATGTCGAGAAAAGTCACCAGGTGATGAAAAGGTATGCAGAACATTAATGTCGTTATTTCATACCAAATATATAAAAAGAACACATTTTGTATGTTTATCAACTTACAGGCATGCTGAATATGCAAGATATTCTTATTGCACAGCGGATTCCATCAAGACAAAATAAAGCAACAGAAGAATCGTCGTTGTCTTGTAGATTGAAGCTGAACGCGGCAAGAAACGGATCCATGCAACCTTAAACACACAAAACAAAATGGTTAACAATGGGGACTGGGCAGGTTGTAAGAAGCAGATTTAGCTTAAGTAGTGGATTATCTCAAAGAAATTCAGTCAAATCATTCACTGCTCAGTTAATATATTAGATTATCAAACAGATTTACTCTTCGTCATCGCAAACATTCATTACATAAAATCTAAGTCTTTTCTTTAACAAGATTAAGATGAATGTCATCATGTTTGAAATCTACGCCCCGTACTTGGCACTGTCCATATAAGTTGACATCACAATTCGCTTCGTTAATCAATCCTTACATACATAGATTATCCTCCAGACTCCACCCGTACCTGAACATTGTCTTCACGTGACCAATCTGTGTCGCAGTGACGAAATCCGTCTGAATATGACTCACGTCTTCCATTTGTTTTGGCGTTTTCCATGCTCCATTCCATAGAATACAACATACGACGATGTTTCTCACTTTGCAAATGTAAAAAGATGTATTATAATCAACATTGTCAAACCGAAATCGTCAAAACCTGTCCTAAATTATTGTTGATGTTAAATGAAAAAAAAAATTAACACATGGTTCATAGATTAACACTTAAATGATCATCACCTTGTCTAGTGTATCATCTGCATGTAAAATTGAGCGACTTTGGTTGCTGTCTCACGAAGGAGACCTTCAGATTGAAACAATTCCATACCTTTTGATGGATTCTTGTTAAATCTTAAAGTAAATAGTAAAATTGAATAAAAGTACAAAGATAAGCAAATTGTTGACCAAACTTACAATTAAATTCCCTTTTCTCTCGTCTCCTCTTCTGTTTAAGAGTCTCAAATTCTTCAGCATTATCGATGGCTTTTGTACTTCTGAGAGACAAGTGACTACCCCCCATTTTTTGAGATTATAAATCACCGTGCTCCCCCTGTTTTCTTCTCTCCTTGGTGCTTCCTTTTAGAAATTGTTAGGCACGAATCAACCAGATCTGTCAGGAAATTTATATGGAAGAGATTAAACAAAGTATTGAGGAATAACTATGATGATTTGAAGATCAATAAAGGATTGCATGGATCATTAAGAGGTTAGCATAGATCATTAACAGATAGCCTAGATTATCCGGAAGATAGTATAGATTATTGAGAGATAGACTAGAACATTGAGGCCATGAGTCAATAATCAGTAACTATAAACATTAATTTAAGCCTTGATCACCGCTGAGCCACCAGCAAGGGAAAAAAGATAACCAAAGGGATAACTTAGATCCTGAGAGGTTAACTACAATTGTCGAACAACTAGTTATGATTAAGAACATTAACGTGTGTATAAGAAAATAATGGAGTACCTTCGATAAATAGGGGATAGAGTATAGAAAGATGGAATCTTGATGGAGACAAAATTCTTCAGTGGCCGATATCAAAGAGAAGTACAATGGATCATAAGCGATAAGTTATCCGAAATGTATAACAATATTAAGTTTATATTAGCTGCATGCAGAGTTTCTTCAGTTTCATAAAGATGTTAAAACTCACCAAAATTATCGGCCTCTGAGAACCAGGTTTAAAGTAAAGATCCCTGCTCCATTCTACCATACATTTAAGAATAGAAACGAGACATTCCAGACCTTTGATACAAATACTGCGTTCTTGAACCTGGAAAATCATATAAAAACAAGATGACATTGATACTATTCATATAAAAGCGTGATAAAAGATGTATTATAATCAACATTGTCAGCACAAAAGAGACATGTTCCTTTTTCATGTTGATAGACTATGTCCCAGTTTTTCATAATAGACTACGTTCAGTCCTTTCAGTGGCATAGATATGAACAGAAAATGTAGAGAACTAAACAGTTTGAAACATATTCATCAACTTACTGGTTATGGCTCCTAATTCAATGGAGCTTGACATCCTTGGGCAACTTTAGACCAATCATTGATCAATCTTTGAAAGATATTCGACAAAGCGAATTCCCGCAGTCGTAATTTAAATATATATCAGCGACAGTCTGTGCTTCTGCCATAATAAGGACACTGAATGGACATTAATGGATAATATGAATGGATATTAATGGATGACAGGAAGATAAAATAAAAATTTAATTGTTGGTATATTGATAATTAGTAAGGAAAGGTCACACCTCACCTCTTGCACACCCACGAAAAATTTAAACAAGAGGATTGTAAAGACTGAATATAGGATGGGATTTGGAAATAAAAGATGCTTAATTGTTGTACAGGGTTAAGCAAACGGAAGTGATATTTGTAGAACTGGAAAATGTTAGTGCAAGCTTTACACGAGAAGTTGACAGTTTGCACCAGCTAGAGTTCTCACTTACGTCTCAAGGTTTACATAAGCGAGTACAAACACAAAAACATCTTTTAGTTCTTTTGTAAATAATAGTAATGCGAAACAGACAACTTCAAGAAAGTTTAAAATTTTTCTCTAACATGTATTCATGATTCATTTGCAAATTATCTTTGATTGATATAATTCATGTAGCTCAGATACGCACGTTTGTACAGGCTAATGCAAACACAGTTTAAGTTGTTTTTTCTCTGTTTAAGTTTTTATTAAGTAAATAGTGATGTCGGATGAATAGCTTTAGAACATTGTTTTGATGTCGATAAACATTCACGGTGTACATTAAAAAAACACAATTGATTTTATTAAACTTTCTGATAATCAGTGAAAGACTCTCAATGAAAACAATAGGTTTCCAAAGAAATAAATGATCATAAAGTTCTGAAAATTTTCATAGCGTGACTAAACTTGAGGGACAATCGCTTTTAGAAAATTGATCGATGGTATTTCAAATATTAGTTGTTTTATAAATACCTTGGTAGAAGCGTTCAAACTTTAGAGGTACTTGTCTTCTTTGGCACAAGAGAAAACTTCAAGCAAAGTACTAATGATTAAATATGGTTTATTGCATTGAAACAAAAAGGAAAAGTTTCTCCATCAAATAAAAATGCAAATAACAAACTAGAAACAGGAAACATTGAGTAATCGTACTTCATTTAAGAAAGATATAATATCTTTTAACAAAGGCTCCTTTGATGAGGTTAGGCTTCTCTGCACTAGGTTAAATTAATTTCTCATTTGGCATTTTCCGTTTTGTTAAGTACTTTCAGTAATATATGTTAGTTAAGTTGCATGGGCTACAAACGTCAGTAACTTTGGTTAAAATGGTTGAACGAGAATACAGATTTTACAGTGGTCTCCTTTGATTTTGGTAAAACCTTTGATTCAGTTTGAAATAACGTCGCAGTTTAAAATTTTCTTTTCAATTTGACTCCTGTTACGGTGTCTCTTGCTTTTTGTTGATCGCGAAGTTTTATGCTTCATGCAATTACTTAGCGAGATTTTTCTTTTAAATTCAATGAACGCTTTTAAAATAGATTATTATGTTGTAATTTTTTCTTTAGAAACTGAAATATTTTAGTATCCATTTAAAAAAATAACGAGTGAAAGCCAACTATTTACTTGCAGCACTTGGCCTCTTACATTGAGAACAAAAAATTGAAAGATTTAATCACAAAATCCTAGTTGAAACATGATTTTTTTATTTATCTTCAAATTGTAAAAATAGACCACCGTGATCCTTCATAATAGACCTTTTCAAGGTTATCGCAGCCATGTTGCAGGGGGTGCAAAAACATTGCGCCGAGCGCGCGGTCACGCATGGCGTCCATATAAATTACTAATAAATGCGCAAAAATTACCCTTATACAATATACATATTGGCCATTTCTTTCAAAAATATTTCTCAAACTCATCCATTTTAATAGTCAAACTATTATTTGCAATTTTTTATACACGTGAGTCCAATTTTGTGGTAATCAAAAAGCGGAAAGTTAAAGAAAACATTTGTTTTTTTTTGAACAACTTGACCGTCGTTTGAGCGATGTTCTTGGGTTCGCAAATGTGCGGATCTCATAAGAAGTCAAACGAACTAAACCCTAAACTAGCCGAGTAGCCGTGAGCAGTCATAGCCAAAATGGTAAAATGCGCGTTGTGCAGTTGGATATTGCGATAATGATATAAGCTATCCCTATTACCAAGTTAAGAGGTCTCATGTAGAAAATTTAGTTTTTCATAAGTGGCCCAAAGATCAAGCACTTGCTGAAATTTGGTGAAAACAATTGCAAACAGCAGAGCGGATGACTTTAACCCGAAGCCTGGTGCACAAGGTACTTTCATTTGCTCAAATTATTTTGCCTTGATAAGAAGAACCCCAAATAAAAGGGAACGGATTATCCTTTGGTTTTATTACGCTATCAGAGTACGAGCAATCGAGGACCCCGCTTAAACGTAAAGGAGAAGAAACATGGACAACATCAAAGTGTCCTCATCAAGCCTATGACACCGAGGATTCTGATTCAAGTTTTGATGGAAGTCCAGCAAAATCTGAGGCATCTTTACTCCTGTCCTATAAAACCTGGATCAAGTTTTTCATTCTCCTCTTTTTGATTTGCCTCTTTTATCTTTATTTAGAAAAAAAAACCATAAAAGCAAATGTTTCTTTTTCACAAGACTTAGTCTAATGACCTTAGAATTTTCCTCCTGTTTATGTAGATGCAACATTCAGAAAGGGGGAGGACAATTTAAGCTTATACGACCAAATCTGGTAAACAAACTTGGTCACGCTGCATGGGTGTCTAGGTATACGGACATGTACAGCTTTTGGAGTGAGTGCCCTAATAGGAAGGACAGCCACAAATTTGCCTTTTGCTTGAACGTTTTGAATGTGATGTTTTACTCGTGTATTAATTTCCAATTCGAATAGAAATTGTACAAAAATGTGTCGCTCGTGTCAAATGGTACAATATATTAATGAAGCGTTTACCAGCTTTCCAAAGCGCCGTCCTCAGCTTGCTGTTAAAATTGAAGCCTTTAGCAAACTTATACGAGTTCTCCAGCACTTCGCAAAACAAAAACAGTTGGTTAGATGTAAGATGTGGAAACATTCCGTCGTGTTTTCGTTTACCGGTTCGTCGAGGAGTGTTGAGACACTGAAATAATGAAAAACTAAGTCAATAATTATAATGAGACATGTACGATTATTGAAAGTAAACAACTCTGACTACAGTGTATCGTTGCTACTTATAACAATGTCAAGACATGAAATTGTATGAAAGTTCAGCTCTTGTTAAATAAACGTCAAAAACCAAGATGCAAAACTCTCAAAGAGCGCATTTGATTGGATCATGGTTGACAATCACTCTCTGGAAAAACACGGTTGTAGCTACATATGGTATTTAAATGGCTATTTTTTAAGTAAATAGTCCGACTCCAATTGTGTATATAATAGTGTAATCACCACGATAGCACTCCGGTGATCACATAGCTCAGTTCTATGATTTCTTTTGGTATTTCGCGAAGGAAAGTAAAATTCGTAAAAATTGCAATTTGTCTATTTTTACATCAATCAGCGATTTTGTGGAATCAGTTTGACCAATCAGGTGAAGAGGATTTACTACTGTTTGTAGGTGATTTAGAATCAGTTTGACCAACCAGGTGAAAGAGTTTACTACCATTGTAGGTGATTTAGAGAATCAGTTTGACCAACCAGGTAAAGAGGATTTACTACAACATTGTAGGTGATTTAGAGAATCAGTTTGACCAATCAGGTAAAGAGGATTTACTAAATCATTCTAGGTGATTTAGAGAATCAGTTTGACCAACCAGGTAAAGAGGATTTACTACAACATTGTAGGTGATTTAGAGAATCAGTTTGACCAATCAGGTGAAAGAGGATTTACAAATCATTGTAGAGTGATTTAGAAGAATCAGTTTGACCAACCAGGTAAAGAGGATTTACTAAATCATTGTAGGTGATTTAGAGAATCAGTTTGACCAATCAGGTGAAAGTTTACTACACCGTTGTAGGTGATTTAGAGAATCAGTTTGACCAATCAAGTGAAAGATGATTTATTACACCATTGTAGGTGATTTAGAGAATCAGTTTGACCAACCAGGTGAAAGAGTTTACTAAATCATTGTAGGTGATTTAGAGAATCAGTTTGACCAATCAAGTGAAAGATGATTTATTACACATTGTAGGTGATTTAGAGAATCAGTTTGTAATCAAGAGTGAAAGATGATTGACCACACATTGTAGGTGATTTAGAGAATCAGTTTGACCAATCAGGTGAAAGAGGATCTTACAAGCCTGCATACAACATAACGAACTTTAAGGAATTCAACCCAAGAAATCGTTTATTCTATAAAGTCTCTTGAGGATAGTTATTGAAATTTTTACGTGTCTAAAGAAAGAGGTACCAAATGTGAACTCGATAAATAGGGAGGTTCATATACTCATGTTTTTGTTTAACTTCCAGTGAAATCAATTGTTCTCTACAGATTAAGAGATGCATATATGACTTTGTGACCACCCCAATACAACCACAGAATAATAATTATAGAGAAGGGCCTCAAGTGTGCTGCGTCCTCATGGCCGCCATTATTCCAGCAAGATATATTTAGGGTTTTCATTTGTTTCCAAACACTACAATTACATGACGTCATTACTTCGTAATGAAATTAAAATATTTCAATATAAGAAATGACGTCGGTTCATTTTAGTGTTTGGAAACAAGTGAAAAGCAAAACACCTTGCTGGAATAATGCCAGATCGATATGCGCACAATATGCTTGAGGATAAAACATCAATGGTTCCGACACAAGTGACTTTTCTGTATATTACATATTCTGTACTTCAGCTAAGAACTTTGTTATGCCACCAAGGGGACTCTGGTATAACAACATTACGACAAAGCAATTTATCTCAGTATTACCTACAATGACCGCAATTATAACTGACCTGTAATTCAGCCATAGTATCTTCATCTTCTCGCTTGCTGGTGCGGGAAAAGACGACATTGTCGATCATTTGGATAAGTTCCAATTGAACGACACACTTAATGATCAATGAATTGAACAGCATCCTCTCCGTCTGCACAACTAAAATAATGAGATGATTTTACGACGTTAAAGTAGATACATGAAAAATTTAAAATGACACTCGGGTGTTTGTTGAACATTTCCGTATTCACGCACAGACGATTTTTCATTTGTCGGTAAAAATCGAACTTTTGAATATGTCAAACAAAGGGCTAATTTATCTTATTAGAGTCTTCTAAAATAAAATAAAATAAGCAACGAATGCCAAAAATAAAGCAAAACAGAGTTCCAAGTTAGTGCCATTTTATGAAAATAAGTGTTAAAAGGAGAAGTAGTAATAATTACAAATTAGTAACATTATTAGTTCTATTAGCAACAATTAACAACATTATTGTTTCAAACATTGCAAAAAATGTAAATTTTTAGAACATAAGCAGTTTCAGGAAATGTTACATGACGTCGCTGTTTACTTCAGATTGAGTTTTTCAAACGCATATATCAATTATACGTTTTCTACGCCTTTCAATAAACCAAAATAAATAAATAAATAAATAAAATAAAAGTAAATTAAACAAATTAAATAAATTAAACACGTAAATGGCAGCAGGCTGTGACAACAAATTATTAATCTCGATTTCTAACACATAGTTACCTGGTTCGTGTTCTTCGACAGGTTCAAATCGTAAACTAGGCGTACTATATGTAAACTGATGCTGTCTTGTTCTTTTGTTTCTTCAACTGTTTCTTGAGGCATTTCCTCCTCTGTTTCATTCAAACCTTTGACGATTGCTGACCATCTTGTTCGTCCTCGTCTAAAAATATACGGAAAAATTTTCACTTGTTACTCAAAGAATACAAGCTGTTTGTCCATACGAGTTAAAGATTCACACGAGCTATATTGTAATATGCGAACATTTGCTTCATATGAGCTTTTGGTTCAAATGAGCTTTTTTAATATGCGAGCTTACCATATGAAATATTTTCCAATCCTACAATCATGGAGACAATTGAAGCAACATTTTCCTTTAAAAGAATTCAAAACTTTTATTTACCTTCCAGATATTTGGGCACGATATCATCCTCCAGGTCAACAGGTAACATTATCTACAATATACGTCAATTTTAAAAGGTAATAAATACATAAAACAAACAGAATAGTTATGAAAATTTGTCTGAAATTTTACAGTGAAATTTTAAAGAAACGATTCAATACTTATTATCAGATAAATTTTCTCAAGCAATTTCACAAAATTCTGATTTAATAACTACGCAAAACATTTAAAATTAAAACAACCAACTTGCCATAATTTGAGAATTACAACCAGAATGACGTGTGGTGCTTCGCAAACATTTGTAATTTTAACCTTGAAGTTTTGGCTCTTTCAATCCCTTGAAATCATCGGGGCTAGCTCGCTATCCGGCAGCTCGCCTCCGTATAATCAGGCCCTAAGTGCTTATCTTGAGTGGTGATGACGGAGGAGTGACATCAGGTGTGGTGGACTCCACCATTTCAATAGTTCGTGAGGTACGGTTGATTCAAATATCGTTTTTACATTGATATGTCTTTTCCCAGACGTCTTCGGAGAACGTGTTGCCAATGGATATGACGAGATTTTCCAAACAATTGGTACCAGACCTCGCTAACTGCTCGTTATCTAAAGACATGTATTGAATGAACGAGCAAAGCAGGACATCACCAATTAACGAGCAAAGCAGGACATATTGAATGAACGAGAAAGGCAGGACATGTATTGAATGAACGAACAAAGCAGGACAATCACTTGGTGATTGGTTCTGACACAACGAACCAATCACCAAGGCATATGCCAAGCACAAACACGTTGCGTAATTTCAAGCTTACCTTGTTTGACACACCACTCTAGATGGCCATACATATCATCAAGAAAAATTTCAGCAAGAATATCAAAATACTGAGTAAAACATCGATGATAGCAGATTGAGCGTGATTACAAGTTGTTGTCATCCATTCTGATTTCTATAAAGAAACATCACAAATTTCAAAACAACCTCAGCTGATGTCTCATTTTATAACGAGGAAATACAACACCTTATACACGGACTTTATTCTATGTAAAGGAAACGACCTTCCCGTAGTTTAAAACTACTCCCTCCGGTTTTAAAGGCAAAAGCATTCTTTACAGGTGGGTAACTTTCACAAACGAGTGTTTCAAAACTTCCATACTGGTACAAATCGTTTTACACAAAATGAAATCGGTGTGTGAATAGGGAATGCAAGAGGATAAGAATGGATAGAGAATGAAGTAGAGACTCTAGAATGAAAGTGGATAAAGGTGAATAAGAAATAGAGGAAGATGAGAGGATCATTGAACTAAAATACATGGAACGCTACATGAAGCAAATAATTGAAGCCAAATCTTACATCCAGACACGCGTGTTTAGTGTTTTGAGTTCTCTCGCGCAGTGAAAATTGATTGAACTACACCCGCGTGTCTGGGTGTAAAATTTGGCTTCAAAAATTACTACGGTTTTCTATTACAGGTAGCATGTTCAATGGAGTGGATACACAATTGAAATGGATGAGTGATTGAGGAATGAAGGTGGATAGACATGAACACATGAAATGAATATTATTCCATGTGGAACTGGATAGTCGTGTATGTAAGTTGACTTTTTGCGATATAATGTGTGTTTATGGCAATCATAGACAATAAGACCAAAATAACGACATATTATAAATTACGCGTTTGAAACGTGGTCGATTTCGGAGAATAATGGACCGGAAAAATGTTTCTCAGCGAATCAAAGCGCGCCATTTAGCCGGAAGTGACGCTTGCCATATAATAAGAGCAAAATAATGACAGTTTTCTAACCTCCTGCCAATCTATCTGTCTGTCTGGTAGTTTCATGTTGTCGAAAATTCGAAACAAGACTTTAAACACATCACGCCACCAATGTTGGAGAAACGTGTTCCCGTATGTTTTCATGATTTCAAACATCACGGTTAGGCCTCTAGTTGATGGATGGAAAATAGCTCACATTCAAATTATACAATGCATACTAATCTATACAGTACAAACAACTCAATATTTCCACCATACCTTGTTCTGACATCTAGTTTACATCGGTTGATGATACACGAAAGTTCAAAGGACTGGAAACCAGCCTTTCACACAGATTCTGTCCTGCTCTGATATCCCAGCATTCTCTACTCCGTAGTCTTTAAATATCATATAAGAAGAAAACAGACGCCATTGAAAAATGCTACACGAAAAAGCGATTGAAATAGATAATTAGGATTTGATTTGATCCAAAGTGGTTAGCTTTGATGTGATTTTGCAAAATTTCAAATAAATTTCAAAGGTGAAAAGAAAGTAGATTTGCAATTGTCGTACTACAGGATTTTCGGAAAGAAATTTGGCGCAATTTCGTATCAGTCTTATTGCTTCCATACTCGTGTCCGGGAAACTTGCGTTGCATGCGAATTCGAGAGACACTGACGGCATCTTGGAAAGAGTCGATGGTCGCGGAGAAATATTTCTCAAAAATCGTGGCTGAAAGAGAGAATGGGGATGTAGAAATTTATACACTGATAATCTTGTGGGATAAATGAATCTGTCAAAGCTTTGATTTACAAGTGACGTTGAAACAGTAGAGAAACAGGGCTAGAAAAGTTTAAGCCTTTTGACACGTAATTTGCATCAACTAAAACTGTTTCATACATTTATTTCATTTCTCCATTAACTCTCGTTTAATTATCATTCATGAATCATGAGAAGATAATCCATCGACTTTATGGTAAATAAAAAGTTTACCTTGAAAACTTATACGAATATGGCTGAATTACCATGGAAAGAACGAACACATAAAATTCTTGTTGCAAAATAAACGAAGTTCTCCGTCACATCCGAGAAACACATTTACTTAAGCGATATTCAAATTCAATTTGAATTTAATTCAATATTTTACAGATGTCTAAGTCGTTCATGCTTGGAAACGGATTCACCATCATTTCTTCAAACATATGCAATCATTTTTATTTTAAAATTTTAAAATTTGCACCGATACAAGAACCTCACCCAAGAGAACAACAGACAGGTCGGCGGTAAGATTAGAAGAAAAATCTCCTTCCTTAAACTACAAACCTGTTGTTTGAAAAGCGAGTTCCACGATTCCTTCATCATGATCGGACGCAGCCAAATGAAAAACGGAGAAAACATTTTTCCAACCAGATTTGATGTTTGCGGCTTGCGAATGAACCATTTGTGTGACACATCGTACGACCATATCTCGAATTGTGGAAGAACTAAAATGTGAAAAATCCAGTTGTTGATTCAAGCAAATCGTAGACTGAAAATTGCAGTCCTTGTTGCCAAGTTCATAAAGATATTGAAGAAAGAATTTTAATCAAATCCTTCCAATTATAAGAGACAAGACAGAGCGATTGATCGAAAGACGTCCTTTGTAAAATTCGTCGTAAAATTATAACTTGGAAAAGAATCTACAAAGTCTGCCACAAATTTTGTTTATTTGAGAGAAAGATTTTCAAGCTGCAAGAAAATTTACATTTTCTGACAGAATTGACTCCTGCATAAACTTACCTGTTTTTCTTCATTATGTGTTCGAAGGGTCGGAGAAAATCCTTTTGAAATCGGAAATTTGGCAATTCCCCCTTTTCCAAGAACTTCATGGATAATTGTCGCAAAGAAGAACGCCTTCTTTATTAGAGTTACAACCACATTAAAATGACACATGAATTATCTAAGATGGAGAAGTACTATAGTTGGTAGAACATTGGAGATGAAGGCATTGATTATATTGTTTTTATGCTTGAGATATGAAACTAGAACTGTGTTTTAAAATATCATCATAGTTCACAATTGATCTGATAGTGTAGTTCATAGAACATTGAAGACAATGATTATCTTGTTACTATACCTGAGTACATCATAACAACGTGATGTTATTAACCATAATATCAAGATACAGTCTTAGTCGTTAATAATTGCTAACCTTGTTATAATGATCTCCCAACACAGCCCATATTCGTGACCATTGCAGAATACGAACAATATTGTAATAAGCAATCTCTACGATCTTCTGCAGACTAAACATACGTATCATTGTAGGATTGGAAAGCTGAACTTCCGAGACTTGACGTAAACCTTCCACGAAATCGACTTAGGAAAAACGAAAACATTTTGAGATTTGGATACAGGAGATAACGATACTTGGGATTTGAGAACTGGGGATTTGCATACTGGGGATTTGGGACACTGGGGATTTGGGATACTTGGGATTTGGATACTTGGTTTTGGTATTTGGGAACAGGAATTTGGATACTAGAAATTTGGGTACTTAGGATAAACAATGGTCAGTGAATTATGGTCAAGTTAGATGTATAAAAATCTTATGTAAGATGCATTTTAATGTATACATGCAAACCTACCGATAGCATCACCATCCAGTTTCACTGATCCCGTGAAAACTCTAAACGTAATAAAACACAATGAAGAAGTTGAGATGAAGATATTCTGCTGAGAGAACATAACGCAAAGACAGTGCAGGAGTTCTTTAAAATTTATTTTCATGTTTATATTCAAGGTTCTCTGGTTCACTTAAGCCTGAGAGATGACTACCGCTAAGGATGTCAAAACAACAATAACAATAACAGTCCTTCTCAGGACTCTGCTAACACGGATAATGAACATGTCTACATAGAGAATCATCCATCAACATTTCTTGCTGTTACAAGCCCAACTCTACCTTGAAGACAATTTTAAAGATTTCTGGCAGGGGGGAAGGGAAGAAGCAAGAACGCTGGATGGGAGGGTGAATATTTAGTTTTGCTTGACTGATTTGGTTTAAAAGCTATTTTAATTTGAAAAGAAATTAGTTGGTCACAGCGGAATGTATGACCATATATATGAATATTCACCTCTCCCCCTGCATTAAAGTTCTAGCTTCGCCCCTGGGGTGGGAGATAGGTCACAAAGACAATCCCCATAGCTATCATTAAAGTAAACGTTACCAGTCAACTGCAACGACAACACTTTGTGCAGCGGTCTCCCAAATGGCTTCCTGTGAGCCAGCCGCTTTTCGAGTCAGCGGCAACAGGCATCCGACCTTCATAGAAATACAAACAAAGAAAAGCACAACGTTAGTATTTGACATTTACGAGCGTCACAACAATGTTATAAGCAACCTGAGGTTATATCATAAGGTGTCTTGTTGTTTGCGATGAATGCTGTGGGTGAATTAGTAACACCGCTGGACGCCGTGTGAAGGTATCGCGTTTTCACACCAGTACCGATAAGTTGAGCCAATTCAAGTTGGGAAATGCATTTCAGTATCTAGAATGAAAACAATGACTTTAGGAAAAGTAAAAATATGCGCCGAGCGGAACGAGCATTTGAGCAACGAAAACGAGTGTTCAACAAGACGAACATAAACGTTAAATACATACGTAGAAAATATCTTCAAATAAAAAATATCTTGAGAAAAAACTTCATTTTCTTATGTATATTTATACATTTGTGATACGATTCTCTGATGAAGGGTATGAAATACGGTCAACAAAGCACTTGGAAAAATGAAAGGTAAAGACTGTAGCAATATCGTGAAGATAAGACTACAGACAAGACCTAGACTTTTTCCTTTGATGAAAAAACAATCGATCATATTTTCAGTCGTAGACACCAACCATAATATATAGCAAGATGATTCTCTACCTCGAGCCAAGACTTCCCGATGTAATTACCATCCGTTTGAGCGATGGTAAGAAGTGTCTTGATCGTCTCCATGTTCTTCGTTTTCATTTCATGAATATGCGTGCCACTGGTCGCAGTAATTAAAGTGAACCTGGATAGAGCTTGTACGAAAGCATTTCTTTCCAACTACAATGTGAAAAGAGTTATTAGGAGTATCGAAAAATGAACTTAATGGTAAAGAATCTCCATTCATATTCCCTAACATCATTATAACTAGCTGTAATCATTGAAAAACTTTTAAGAAAAGATTATTTCACATTCACATGCATTCTGATATATCCATATATGTACACAAACAGACAATTAATTCAAAGGTAAACAAACATCTGTTTTTATTGTATACATATGAGTATAATCTAAACCTTGAACATATAACACGCAAAGAACATGACGTGTATGTAACTACGTAAATATATTCATAAATTTCAACAATTCAACATTCAACATATTTTTGAATACATATTTATGTCCGAGAAAGGGTCACCAGGTGATGAAAAGGTATGCAGAGACATTAATGTCGTTATTTCATACCAAATATATAAAAAGAACACATTTTGTATGTTTATCAACTTACAGGCATGCTGAATATGCAAGATATTCTTATTGCACAGCGGATTCCATCAAGACAAAATAAAGCAACAGAAGAATCGTCGTTGTCTTGTAGATTGAAGCTGAACGCGGCAAGAAACGGACTCCATGCAACCTTAAACACACAAAACAAAATGGTTAACAATGGGGACTGGGCAGGTTGTAAGAAGATTTAGCTTAAGTAGTGGATTATCTCAAAAGAAAATTCAGTCAAATCATTCACTGCTCAGTTAATATATTAGATTATCAAACAGATTTACTCTTCGTCATCGCAAACATTCATTACATAAAATCTAAGTCTTTTCTTTAACAAGATTAAGATGAATGTCATCATGTTTAAATCTACGCCCCGTACTTGGCACTGTCCATATAAGTTGACATCACAATTCACGCTTCGTTAATCAATCCTTACATACACCACATAGATTATCCTCCAGACTCCACCCCCCGTACCTTGAACATTGTCTTCACGTGACCAATCTGTGTCGCAGTGACGAAATCCGTCTGAATATGACTCACGTCTTCCATTTGTTTTTTGGCGTTTTCCGCCATCTGCTCCATTTCCATAGAATACAACATACGACGATGTTTCTCACTTTGCAAATCTGTAAAAGATGTATTATAATCAACATTGTCAACCGAAAATCGTCAAAAACCTGTCCTAAATTATTGTTGATGTTAAATGAAAAAAAAATTAACACGGTTCATAGATTAACACTTAAATGATCATCACCTTGTCTAGTGTATCATCTGCATGTAAGAATTGAGCGACTTTGGTTGCTGTCTCACGAAGAGACCTTCAGATTGAAGCAATTCCATACCTTTGATGGATTCTTGTTAAATCTTAAAGTAAATAGTAAAATTGAATAAAAGTACAAAAGATAAGCAAATTGTTGACCAAACTTACAATTAAATTCCTTTTCTCTCGTCTCCTCTTCTGTTTAAGAGTCTCAAATTCTTCAGCATTATCGATGGCTTTTGTACTTCTGAGAGACAAGTGACTACCCCCATTTTTTTTATAAATCACGTGCTCCCCTGTTTTCTTCTCCTTGGTGCTTCCTTAGAAATTGTTAGTGCACGATCAACCAGATCTGTCAGGAAATTTATATGGAAGAGATTAAACAGAAGTATTGAGGAATAACTATGATGATTTGAAGATCAATAAGGGATTGCATGGATCATTAAGAGGTTAGCATAGATCATTAACAGATAGCCTAGATTATCGGGAAGATAGTATAGATTATTGAGAGATAGACTAGAACATTGAGGGTAGCATGAGTCAATAATCAGTAACTATAAACATTAAGATTTAGCCTTGATCCACAGCACCAGCAAGGGAAAAAGATAACCAAGGGATAACTTAGATCCTGAGAGGTTAACTACAATTGTCGAACAACTAGTTATGATTAAGAACATGCGTGTGTATAAGAAAATAATGGAGTACCCGATAAATAGGGGATACAGAGTATAGAAAGATGGAATCTTGATGGAGACAAAATTCTTCAGTGTAGCCGATATCAAAGAAGTACAATGGATCATAAAGCGATAAGTTATCGAAATGTATAACAATATTAAGTTTATATTAGCTACATGCGAGTTTCTTCAGTTTCATAAAGATGTTAAAACTCACCAAAATTATCGGCCTCCTGAGAACCAGGTTTAAAGTAAAGATCCTGCTCCATTCTACCATACATTTAAGAATAGAAAGCGAGACATTCCAGACCTTTGATACAAATACTGCGTTCTTGAACCTGGAAAATCATATAAAACAAGATGACATTGATACTATTCATATAAAAACGTGATAAAAGATGTATTATAATCAACATTGTCAGCACAAAAAATTAGAGACATGTTCTACTCCTTTTCATGTTGATAGACTATGTCCCAGTTTTTTAATAACTACGTTCCAGTCCTTTTTTGAGGCATAGATATGAACAAGAGTAGAGAACTAAACAGTTTGAAACATATTCATCAACTTACTGGTGTCGCTCCTAATTCAATAGAGCTTGACATCCTTGGGCAACTTTAGACCAATCATTGATCAATCTTTGAAAGATATTCGAAAAGCGTTCACAGTCGTAATTTAAATATATATCAACGACAGTCTGTGCTTCTGCAATAAAGGACACGAATGGACATTAATGGATAATATGAATGGATATTAATGGATGACAGGAAGATAAAATAAAAAATTTAATTGTTGGTATATTGATAATTAGTAAGGGAAAGGTCACACCTCACCTCTTGCACACCTGAAAAATTTAAACAAGAGGATTGTAAAGACTGAATATAGGATGGGATTTGGAAATAAAAGATGCTTAATTGTTGTACAGGGTTAAGCAAACGGAAGTGATATTTGGTAGAACTGGAGACAATGTTAGTGCAAGCTTTACACCGAAAGTTGACAGTTTGCACCAGCTAGAGAGTTCTCACTTACGTCTCAAGGTTTACATAAGCGAGTACAAACACAAAAACATCTTTTAGTTCTTTTGTAAATAATAGTAATGCAGAACAGACAACTTCAAGAAAGTTTAAAATTTTTCTCTAACATGTATTCATGATTCATTTGCAAATTATCTTTGATTGATATAATTCATGTAGCTCAGATACGCACGTTTGTACAGGCTAATGCAAACACAGTTTAAGTTGTTTTTTCTCTGTTTAAGTTTTTATTAAGTAAATAGTGATGTCGGATGAATAGCTTTAGAACATTGTTTTGATGTCGATAAACATTCACGGTGTACATTAAAAAAACACAATTGATTTTATTAAACTTTCTGATAATCAGTGAAAGACTCTCAATGAAAACAATAGGTTTCCAAAGAAATAAATGATCATAAAGTTCTGAAATTTTCATAGCGTGACTAAACTTGAGGGACAATCGCTTTTAGAAAAATTGATCGATGGTATTTCAAATATTAGTTGTTTTATAAATACCTTGGTAGAAGCGTTCAAACTTTAGAGGTACTTGTCTTCTTTGGCACAAGAGAAACTTCAAGCAAAGTACTAATGATTAAATATGGTTTATTGCATTGAAACAAAAAGGAAAAGTTTCTCCATCAAATAAAAATGCAAATAACAAACTAGAAACAGGAAACATTGAGTAATCGTACTTCATTTAAGAAAGATATAATATCTTTTAACAAAGGCTCCTTTGATGAGGTTAGGCTTCTCTGCACTAGGTTAAATTAATTTCTCATTTGGCATTTTCCGTTTTTGTTAAGTACTTTCAGTAATATATGTTAGTTAAGTTGCATGGGCTACAAACGTCGGTAACTTTGGTTAAAATGGTTGAACGAGAATACAGATTTTGTTCAGTGGTCTCCTTTGATTTTGGTAAAACCTTTGATTCAGTTTGAAATAACGTCGCAGTTTAAAATTTTTCTTTTCAATTTGACTCCTGTTACTTGGTGTCTGCTTTTTGTTGATCGCACAAGTTTTATGCTTCATGCAATTACTTAGCGAGATTTTTTCTTTAGAAATTCAATGAACGCTTTTAAAATAGATTATTATGTTGTAATTTTTCTTTAGAAACTGAAATATTTTAGTATCCATTTAAAAAAATAACGAGTGAAAGCCAACTATTTACTTGCAGCACTTGGCCTCTTACATTGAGAACAAAAATTGAAAGATTTAATCACAAAATCCTAGTTGAAACATGATTTTTTTTTATCTTCAAATTGTAAAATAGACCACCGTGATCCTTCATAATAGACCTTTTCAAGGTTATCGCAGCCATGTTGCAGGGTGCAAAACATTGCGCCGAGCGCGCAGTCACGCATGGCGTCCATATAAATTACTAATAAATGCGCAAAATTACCCTTATACAATATACATATTGGCCATTTCTTTCAAAAATATTTCTCAAACTCATCCATTTTAATAGTCAAACTATTATTTGCAATTTTTATACACGTGAGTCCAATTTTGTAATCAAAAGCGGAAAGTTAAAGAAAACATTTGTTTTTGAACAACTTGACCGTCGTTTGAGCGATGTTCTTAGTTCGCAAATGTGCGGATCTCATAAGCCAAGTCAAACGAACTAAACCCTAAACTAGCCGAGTAGCCGTGAGCAGTCATAGCCAAAATGGTAAAAAATGCGCGTTGTGCAGTTGGATATTGCGATAATGATATAAGCTATCCCTATTACCAAGTTAAGAGGTCTCATGTAGAAAATTTAGTTTTTCATAAGTGGCCCAAAGATCAAGCACTTGCTGAAATTTGGTGAAAACAATTGCAAACAGCAGAGCGGATGACTTTAACCCGAAGCCTGGTGCACAAGGTACTTTCATTTGCTCAAATTATTTTGCCTTGATAAGAAGAACCCCAAATAAAAGGGGAACGGATTATCCTTTGGTTTTTATTACGCTATCAGAGTACGAGCAATCGAGGACCCCGCTTAAACGTAAAGGAGAAGAAACATGGACAACATCAAAGTGTCCTCATCAAGCCTATGACACCGAGGATTCTGATTCAAGTTTTGATGGAAGTCCAGCAAAATCTGAGGCATCTTTACTCCCTGTCCTATAAAACCTGGATCAAGTTTTTTCATTCTCCTCTTTTGAATTTGCTCTTTTTATCTTTATTTATTAGAAAAAAAACCATAAAAGCAAATGTTTCTTACTTTCACAAGACTTAGTCTAATGACCTTAGAATTTTCCTCCTGTTTTATGTAGATGCAACATTCAGAAAAGGGGGGGAGGACAATTTAAGCTTATACGACCAAATCTGGTAAACAAACTTGGTCACGCTGCATGTGGGTGTAGGTATACGGACATGTACATTTTGGAGTGAGTGCCCTAATAGGAAGGACAGCCACAAATTTGCCTTTTGCTTGAACGTTTTGAATGTGATGTTTTACTCGTGTATTAATTTCCAATTCGAATAGAAATTGTACAAAAATGTGTCGCTCGTGTCAAATGGTACAATATATTAATGAAGCGTTTACCAGCTTTCCAAAGCGCCGTCCTCAGCTTGCTGTTAAAATTGAAGCCTTTAGCAAACTTATACGAGTTCTCCAGCACTTCGCAAAACAAAAACAGTTGGTTAGATGTAAGATGTGGAAACATTCCGTCGTGTTTTCGTTTACCGGTTCGTCGAGGAGTGTTGAGACACTGAAATAATGAAAAACTAAGTCAATAATTATAATGAGACATGTACGATTATTGAAAGTAAACAACTCTGACTACAGTGTATCGTTGCTACTTATAACAATGTCAAGACATGAAATTGTATGAAAGTTCAGCTCTTGTTAAATAAACGTCAAAAACCAAGATGCAAAACTCTCAAAGAGCGCATTTGATTGGATCATGGTTGACAATCACTCTCTGGAAAAACACGGTTGTAGCTACATATGGTATTTAAATGGCTATTTTTAAGTAAATAGTCTCCAATTGTGTATATAATAGTGTAATCACCACGATAGCACTCCGGTGATCACATAGCTCAGTTCTATGATTTCTTTTGGTATTTCGCGAAGGAAAGTAAAATTCGTAAAAATTGCAATTTGTCTATTTTTACATCAATCCCGGCGATTTTGTGAATCAGTTTGACCAATCAGGTGAAAGAGGATTTACTACATCATTGTAGGTGATTTAGAGAATCAGTTTGACCAACCAGGTGAAGAGGATTTACTACACCATTGTAGGTGATTTAGAGAATCAGTTTGACCAACCAGGTAAAGAGTTTACTACAACATTGTAGGTGATTTAGAGAATCAGTTTGACCAATCATGTAAAGAGGATTTACTACAACATTGTAGGTGATTTAGAGAATCAGTTTGACCAATCAGGTAAAGAGAATTTACTAAATCATTGTAGGTGATTTAGAGAATCAGTTTGACCAACCAGGTAAAGAGGATTTACTACAACATTGTAGGTGATTTAGAGAATCAGTTTGACCAATCAGGTAAAAGAGGATTTACTAAATCATTGTAGGTGATTTAGAGAATCAGTTTGACCAACCAGGTAAAGAGAGATTTACTACAACATTGTAGGTGATTTAGAGAATCAGTTTGACCAATCAGGTGAAAGAGGATTTACTAAATCATTGTAGGTGATTTAGAGAATCAGTTTGACCAACCAGGTAAAGAGATTTACTAAATCATTGTAGGTGATTTAGAGAATCAGTTTGACCAATCAGGTGAAAGAGGATTTACTACACCGTTGTAGGTGATTTAGAGAATCAGTTTGACCAATCAAGTGAAAGATGATTTATTACACCATTGTAGGTGATTTAGAGAATCAGTTTGACCAACCAGGTGAAAGAGGATTTACTAAATCATTGTAGGTGATTTAGAGAATCAGTTTGACCAATCAAGTGAAAGATGATTTATTACACCATTGTAGGTGATTTAGAGAATCAATTTGACCAATCAGGTAAAGAGGATTTACTACACGGTTGTAGATGATTTAGAGAATCAGTTTGACCAATCAAGTGGATGATTTATTACACCATTGTAGGTGATTTAGAGAATCAGTTTGACCAATCAGGTGAAAGAGGATCTTACAAGCCTGCATACAACACATAACGAACTTTAGGAATTAACCCAGGAAATCGTTTATTTCTCTTGAGGATAGTTATTGAAAACGTGTCTAAAGAAAGAGGTACCAAATGTGAACTCGATAAATAGGGAGGTTCATATACTCATGTTTTTTGTATTAACTTCCAGTGAAATCAATTGTTCTCTACAGATTAAGAGATGCATATATGACTTTGTGACCACCCCAGCCCTACAACCACAGAATAATAATTATAGAGAAGGGCCTCAAGTGTGCACTGCGTCCTCATGGCCGCCATTATTCCAGCAAGATATATTTAGGGTTTTTCATTTGTTTCCAAACACTACAATTACATGACGTCATTACTTCGTAATGAAATTAAAAATATTTCAATATAAGAAATGACGTCGGTTCATTTTAGTGTTTGGAAACAATGAAACCCAAACTTCTTGCTGGAATAATGCCAGTCGATATGCGCACAATATGCTTGAGGATAAAAACATCAATGGTTCCGACACAAGTGACTTTTCTGTATATTACATATTCTGTACTTCAGCTAAGAACTTTGTTATGCCACCAAGGGGAACTCTGGTATAACAACATTACGACAAAGCAATTTATCTCAGTATTACCTACAATGACCGCAATTATAACTGACCTGTAATTCAGCCATAGTATCTTCATCTTCTCGCTTGCTGGTGCTTGGGAAAAAGACGACATTGTCGATCATTTGGATAAGTTCCAATTGAACGACACACTTAATGATCAATGAATTGAACAGCATCCTCTCCGTCTGCACAACTAAAATAATGAGATGATTTTACGACGTTAAAGTAGATACATGAAAAAATTTAAAAATGACACTCGGGTGTTTGTTGAACATTTCCGTATTCACGCACAGACGATTTTTTCATTTGTCGGTAAAAATCGAACTTTTGAATATGTCAAACAAAGGGCTAATTTATCTTATTAGAGGTCTTCTAAAATAAAATAAAATAAGCAACGAATGCCAAAAATAAAGCAAAACGAGTTCCTTAAGTTAGTGCCATTTTTATGAAAATAAGTGTTAAAAGGAGAAGTAGTAATAATTACAAATTAGTAACATTATTAGTTCTATTAGCAACAATTAACAACATTATTGTTTCAAACATTGCAAAATGTAAATTTTAGAACATAAGCAGTTTCAGGAAATGTTACATGACGTCGCTGTTTACTTCAGATTGAGTTTTTCAAACGCATATATCAATTATACGTTTTTCTACGCCTTTCCAATAAACCAAAATAAATAAATAAATAAATAAAATAAAAGTAAATTAAACAAATTAAATAAATTAAACACGTAAATGGCAGCAGGCTGTGACAACAAATTATTAATCTCGATTTCTAACACATAGTTACCTGGTTCGTGTTCTTCGACAGGTTCAAATCGTAAACTAGGCGTACTATGTAAACTGATGCTGTCTTGTTCTTTTGTTTCTTCAACTGTTTCTTGAGGCATTTCCTCCTCTGTTTCATTCAAACCTTTTGACGATTGCTGACCATCTTGTTCGTCCTCGTCTAAAAAATAATACGGAAAAATTTTCACTTGTTACTCAAAGAATACAAGCTGTTTGTCCATACGAGTTAAAGATTCACACGAGCTATATTGTAATATGCGAACATTTGCTTCATATGAGCTTTTGGTTCAAATGAGCTTTTTTAATATGCGAGCTTTAGCTTACCATGAAATATTTTCCAATCCTACAATCATGGAGACAATTGAAGCAACATTTTCCTTTAAAAGAATTCAAAAACTTTTTATTTACCTTCCAGATATTTGGGCACGATATCATCCTCCAGGTCAACAGGTAACATTATCTACAATATACGTCAATTTTAAAGGTAATAAATACATAAAACAAACAGAATAGTTATGAAAATTTGTCTGAAATTTTACAGTGAAATTTTAAAGAAACGATTCAATACTTATTATCAGATAAATTTTCTCAAGCAATTTCACAAAATTCTGATTTAATAACTACGCAAAACATTTAAAATTAAAACAACCAACTTGCCATAATTTGAGAATTACAACCAGAATGACGTGTGTGCTTCGCAAACATTTGTAATTTTAACCTTGAAGTTTTGGCTCTTTTCAATCCCTTGAAATCATCGGGGCTAGCTCGCTATCCGGGCCAGCTCGCCTCCGTATAATCAGGCCCTAAGTGTAACTTATCTTGAGTGGTGATGACGGAGGAGTGACATCAGGTGTGGGTGGACTCCACCATTTCAATAGTTCGTGAGGTACGGTTGATTCAAATATCGTTTTACACATTGATATGTCTTTTCCCAGACGTCTTCGGAGAACGTGTTGCCAATGGATATGACGAGATTTTCCAAACAATTGGTACCAGACCTCGCTAACTGCTCGTTATCTAAAGACATGTATTGAATGAACGAGCAAAGCAGGACATCACCAATTAACGAGCAAAGCAGGACATATTGAATGAACGAGAAAGGCAGGACATGTATTGAATGAACGAACAAAGCAGGACAATCATTGGTGATTGGTTCTGACACAACGAACCAATCACCAAGGCATATGCCAAGCACAAACACGTTGCGTAATTTCAAGCTTACCTTGTTTGACACACCACTCTAGATGGCCATACATATCATCAAGAAAAATTTCAGCAAGAATATCAAAATACTGAGTAAAAACATCGATGATAGCAGATTGAGCGTGATTACAAGTTGTTGTCATCCATTCTGATTTCTATAAAGAAACATCACAAATTTCAAAACAACCTCAGCTGATGTCTCATTTTATAACGAGGAAATACAACACCTTATACACGGACTTTATTCTATGTAAAGGGACCTTCCGTAGTTTAAAACTACTCCTCCGGTTTTAAAGGCAAAAGCATTCTTTACAGGTGGGTAACTTTCACAAACGAGTGTTTCAAAACTTCCATACTGGTACAAATCGTTTACACAAAATGAAATCGGTGTGTGAATAGGGAATGCAAGAGGATAAGAATGGATAGAGAATGAAGTAGAGACTCTAGAATGAAAGTGGATAAAGGTGAATAAGAAATAGAGGAAGATATGAGGGGATCATTGAACTAAAATACATGGAACGCTACATGAAGCAAATAATTGAAGCCAAATCTTACATCCAGACACACGCGTGTTTAGTGTTTTGAGTTCTCTCGCGCAGTGAAAATTGATTGAACTACACCCGCGTGTCTGGGTGTAAATTGGCTTCAATTACTACGGTTTTCTATTACAGGTAGCGTTCCATGTATTTTAGTTCAATGGAGTGGATACACAATTGAAATGGATGAGTGATTGAGGAATGAAGGTGGATAGACATGAACACATGAAATGAATATTATTCCATGTGGAACTGGATAGTCGTGTATGTAAGTTGACTTTTTGCGATATAATGTGTGTTTATGGCAATCATAGACAATAAGACCAAAATAACGACATATTATAAATTACGCGTTTTGAAACGTGGTCGATTTCAGGAGAATAATGGACCGGAAAAATGTTTCTCAGCGAATCAAAGCGCGCCATTTAGCCGGAAGTGACGCTTGCCATATAATAAGAGCAAAATAATGACAGTTTTCTAACCTCCTGCCAATCTATCTGTCTGTCTGGTAGTTTCATGTTGTCGAAAATTCGAAACAAGACTTTAAACACATCACGCCACCAATGTTGGAGAAACGTGTTCCCGTATGTTTTCATGATTTCAAACATCACGGTTAGGCCTCTAGTTGATGGATGGAAAATAGCTCACATTCAAATTATACAATGCATACTAATCTATACAGTACAAACAACTCAATATTTCCACCATACCTTGTTCTGACATCTAGTTTACATCGGTTGATGATACACGAAAGTTCAAAGGACTGGAAACCAGCCTTTCACACAGATTCTGTCCTGCTCTGATATCCCAGCATTCTCTACTCCGTAGTCTTTAAATATCTGTTTATATAAGAAAAGAAAACAGACGCCATTGAAAAATGCTACACGAAAAGCGATTGAAATAGATAATTAGGATTTGATTTGATCCAAAGTGGTTAGCTTTGATGTGATTTTGCAAAATTTCAAATAAATTTCAAAGGTGAAAAGAAAGTAGATTTGCAATTGTCGTACTACAGGATTTTCGGAAAGAAATTTGGCGCAATTTCGTATCAGTCTTATTGCTTCCATACTCGTGTCCGGAAACTTGCGTTGCATGCGAATTCCGAGAGACACTTGACGGCATCTTGGAAAGAGTCGATGGTCGCGGAGAAATATTTCTCAAAATCGTGGCTGAAAGAGAGAATGGGGATGTGAAATTTATACACTGATAATCTTGTGGGATAAATGAATCTGTCAAAGCTTTGATTTACAAGTGACGTTGAAACAGTAGAGAAACAGGGCTAGAAAAGTTTAAAACTTTGCCTTTTGACACGTAATTTGCATCAACTAAAACTGTTTCATACATTTATTTCATTTCTCCATTAACTCTCGTTTAATTATCATTCATGAATCATGAGAAGATAATCCATCGACTTTATGGTAAATAAAAGTTTACCTTGAAAACTTATACGAATATGGCTGAATTACCATGGAAAAGAACGAACACATAAAATTCTTGTTGCAAAATAAACGAAGTTCTCCGTCACATCCGAGAAACACATTTACTTAAGCGATATTCAAATTCAATTTGAATTTAATTCAATATTTTACAGATGTCTAAGTCGTTCATGCTTGGAAACGGATTCACCATCATTTCTTCAAACATATGCAATCATTTTTATTTTAAAATTTTAAAATTTGCACCGATACAAGAACCTCACCCAAGAGAACAACAGACAGGTCGGCGGTAAGATTAGAAGAAAAATCTCCTTCCTTAAACTACAAACCTGTTGTTTGAAAAGCGAGTTCCACGATTCCTTCATCATGATCGGACGCAGCCAAATGAAAAACGGAGAAAACATTTTTCCAACCAGATTTGATGTTTGCGGCTTGCGAATGAACCATTTGTGTGACACATCGTACGACCATATCTCGAATTGTGGAAGAACTAAAATGTGAAAAATCCAGTTGTTGATTCAAGCAAATCGTAGACTGAAAATTGCAGTCCTTGTTGCCAAGTTCATAAAGATATTGAAGAAAGAATTTTAATCAAATCCTTCCAATTATAAGAGACAAGACAGAGCGATTGATCGAAAGACGTCCTTTGTAAAATTCGTCGTAAAATTATAACTTGGAAAAGAATCTACAAAGTCTGCCACAAATTTTGTTTATTTGAGAGAAAGATTTTCAAGCTGCAAGAAAATTTACATTTTCTGACAGAATTGACTCCTGCATAAACTTACCTGTTTTTCTTCATTATGTGTTCGAAGGGTCGGAGAAAATCCTTTTGAAATCGGAAATTTGGCAATTCCCTTTTCCAAGAACTTCATGGATAATTGTCGCAAAGAAGAACGCAACTTCTTTATTAGAGTTACAACCACATTAAAATGACACATGAATTATCTAAGATGGAGAAGTACTATAGTTGGTAGAACATTGGAGATGAAGGCATTGATTATATTGTTTTATACTTGAGATATGAAAGAAACTAGAACTGTGTTTTAAAATATCATCATAGTTCACAATTGATCTGATAGTGTAGTTCATAGAACATTGAAGACAATGATTATCTTGTTACTATACCTGAGTACATCATAACAACGTGATGTTATTAACCATAATATCAAGATACAGTCTTAGTCGTTAATAATTGCTAACCTTGTTATAATGATCTCCCAACACAGCCCATATTCGTGACCATTGCACCCGAATACGAACAATATTGTAATAAGCAATCTCTACGATCTTCTGCAGACTAAACATACGTATCATTGTAGGATTGGAAAGCTGAACTTCCGAGACTTGACGTAAACCTTCCACGAAATCGACTTAGGAGAAAAACGATTTTGAGATTTGGATACAGGAGATAACGATACTGGGATTTGAGAACTGGGGATTTGCATACTGGGGATTTGGGACACTGGGGATTTGGGATACTTGGGATTTGGATACTTGGGTTTTGGTATTTGGGAACAGGGAATTTGGATACTAGAAATTTGGGTACTTGGGATAAACAATGGTCAGTGAATTATGGTCAAGTTAGATGTATAAAAATCTTATGTAAGATGCATTTTAATGTATACATGCAAACCTACCGATAGCATCACCATCCAGTTTCACTGATCCCGTGAAAACTCTAAACGTAATAAAACACAATGAAGAAGTTGAGATGAAGATATTCTGCTGAGAGAACATAACGCAAAGACAGTGCAGGAGTTCTTTAAAATTTATTTTCATGTTTATATTCAAGGTTCTCTGGTTCACTTAAGCCTGAAGATGACTACCGCTAAGGATGTCAAAACGTCAGTCAACAATAACAATAACAGTCCTTCTCAGGACTCTGCTAACACGGATAATGAACATGTCTACATAGAGAATCATCCATCAACATTTCTTGCTGTTACAAGCCCAACTCTACCTTGAAGACAATTTTAAAGATTTCTGGCAGGGGGGAAGGGAAGAAGCAAGAACGCTGGATGGGAGGGTGAATATTTAGTTTTGCTTGACTGATTTGGTTTAAAAGCTATTTTAATTTGAAAAGAAATTAGTTGGTCACAGCGGAATGTATGACCATATATATGAATATTCACCTCTCCCCTGCATTAAAGTTCTAGCTTCGCCCTGGGGTGGGAGATAGGTCACAAAGACAATCCCCATAGCTATCATTAAAGTAAACGTTACCAGTCAACTGCAACGACAACACTTTGTGCAGCGGTCTCCCAAATGGCTTCCTGTGAGCCAGCCGCTTTCGAGTCAGCGGCAACAGGCATCCGACCTTCATAGAAATACAAACAAAGAAAAGCACAACGTTAGTATTTGACATTTACGAGCGTCACAACAATGTTATAAGCAACCTGAGGTTATATCATAAGGTGTCTTGTTGTTTGCGATGAATGCTGTGGGTGAATTAGTAACACCGCTGGACGCCGTGTGAAGGTATCGCGTTTTCACACCAGTACCGATAAGTTGAGCCAATTCAAGTTGGGAAATGCATTTCAGTATCTAGAATGAAAACAATGACTTTAGGGAAAAGTAAAATATGCGCCGAGCGGAACGAGCATTTGAGCAACGAAAACGAGTGTTCAACAAGACGAACATAAACGTTAAATACATACGTAGAAAATATCTTCAAATAAAAAATATCTTGAGAAAAAACTTCATTTTCTTATGTATATTTATTACAGAAGTACATTTGTGATACGATTCTCTGATGAAGGGTATGAAATACGGTCAACAAAGCACTTGGAAAAATGAAAGGTAAAGACTGTAGCAATATCGTGAAGATAAGACTACAGACAAGACCTAGACTTTTCCTTTGATGAAAAACAATCGATCATATTTTCAGTCGTAGACACCAACCATAATATATAGCAAGATGATTCTCTACCTCGAGCCAAGACTTCCCGATGTAATTACCATCCGTTTGAGCGATGGTAAGAAGTGTCTTGATCGTCTCCATGTTCTTCGTTTTCATTTCATGAATATGCGTGCCACTGGTCGCAGTAATTAAAGTGAACCTGGATAGAGCTTGTACGAAAGCATTTCTTTCCAACTACAATGTGAAAAGAGTTATTAGGAGTATCGAAAAATGAACTTAATGGTAAAGAATCTCCATTCATATTCCCTAACATCATTATAACTAGCTGTAATCATTGAAAAACTTTTAAGAAAAGATTATTTCACATTCACATGCATTCTGATATATCCATATATGTACACAAACAGACAATTAATTCAAAGGTAAACAAACATCTGTTTTTATTGTATACATATGAGTATAATCTAAACCTTGAACATATAACACGCAAAGAACATGACGTGTATGTAACTACGTAAATATATTCATAAATTTCAACAATTCAACATTCAACATATTTTTGAATACATATTTATGTCCGAGAAAGGGTCACCAGGTGATGAAAAGGTATGCAGAGACATTAATGTCGTTATTTCATACCCAAATATATAAAAAAGAACACATTTTTGTATGTTTATCAACTTACAGGCATGCTGAATATGCAAGATATTCTTATTGCACAGCGGATTCCATCAAGACAAAATAAAGCAACAGAAGAATCGTCGTTGTCTTGTAGATTGAAGCTGAACGCGGCAAGAAACGGACTCCATGCAACCTTAAACACACAAAACAAAATGGTTAACAATGGGGACTGGGCAGGTTGTAAGAAGCAGATTTAGCTTAAGTAGTGGATTATCTCAAAAGAAAATTCAGTCAAATCATTCACTGCTCAGTTAATATATTAGATTATCAAACAGATTTACTCTTCGTCATCGCAAACATTCATTACATAAAATCTAAGTCTTTTCTTTAACAAGATTAAGATGAATGTCATCATGTTTGAAATCTACGCCCCCGTACTTGGCACTGTCCATATAAGTTGACATCACAATTCACGCTTCGTTAATCAATCCTTACATACACCACATAGATTATCCTCCAGACTCCACCCCCCGTACCTTGAACATTGTCTTCACGTGACCAATCTGTGTCGCAGTGACGAAATCCGTCTGAATATGACTCACGTCTTCCATTTGTTTTTTGGCGTTTTCCGCCATCTGCTCCATTTCCATAGAATACAACATACGACGATGTTTCTCACTTTGCAAATCTGTAAAGATGTATTATAATCAACATTGTCAACCGAAAATCGTCAAAACCTGTCCTAAATTATTGTTGATGTTAAATGAAAAAAATTAACACATGGTTCATAGATTAACACTTAAATGATCATCACCTTGTCTAGTGTATCATCTGCATGTAAGAATTGAGCGACTTTGGTTGCTGTCTCACGAAGGAGACCTTCAGATTGAAGCAATTCCATACCTTTTGATGGATTCTTGTTAAATCTTAAAGTAAATAGTAAAATTGAATAAAAGTACAAAAGATAAGCAAATTGTTGACCAAACTTACAATTAAATTCCCTTTTCTCTCGTCTCCTCTTCTGTTTAAGAGTCTCAAATTCTTCAGCATTATCGATGGCTTTTGTACTTCTGAGAGACAAGTGACTACCCCCCATTTTTTGAGATTATAAATCACCGTGCTCCCCCTGTTTTCTTCTCCTTGGTGCTTCCTTTTAGAAATTGTTAGGTACGATCAACCAGATCTGTCAGGAAATTTATATGGAAGAGATTAAACAGAAGTATTGAGGAATAACTATGATGATTTGAAGATCAATAAGGGATTGCATGGATCATTAAGAGGTTAGCATAGATCATTAACAGATAGCCTAGATTATCGGGAAGATAGTATAGATTATTGAGAGATAGACTAGTGAGGTATGAGTCAATAATCAGTAACTATAAACATTAAGATTTAGCCTTGATCCACAGCGACACCAGCAAGGGAAAAAGATAACCAAGGGATAACTTAGATCCTGAGAGGTTAACTACAATTGTCGAACAACTAGTTATGATTAAGAACATTAACGTGTGTATAAGAAAATAATGGAGTACCTTCGATAAATAGGGATACAGAGTATAGAAAGATGGAATCTTGATGGAGACAAAATTCTTCAGTGTAGCCGATATCAAAGAGAGAAGTACAATGGATCATAAAGCGATAAGTTATGAAATGTATAACAATATTAAGTTTATATTAAGCTACATGCGAGTTTCTTCAGTTTCATAAAGATGTTAAAACTCACCAAAATTATCGGCCTCCTGAGAACCAGGTTTAAAGTAAAGATCCCTGCTCCATTCTACCATACATTTAAGAATAGAAGCGAGACATTCCAGACCTTTGATACACTGCGTTCTTGAACCTGGAAAATCATATAAAAACAAGATGACATTGATACTATTCATATAAAAGCGTGATAAAAGATGTATTATAATCAACATTGTCAGCACAAAATTAGAGACATGTTCTACTCCTTTTCATGTTGATAGACTATGTCCCAGTTTTTTCATAATAGACTACGTTCCAGTCCTTTTCAGTGGCATAGATATGAACAAGAAAATGTAGAGAACTAAACAGTTTGAAACATATTCATCAACTTACTGGTGTCGCTCCTAATTCAATAGAGCTTGACATCCTTGGGCAACTTTAGACCAATCATTGATCAATCTTTGAAAGATATTAAAAATGCGAATTCACAGTCGTAATTTAAATATATATCAACGACAGTCTGTGCTTCTGCAATAAAGGACACGAATGGACATTAATGGATAATATGAATGGATATTAATGGATGACAGGAAGATAAAATAAAAAATTTAATTGTTGGTATATTGATAATTAGTAAGGAAAGGTCACACCTCACCTCTTGCACACACACCGAAAAATTTAAACAAGAGGATTGTAAAGACTGAATATAGGATGGGATTTGGAAATAAAAGATGCTTAATTGTTGTACAGGGTTAAGCAAACGGAAGTGATATTTGGTAGAACTGGAGACAATGTTAGTGCAAGCTTTACACAGTTGACAGTTTGCACCAGCTAGAGAGTTCTCACTTACGTCTCAAGGTTTACATAAGCGAGTACAAACACAAAAAACATCTTTTAGTTCTTTTGTAAATAATAGTAATGCGAAACAGACAACTTCAAGAAAGTTTAAAATTTTTCTCTAACATGTATTCATGATTCATTTGCAAATTATCTTTGATTGATATAATTCATGTAGCTCAGATACGCACGTTTGTACAGGCTAATGCAAACACAGTTTAAGTTGTTTTCTCTGTTTAAGTTTTATTAAGTAAATAGTGATGTCGGATGAATAGCTTTAGAACATTGTTTTGATGTCGATAAACATTCACGGTGTACATTAAAAAAACACAATTGATTTTATTAAACTTTCTGATAATCAGTGAAAGACTCTCAATGAAAACAATAGGTTTCCAAAGAAATAAATGATCATAAAGTTCTGAAATTTTCATAGCGTGACTAAACTTGAGGGACAATCGCTTTTAGAGAAAATTGATCGATGGTATTTCAAATATTAGTTGTTTTTATAAATACCTTGGTAGAAGCGTTCAAACTTTAGAGGTACTTGTCTTCTTTGGCACAAGAGAAAACTTCAAGCAAAGTACTAATGATTAAATATGGTTTATTGCATTGAAACAAAAAGGAAAAGTTTCTCCATCAAATAAAAATGCAAATAACAAACTAGAAACAGGAAACATTGAGTAATCGTACTTCATTTAAGAAAGATATAATATCTTTTAACAAAGGCTCCTTTGATGAGGTTAGGCTTCTCTGCACTAGGTTAAATTAATTTCTCATTTGGCATTTTCCGTTTTTTTGTTAAGTACTTTCAGTAATATATGTTAGTTAAGTTGCATGGGCTACAAACGTCGGTAACTTTGGTTAAAATGGTTGAACGAGAATACAGATTTTGTTCGAGTGGTCTCCTTTGATTTTGGTAAAACCTTTGATTCAGTTTGAAATAACGTCGCAGTTTAAAATTTTTCTTTTCAATTTGACTCCTGTTACTTTGTCTCTTGCTTTTTTTGATCGCACAAGTTTTATGCTTCATGCAATTACTTAGCGAGATTTTTTCTTTTAGAAATTCAATGAACGCTTTTTAAAATAGATTATTATGTTGTAATTTTTCTTTAGAAACTGAAATATTTTAGTATCCATTTAAAAAAAAAATAACGAGTGAAAGCCAACTATTTACTTGCAGCACTTGGCCTCTTGAAGAAAAAATTGAAAGATTTAATCACAAAATCCTAGTTGAAACATGATTTTTTTATTTATCTTCAAATTGTAAAAATAGACCACCGTGATCCTTCATAATAGACCTTTTCAAGGTTATCGCAGCCATGTTGCAGGGGGTGCCAAAACATTGCGCCGAGCGCGCGGTCACGCATGGCGTCCATATAAATTACTAATAAATGCGCAAAAATTACCCTTATACAATATACATATTGGCCATTTCTTTCAAAAATATTTCTCAAACTCATCCATTTTAATAGTCAAACTATTATTTGCAATTTTTTATACACGTGAGTCCAATTTTGTGGTAATCAAAAAGCGGAAAGTTAAAGAAAACATTTGTTTTTGAACAACTTGACCGTCGTTTGAGCGATGTTCTTGGGTTCGCAAATGTGCGGATCTCATAAGCCAAGTCAAACGAACTAAACCCTAAACTAGCCGAGTAGCCGTGAGCAGTCATAGCCAAAATGGTAAAAAATGCGCGTTGTGCAGTTGGATATTGCGATAATGATATAAGCTATCCCTATTACCAAGTTAAGAGGTCTCATGTAGAAAATTTAGTTTTTCATAAGTGGCCCAAAGATCAAGCACTTGCTGAAATTTGGTGAAAACAATTGCAAACAGCAGAGCGGATGACTTTAACCCGAAGCCTGGTGCACAAGGTACTTTCATTTGCTCAAATTATTTTGCCTTGATAAGAAGAACCCCAAATAAAAGGGAACGGATTATCCTTTGGTTTTTATTACGCTATCAGAGTACGAGCAATCGAGGACCCCGCTTAAACGTAAAGGAGAAGAAACATGGACAACATCAAAGTGTCCTCATCAAGCCTATGACACCGAGGATTCTGATTCAAGTTTTGATGGAAGTCCAGCAAAATCTGAGGCATCTTTACTCCTGTCCTATAAAACCTGGATCAAGTTTTTTCATTCTCCTCTTTTGAATTTGCTCTTTTTATCTTTATTTATTAGAAAAAAAACCATAAAAGCAAATGTTTCTTACTTTCACAAGACTTAGTCTAATGACCTTAGAATTTTCCTCCTGTTTTATGTAGATGCAACATTCAGAAAAGGGGGGGAGGACAATTTAAGCTTATACGACCAAATCTGGTAAACAAACTTGGTCACGCTGCATGTGGGTGTCTAGGTATACGGACATGTACAGCTTTTGGAGTGAGTGCCCTAATAGGAAGGACAGCCACAAATTTGCCTTTTTGCTTGAACGTTTTGAATGTGATGTTTTTACTCGTGTATTAATTTCCAATTCGAATAGAAATTGTACAAAAATGTGTCGCTCGTGTCAAATGGTACAATATATTAATGAAGCGTTTACCAGCTTTCCAAAGCGCCGTCCTCAGCTTGCTGTTAAAATTGAAGCCTTTAGCAAACTTATACGAGTTCTCCAGCACTTCGCAAAACAAAAACAGTTGGTTAGATGTAAGATGTGGAAACATTCCGTCGTGTTTTCGTTTACCGGTTCGTCGAGGAGTGTTGAGACACTGAAATAATGAAAAACTAAGTCAATAATTATAATGAGACATGTACGATTATTGAAAGTAAACAACTCTGACTACAGTGTATCGTTGCTACTTATAACAATGTCAAGACATGAAATTGTATGAAAGTTCAGCTCTTGTTAAATAAACGTCAAAAACCAAGATGCAAAACTCTCAAAGAGCGCATTTGATTGGATCATGGTTGACAATCACTCTCTGGAAAAACACGGTTGTAGCTACATATGGTATTTAAATGGCTATTTTTTAAGTAAATAGTCCGACTCCAATGTGTGTGTAATCACCACGATAGCACTCCGGTGATCACATAGCTCAGTTCTATGATTTCTTTTGGTATTTCGCGAAGGAAAGTAAAATTCGTAAAAATTGCAATTTGTCTATTTTTACATCAATCCCGGCGATTTTGTGAATCAGTTTGACAAATCAGGTGAAAGAGGATTTACTACATCATTGTAGGTGATTTAGAGAATCAGTTTGACCAACCAGGTGAAAGAGGATTTACTACACCATTGTAGGTGATTTAGAGAATCAGTTTGACCAACCAGGTAAAAGAGGATTTACTACACCATTGTAGGTGATTTAGAGAATCAGTTTGACCAATCATGTAAAGAGAGTTTACTACAACATTGTAGGTGATTTAGAGAATCAGTTTGACCAATCAGGTAAAGAGGATTTACTAAATCATTGTAGGTGATTTAAGAATCAGTTTGACCAACCAGGTAAAGAGGATTTACTACAACATTGTAGGTGATTTAGAGAATCAGTTTGACCAATCAGGTAAGAAGGATTTACTAAATCATTGTAGGTGATTTAGAATCAGTTTGACCAACCAGGTAAAAGTTTACTACAACATTGTAGGTGATTTAGAGAATCAGTTTGACCAATCAGGTGAAAGAGGATTTACTAAATCATTGTAGGTGATTTAGAGAATCAGTTTGACCAACCAGGTAAAAGAGGATTTACTAAATCATTGTAGGTGATTTAATCAGTTTGACCAATCAGGTGAAAGAGTTTACTACACCGGTGGTTTAGAGAATCAGTTTGACCAATCAAGTGAAAGATGATTTATTACACCATTGTAGGTGATTTGAGAATCAGTTTGACCAACCAGGTGAAGAGGTTTACATCATTGTAGGTGATTTAGAGAATCAGTTTGACCAATCAAGTGAAAGATGATTTATTACACGTGAGGTGATTTAGAGAATCAATTTGACCAATCAGGTAAGAGGATTTACTACACGGTTGTAGATGATTTAGAGAATCAGTTTGACCAATCAAGTGAAAGATGATTTATTACACCATTGTAGGTGATTTAGAGAATCAGTTTGACCAATCAGGTGAAAGAGGATCTTACAAGCCTGCATACAACACATAACGAACTTTAAGGAATTCAACCCAAGGAAATCGTTTATTCTATAAAGTCTCTTGAGGATAGTTATTGAAATACGTGTCTAAAGAAAGAGGTACCAAATGTGAACTCGATAAATAGGGAGGTTCATATACTCATGTTTTTGTATTAACTTCCAGTGAAATCAATTGTTCTCTACAGATTAAGAGATGCATATATGACTTTGTGACACCCCCCAACCACAGAATAATAATTATAGAGAAGGGCCTCAAGTGCACTGCGTCCTCATGGCATATTATTCCAGCAATATATTTAGGGTTTTCATTTGTTTCCAAACACTACAATTACATGACGTCATTACTTCGTAATGAAATTAAAAATATTTCAATATAAGAAATGACGTCGGTTCATTTTAGTGTTGGAAACAAAATGAAACCATCTTGCTGGAATAATGCCATCGATATGCGCGCACAATGCTTGAGGATAAAACATCAATGGTTCCGACACAAGTGACTTTTCTGTATATTACATATTCTGTACTTCAGGAACTTTGTTATGCCAGGGAACTCTGGTATAACAACATTACGACAAAGCAATTTATCTCAGTATTACCTACAATGACCGCAATTATAACTGACCTGTTGTATAGTATCTTCATCTTCTCGCTTGCTGGTGCTTGGGAAAAAGACGACATTGTCGATCATTTGGATAAGTTCCAATTGAACGACACACTTAATGATCAATGAATTGAACAGCATCCTCTCCGTCTGCACAACTAAAATAATGAGATGATTTTACGACGTTAAAGTAGATACATGAAAAATTTAAAACACTCGGGTGTTTGTTGAACATTTCCGTATTCACGCACAGACGATTTTTTCATTTGTCGGTAAAAATCGAACTTTTGAATATGTCAAACAAAGGGCTAATTTATCTTATTAGAGGTCTTCTAAAATAAAATAAAATAAGCAACGAATGCCAAAAAATAAAGCAAAAAAAGTTCCTTAAGTTAGTTTTTTTATGAAAAATAAGTGTTAAAAGGAGAAGTAGTAATAATTACAAATTAGTAACATTATTAGTTCTATTAGCAACAATTAACAACATTATTGTTTCAAACATTGCAAAAATGTAAATTTTGAACATAAGCAGTTTCAGGAAATGTTACATGACGTCGCTGTTTACTTCAGATTGAGTTTTTCAAACGCATATATCAATTATACGTTTTTCTACGCCTTTCAATAAACCAAAATAAATAAATAAATAAATAAAATAAAAATAAATTAAACAAATTAAATAAATTAAACACGTAAATGGCAGCAGGCTGTGACAACAAATTATTAATCTCGATTTCTAACACATAGTTACCTGGTTCGTGTTCTTCGACAGGTTCAAATCGTAAACTAGGCGTACTATGTAAACTGATGCTGTCTTGTTCTTTTGTTTCTTCAACTGTTTCTTGAGGCATTTCCTCCTCTGTTTTTCAAACCTTTTGACGATTGCTGACCATCTTGTTCGTCCTCGTCTAAAAAATAATACGGAAAAATTTTCACTTGTTACTCAAAAATACAAGCTGTTTGTCCATACGAGTTAAAGATTCACGAGCTATATTGTAATACGAACATTTGCTTCATATGAGCTTTTGGTTCAAATGAGCTTTTTAATATGCGAGCTTTAGCTTACCATGAAATATTTTCCAATCCTACAATCATGGAGACAATTGAAGCAACATTTTCCTTTAAAAGAATTCAAAAACTTTTTATTTACCTTCCAGATATTTGGGCACGATATCATCCTCCAGGTCAACAGGTAACATTATCTACAATATACGTCAATTTTAAAGGTAATAAATACATAAAACAAACAGAATAGTTATGAAAATTTGTCTGAAATTTTACAGTGAAATTTTAAAGAAACGATTCAATACTTATTATCAGATAAATTTTCTCAAGCAATTTCACAAAATTCTGATTTAATAACTACGCAAAACATTTAAAATTAAAACAACCAACTTGCCATAATTTGAGAATTACAACCAGAATGACGTGTGGCTGCCAAAACATTTGTAATTTTAACCTTGAAGTTTTGGCTCTTTTCAATCCCTTAAATCATCGGGCTAGCTCGCTATCCGGGCCAGCCTCCGTATAATCAGGCCCTAAGTGTAACTTATCTTGAGTGGTGATGACGGAGGTGTGGAGTGTGGACTCCACCATTTCAATAGTTCGTGAGGTACGGTTGATTCAAATATCGTTTTTACACATTGATATGTCTTTCAGACGTCTTCGGAGAACGTGTTGCCAATGGATATGACGAGATTTTCCAAACAATTGGTACCAGACTCGCTAACTGCTCGTTATCTAAAGACATGTATTGAATGAACGAGCAAAGCAGGACATCACCAATTAACGAGCAAAGCAGGACATATTGAATGAACGAGAAAGGCAGGACATGTATTGAATGATGAACGAACAAAGCAGGAACAATCGCGGTGATTGGTTCTGACACAACGAACCAATCACCAAGGCATATGCCAAGCACAAACACGTTGCGTAATTTCAAGCTTACCTTGTTTGACACACCACTCTAGATGGCCATACATATCATCAAGAAAAATTTCAGCAAGAATATCAAAATACTGAGTAAAAACATCGATGATAGCAGATTGAGCGTGATTACAAGTTGTTGTCATCCATTCTGATTTCTATAAAGAAACATCACAAATTTCAAAACAACCTCAGCTGATGTCTCATTTTATAACGAGGAAATACAACACCTTATAGGACTTTATTCTATGTAAAGGAAACGACCTTCCGTAGTTTAAAACTACTCCCTCCGGTTTTAAAGGCAAAAGCATTCTTTACAGGTGGGTAACTTTCACAAACGAGTGTTTCAAAACTTCCATACTGGTACAAATCGTTTACACAAAATGAAATCGGTGTGTGAATAGGGAATGCAAGAGGATAAGAATGGATAGAGAATGAAGTAGAGACTCTAGAATGAAAGTGGATAAAGGTGAATAAGAAATAGAGGAAGATATGAGGGGATCATTGAACTAAAATACATGGAACGCTACATGAAGCAAATAATTGAAGCCAAATCTACATCCAGACACACGCGTGTGTTTTGAGTTCTCTCGCGCAGTGAAAATTGATTGAACTACACGCGTGTCTGGGTGTAAATTTGGCTTCAAATTACTACGGTTTTCTATTACAGGTAGCGTATTTTTTAGTTCAATGGAGTGGATACACAATTGAAATGGATGAGTGATTGAGGAATGAAGGTGGATAGACATGAACACATGAAATGAATATTATTCCATGAACTGGATAGTCGTGTATGTAAGTTGACTTTTTGCGATATAATGTGTGTTTATGGCAATCATAGACAATAAGACCAAAATAACGACATATTATAAATTACGCGTTTTGAAACGTGGTCGATTTCGGGAGAATAATGGACCGGAAAAATGTTTCTCAGCGAATCAAAGCGCGCCATTTAGCCGGAAGTGACGCTTGCCATATAATAAGAGCAAAATAATGACAGTTTTCTAACCTCCTGCCAATCTATCTGTCTGTCTGGTAGTTCATGTTGTCGAAAATTCGAAACAAGACTTTAAACACATCACACCAATGTGGAGAAACGTGTTTATGTTTGTTTTGATTTCAAACATCACGGTTAGGCCTCTAGTTGATGGATGGAAAATAGCTCACATTCAAATTATACAATGCATACTAATCTATACAGTACAAACAACTCAATATTTCCACCATACCTTGTTCTGACATCTAGTTTACATCGGTTGATGATACACGAAAGTTCAAAGGACCCAGCCTTTCACACAGATTCTGTCCTGCTCTGATATCCCAGCATTCTCTACTCCGTAGTCTTTAAATATCTGTTTATATAAGAAAAGAAACAGACGCCATTGAAAAATGCTACACGAAAAGCGATTGAAATAGATAATTAGGATTTGATTTGATCCAAAGTGGTTAGCTTTGATGTGATTTTGCAAAATTTCAAATAAATTTCAAAGGTGAAAAGAAAGTAGATTTGCAATTGTCGTACTACAGGATTTTCGGAAAGAAATTTGGCGCAATTTCGTATCAGTCTTATTGCTTCCATACTCGTGTCCGGGAAACTTGCGTTGCATGCGAATTCCGAGAGACACTTGACGGCATCTTGGAAAGAGTCGATGGTCGCGGAGAAATATTTCTCAAAATCGTGGCTGAAAGAGAGAATGGGGATGTGAAATTTATACACTGATAATCTTGTGGGATAAATGAATCTGTCAAAGCTTTGATTTACAAGTGACGTTGAAACAGTAGAGAAACAGGGCTAGAAAAGTTTAAAAACTTTTGACACGTAATTTGCATCAACTAAAACTGTTTCATACATTTATTTCATTTCTCCATTAACTCTCGTTTAATTATCATTCATGAATCATGAGAAGATAATCCATCGACTTTATGGTAAATAAAAGTTTACCTTGAAAACTTATACGAATATGGCTGAATTACCATGGAAAAGAACGAACACATAAAATTCTTGTTGCAAAATAAACGAAGTTCTCCGTCACATCCGAGAAACACATTTACTTAAGCGATATTCAAATTCAATTTGAATTTAATTCAATATTTTACAGATGTCTAAGTCGTTCATGCTTGGAAACGGATTCACCATCATTTCTTCAAACATATGCAATCATTTTTATTTTAAAATTTTAAAATTTGCACCGATACAAGAACCTCACCCAAGAGAACAACAGACAGGTCGGCGGTAAGATTAGAAGAAAAATCTCCTTCCTTAAACTACAAACCTGTTGTTTGAAAAGCGAGTTCCACGATTCCTTCATCATGATCGGACGCAGCCAAATGAAAAACGGAGAAAACATTTTTCCAACCAGATTTGATGTTTGCGGCTTGCGAATGAACCATTTGTGTGACACATCGTACGACCATATCTCGAATTGTGGAAGAACTAAAATGTGAAAATCCAGTTGTTGATTCAAGCAAATCGTAGACTGAAAATTGCAGTCCTTGTTGCCAAGTTCATAAAGATATTGAAGAAAGAATTTTAATCAAATCCTTCCAATTATAAGAGACAAGACAGAGCGATTGATCGAAAGACGTCCTTTGTAAAATTCGTCGTAAAATTATAACTTGGAAAAGAATCTACAAAGTCTGCCACAAATTTTGTTTATTTGAGAGAAAGATTTTCAAGCTGCAAGAAAATTTACATTTTCTGACAGAATTGACTCCTGCATAAACTTACCTGTTTTTCTTCATTATGTGTTCGAAGGGTCGGAGAAAATCCTTTTGAAATCGGAAATTTGGCAATTCCCTTTTCAAGAACTTCATGGATAATTGTCGCAAAGAAGAACGCAACTTTTTATTAGAGTTACAACCACATTAAAATGACACATGAATTATCTAAGATGGAGAAGTACTATAGTTGGTAGAACATTGGAGATGAAGGCATTGATTATATTGTTTTATACTTGAGATATGAAAGAAACTAGAACTGTGTTTTAAAATATCATCATAGTTCACAATTGATCTGATAGTGTAGTTCATAGAACATTGAAGACAATGATTATCTTGTTACTATACCTGAGTACATCATAACAACGTGATGTTATTAACCATAATATCAAGATACAGTCTTAGTCGTTAATAATTGCTAACCTTGTTATAATGATCTCCCAACACAGCCCATATTCGTGACCATTGCACCCGAATACGAACAATATTGTAATAAGCAATCTCTCGATCTTCTGCAGACTAAACATACGTATCATTGTAGGATTGGAAAGCTGAACTTCCGAGACTTGACGTAAACCTTCCACGAAATCGACTTAGGAGAAAAACGAAAACATTTTGAGATTTGGATACAGGAGATAACGATACTTGGGATTTGAGAACTGGGGATTTGCATACTGGGGATTTGGGACACTGGGGATTTGGGATACTTGGGATTTGGATACTTGGGTTTTGGTATTTGGGAACAGGGAATTTGGATACTAGAAATTTGGGTACTTGGGATAAACAATGGTCAGTGAATTATGGTCAAGTTAGATGTATAAAAATCTTATGTAAGATGCATTTTAATGTATACATGCAAACCTACCGATAGCATCACCATCCAGTTTCACTGATCCCGTGAAAACTCTAAACGTAATAAAACACAATGAAGAAGTTGAGATGAAGATATTCTGCTGAGAGAACATAACGCAAAGACAGTGCAGGAGTTCTTTAAAATTTATTTTCATGTTTATATTCAAGGTTCTCTGGTTCACTTAAGCCTGAAGATGACTACCGCTAAGGATGTCAAAACGTCAGTCAACAATAACAATAACAGTCCTTCTCAGGACTCTGCTAACACGGATAATGAACATGTCATAGAGATCAATCCATCAACATTTCTTGCTGTTACAAGCCCAACTCTACCTTGAAGACAATTTTAAAGATTTCTGGCAGGGGGGAAGGGAAGAAGCAAGAACGCTGGATGGGAGGGGTGAATATTTAGTTTTGCTTGACTGATTTGGTTTAAAAGCTATTTTAATTTGAAAAGAAATTAGTTGGTCACAGCGGAATGTATGACCATATATGAATATTCACCTCTCCCCCTGCATTAAAGTTCTAGCTTCGCCCCTGGGGTGGGAGATAGGTCACAAAAGACAATCCCCATAGCTATCATTAAAGTAAACGTTACCAGTCAACTGCAACGACAACACTTTGTGCAGCGGTCTCCCAAATGGCTTCCTGTGAGCCAGCCGCTTTTTTCGAGTCAGCGGCAACAGGCATCCGACCTTCATAGAAATACAAACAAAGAAAAGCACAACGTTAGTATTTGACATTTACGAGCGTCACAACAATGTTATAAGCAGAGGTTATATCATAAGGTGTCTTGTTGTTTGCGATGAATGCTGTGGGTGAATTAGTAACACCGCTGGACGCCGTGTGAAGGTATCGCGTTTTCACACCAGTACCGATAAGTTGAGCCAATTCAAGTTGGGAAATGCATTTCAGTATCTAGAATGAAAACAATGACTTTAGGGAAAAGTAAAAATATGCGCCGAGCGGAACGAGCATTTGAGCAACGAAAACGAGTGTTCAACAAGACGAACATAAACGTTAAATACATACGTAGAAAATATCTTCAAATAAAAAATATCTTGAGAAAAACTTTTTTCTTATGTATATTTATTACAGAAGTACATTTGTGATACGATTCTCTGATGAAGGGTATGAAATACGGTCAACAAAGCACTTGGAAAAATGAAAGGTAAAGACTGTAGCAATATCGTGAAGATAAGACTACAGACAAGACCTAGACTTTTTCCTTTGATGAAAAAACAATCGATCATATTTTCAGTCGTAGACACCAACCATAATATATAGCAAGATGATTTCTCTACCTCGAGCCAAGACTTCCCGATGTAATTACCATCCGTTTGAGCGATGGTAAGAAGTGTCTTGATCGTCTCCATGTTCTTCGTTTTCATTTCATGAATATGCGTGCCACTGGTCGCAGTAATTAAAGTGAACCTGGATAGAGCTTGTACGAAAGCATTTCTTTCCAACTACAATGTGAAAAGAGTTATTAGGAGTATCGAAAATGAACTTAATGGTAAAGAATCTCCATTCATATTCCCTAACATCATTATAACTAGCTGTAATCATTGAAAAACTTTTAGAAAAAGATTATTTCACATTCACATGCATTCTGATATATCCATATATGTACACAAACAGACAATTAATTCAAAGGTAAACAAACATCTGTTTTATTGTATACATATGAGTATAATCTAAACCTTGAACATATAACACGCAAAGAACATGACGTGTATGTAACTACGTAAATATATTCATAAATTTCAACAATTCAACATTCAACATATTTTTGAATACATATTTATGTCCGAGAAAGGTCACCAGGTGATGAAAAGGTATGCAGAGACATTAATGTCGTTATTTCATACCCAAATATATAAAAGAACACATTTTTGTTTATCAACTTACAGGCATGCTGAATATGCAAGATATTCTTATTGCACAGCGGATTCCATCAAGACAAAATAAAGCAACAGAAGAATCGTCGTTGTCTTGTAGATTGAAGCTGAACGCGGCAAGAAACGGACTCCATGCAACCTTAAACACACAAAACAAAATGGTTAATAAAATAAAGTTATCTCAAACCAGTCAAATCATTCACTGCTCAGTTAATATATTAGATTATCAAACAGATTTACTCTTCGTCATCGCAAACATTCATTACATAAAATCTAAGTCTTTTCTTTAACAAGATTAAGATGAATGTCATCATGTTTTGAAATCTACGCCCCCCGTACTTGGCACTGTCCATATAAGTTGACATCACAATTCACGCTTCGTTAATCAATCCTTACATACACCACATAGATTATCCTCCAGACTCCACCCCGTACCTTGAACATTGTCTTCACGTGACCAATCTGTGTCGCAGTGACGAAATCCGTCTGAATATGACTCACGTCTTCCATTTGTTTTGGCGTTTTCCGCCATCTGCTCCATTTCCATAGAATACAACATACGACGATGTTTCTCACTTTGCAAATCTGTAAAAGATGTATTATAATCAACATTGTCAACCGAAAATCGTCAAAAACCTGTCCTAAATTATTGTTGATGTTAAATGAAAAAAAAAATTAACACATGGTTCATAGATTAACACTTAAATGATCATCACCTTGTCTAGTGTATCATCTGCATGTAAGAATTGAGCGACTTTGGTTGCTGTCTCACGAAGGAGACCTTCAGATTGAAGCAATTCCATACCTTTTGATGGATTCTTGTTAAATCTTAAAGTAAATAGTAAAATTGAATAAAAGTACAAAAGATAAGCAAATTGTTGACCAAACTTACAATTAAATTCCCTTTTCTCTCGTCTCCTCTTCTGTTTAAGAGTCTCAAATTCTTCAGCATTATCGATGGCTTTTGTACTTCTGAGAGACAAGTGACTACCCCCCATTTTTTGAGATTATAAATCACCGTGCTCCTGTTTCTTCTCCTTGGTGCTTCCTTTTAGAAATTGTGTGTTACGATCAACCAGATCTGTCAGGAAATTTATATGGAAGAGATTAAACAGAAGTATTGAGGAATAACTATGATGATTTGAAGATCAATAAGGGATTGCATGGATCATTAAGAGGTTAGCATAGATCATTAACAGATAGCCTAGATTATCGGAAGATAGTATAGATTATTGAGATAGACTAGAACATTGAGGGTAGCATGAGTCAATAATCAGTAACTATAAACATTAAGATTTAGCCTTGATCCACAGCGACACCAGCAAGGGTAAAAAAGATAACCAAGGGATAACTTAGATCCTGAGAGGTTAACTACAATTGTCGAACAACTAGTTATGATTAAGAACATTAACGTGTGTATAAGAAAATAATGGAGTACCGATAAATAGGGATACAGAGTATAGAAAGATGGAATCTTGATGGAGACAAAATTCTTCAGTGTAGCGATATCAAAGAAAGTACAATGGATCATAAAGCGATAAGTTATCGAAATGTATAACAATATTAAGTTTATATTAAGCTACATGCGAGTTTCTTCAGTTTCATAAAGATGTTAAAACTCACCAAAATTATCGGCCTCCTGAGAACCAGGTTTAAAGTAAAGATCCCTGCTCCATTCTACCATACATTTAAGAATAAGAAGAGACATTCCAGACCTTTGATACAAATACTGCGTTCTTGAACCTGGAAAATCATATAAAACAAGATGACATTGATACTATTCATATAAAACGTGATAAAAGATGTATTATAATCAACATTGTCAGCACAAAAAATTAGAGACATGTTCTACTCCTTTTCATGTTGATAGACTATGTCCCAGTTTTTTTCATAATAGACTACGTTCCAGTCCTTTTCGAGTGGCATAGATATGAACAAGAAAATGTAGAGAACTAAACAGTTTGAAACATATTCATCAACTTACTGGTGTAGCTCCTAATTCAATAGAGCTTGACATCCTTGGGCAACTTTAGACCAATCATTGATCAATCTTTGAAAGATATTCGACAAAGCGAATTCACAGTCGTAATTTAAATATATATCAACGACAGTCTGTGCTTCTGCAATAAAGGACGAATGGACATTAATGGATAATATGAATGGATATTAATGGATGACAGGAAGATAAAATAAAAATTTAATTGTTGGTATATTGATAATTAGTAAGGAAAGGTCACACCTCACCTCTTACACCCACGAAAAATTTAAACAAGAGGATTGTAAAGACTGAATATAGGATGGGATTTGGAAATAAAAGATGCTTAATTGTTGTACAGGGTTAAGCAAACGGAAGTGATATTGGTAGAACTGGAGACAATGTTAGTGCAAGCTTTACACGAAGTTGACAGTTTGCACCAGCTAGAGAGTTCTCACTTACGTCTCAAGGTTTACATAAGCGAGTACAAACACAAAAACATCTTTTAGTTCTTTTTAAATAATAGTAATGCGAAACAGACAACTTCAAGAAAGTTTAAAATTTTTCTCTAACATGTATTCATGATTCATTTGCAAATTATCTTTGATTGATATAATTCATGTAGCTCAGATACGCACGTTTGTACAGGCTAATGCAAACACAGTTTAAGTTGTTTTTCTCTGTTTTAAGTTTTATTAAGTAAATAGTGATGTCGGATGAATAGCTTTAGAACATTGTTTTGATGTCGATAAACATTCACGGTGTACATTAAAAACACAATTGATTTTATTAAACTTTCTGATAATCAGTGAAAGACTCTCAATGAAAACAATAGGTTTCCAAAGAAATAAATGATCATAAAGTTCTGAAATTTTCATAGCGTGACTAAACTTGAGGGACAATCGCTTTTAGAAAATTGATCGATGGTATTTCAAATATTAGTTGTTTTATAAATACCTTGGTAGAAGCGTTCAAACTTTAGAGGTACTTGTCTTCTTTGGCACAAGAGAAAACTTCAAGCAAAGTACTAATGATTAAATATGGTTTATTGCATTGAAACAAAAGGAAAAGTTTCTCCATCAAATAAAAATGCAAATAACAAACTAGAAACAGGAAACATTGAGTAATCGTACTTCATTTAAGAAAGATATAATATCTTTTAACAAAGGCTCCTTTGATGAGGTTAGGCTTCTCTGCACTAGGTTAAATTAATTTCTCATTTGGCATTTTCCGTTTTTTTGTTAAGTACTTTCAGTAATATATGTTAGTTAAGTTGCATGGGCTACAAACGTCGGTAACTTTGGTTAAAATGGTTGAACGAGAATACAGATTTTGTTCGAGTGGTCTCCTTTGATTTTGGTAAAACCTTTGATTCAGTTTGAAATAACGTCGCAGTTTAAAATTTTTTCTTTTCCAATTTGACTCCTGTTACTTGGTGTCTCTTGCTTTTTGTTGATCGCACAAGTTTTATGCTTCATGCAATTACTTAGCGAGATTTTTCTTTAGAAATTCAATGAACGCTTTTAAAATAGATTATTATGTTGTAATTTTTCTTTAGAAACTGAAATATTTTAGTATCCATTTAAAAAATAACGAGTGAAAGCCAACTATTTACTTGCAGCACTTGGCCTCTTACATTGAGAACAAAAATTGAAAGATTTAATCACAAAATCCTAGTTGAAACATGATTTTTTATTTATCTTCAAATTGTAAAATAGACCACCGTGATCCTTCATAATAGACCTTTTCAAGGTTATCGCAGCCATGTTGCAGGGGTGCAAAACATTGCGCCGAGCGCGGTCACGCATGGCGTCCATATAAATTACTAATAAATGCGCAAAATTACCCTTATACAATATACATATTGGCCATTTCTTTCAAAATATTTCTCAAACTCATCCATTTTAATAGTCAAACTATTATTTGCAATTTTTATCACGTGAGTCCAATTTTGTGATCAAAAAGCGGAAAGTTAAAGAAAACATTTGAACAACTTGACCGTCGTTTGAGCGATGTTCTTGGGTTCGCAAATGTGCGGATCTCATAAGCCAAGTCAAACGAACTAAACCCTAAACTACAGCCGAGTAGCCGTGAGCAGTCATAGCCAAAATGGTAAAATGCGCGTTGTGCAGTTGGATATTGCGATAATGATATAAGCTATCCCTATTACCAAGTTAAGAGGTCTCATGTAGAAAATTTAGTTTTCATAAGTGGCCCAAAGATCAAGCACTTGCTGAAATTTGGTGAAAACAATGCAAACAGCAGAGCGGATGACTTTAACCCGAAGCCTGGTGCACAAGGTACTTTCATTTGCTCAAATTATTTTGCCTTGATAAGAAGAACCCCAAATAAAAGGGAACGGATTATCCTTTGGTTTTATTACGCTATCAGAGTACGAGCAATCGAGGACCCCTTAAACGTAAAGGAGAAGAAACATGGACAACATCAAAGTGTCCTCATCAAGCTATGACACGAGGATTCTGATTCAAGTTTTGATGGAAGTCCAGCAAAATCTGAGGCATCTTTACTCCCTGTCCTATAAAACCTGGATCAAGTTTTTCATTCTCCTCTTTTGAATTTGCCTCTTTTTATCTTTATTTATTAGAAAAAACCATAAAAAAATGTTTCTTACTTTCACAAGACTTAGTCTAATGACCTTAGAATTTTCCTCCTGTTTTATGTAGATGCAACATTCAGAAAGGGGGAGGACAATTTAAGCATACGACCAAATCTGGTAAACAAACTTGGTCACGCTGCATGTGGGTGTCTAGGTATACGGACATGTACAGCTTTTGGAGTGCCCTAATAGGAAGGACAGCCACAAATTTGCCTTTTTGCTTGAACGTTTTGAATGTGATGTTTTTACTCGTGTATTAATTTCCAATTCGAATAGAAATTGTACAAAAATGTGTCGCTCGTGTCAAATGGTACAATATATTAATGAAGCGTTTACCAGCTTTCCAAAGCGCCGTCCTCAGCTTGCTGTTAAAATTGAAGCCTTTAGCAAACTTATACGAGTTCTCCAGCACTTCGCAAAACAAAAACAGTTGGTTAGATGTAAGATGTGGAAACATTCCGTCGTGTTTTCGTTTACCGGTTCGTCGAGGAGTGTTGAGACACTGAAATAAAAAACTAAGTCAATAATTATAATGAGACATGTACGATTATTGAAAGTAAACAACTCTGACTACAGTGTATCGTTGCTACTTATAACAATGTCAAGACATGAAATTGTATGAAAGTTCAGCTCTTGTTAAATAAACGTCAAAACCAAGATGCAAAACTCTCAAAGAGCGCATTTGATTGGATCATGGTTGACAATCACTCTCTGAAAAAACACGGTTGTAGCTACATATGGTATTTAAATGGCTATTTTTAAGTAAATAGTCCGACTCCAATTGTGTATATAATAGTGTAATCACCACGATAGCACTCCGGTGATCACATAGCTCAGTTCTATGATTTCTTTTGGTATTTCATGAAGGAAAGTAAAATTCGTAAAATTGCAATTTGTCTATTTTACATCAATCCCGGCGATTTTGTGAATCAGTTTGACCAATCAGGTGAAAGAGGATTTACTACATCATTGTAGGTGATTTAGAGAATCAGTTTGACCAACCAGGTGAAAGAGGATTTACTACACCATTGTAGGTGATTTAGAGAATCAGTTTGACCAACCAGGTAAAGGAGGTTTACTACAACATTGTAGGTGATTTAGAGAATCAGTTTGACCAATCAGGTAAAGAGGATTTACTAAAAATCAGTTCCAACAACAGTGATTTAAGAGGAATCAGTTTGACCAACCAGGTAAAGAGGATTTACTACAACATTGTAGGTGATTTAGAGAATCAGTTTGACCAATCAGGTGAAAGAGGATTTACTAAATCATTGTAGGTGATTTAAGAGAATCAGTTTGACCAACCAGGTAAAGAGGATTTACTAAATCATTGTAGGTGATTTAGAGAATCAGTTTGACCAATCAGGTGAAAGTTTACTACACCGTTGTGATTTAGAGAATCAGTTTGACCAATCAAGTGAAAGATGATTTATTACACCATTGTAGGTGATTTAGAGAATCAGTTTGACCAACCAGGTGAAAGAGGATTTACTAAATCATTGTAGGTGATTTAGAGAATCAGTTTGACCAATCAAGTGAAAGATGATTTATTACACCATTGTAGGTGATTTAGAGAATCAATTTGACCAATCAAGTGAAAGATGATTTATTACACCATTGTAGGTGATTTAGAGAATCAGTTTGACCAATCAGGTGAAAGAGGATCTTACAAGCCTGCATACAACACATAACGAACTTTAAAATTCAACCCAAGGAAATCGTTTATTCTATAAAGTCTCTTGAGGATAGTTATTGAAATTTTTACGTGTCTAAAGAAAAGGTACCAAATGTGAACTCGATAAATAGGGAGGTTCATATACTCATGTTTTTTGTATTAACTTCCAGTGAAATCAATTGTTCTCTACAGATTAAGAGATGCATATATGACTTTGTGACCACCCCAGCCCTACAACCACAGAATAATAATTATAGAGAAGGGCCTCAAGTGTGCTGCGTCCTCATGGCCGCCATTATTCCAGCAAGATATATTTAGGGTTTCATTTGTTTCCAAACACTACAATTACATGACGTCATTACTTCGTAATGAAATTAAAAATATTTCAATATAAGAAATGACGTCGGTTCATTTTAGTGTTTGGAAAAATGAAAAAACCAAACTTCTGGAATAATGCCAGTCGATATGCGCGGCACAATATGCTTGAGGATAAAAACATCAATGGTTCCGACACAAGTGACTTTTCTGTATATTACATATTCTGTACTTCAGCTAAGAACTTTGTTATGCCACCAAGGGGAACTCTGGTATAACAACATTACGACAATTTATCTCAGTATTACCTACAATGACCGCAATTATAACTGACCTGTAATTCAGCCATAGTATCTTCATCTTCTCGCTTGCTGGTGCTTGGGAAAGAACGACATTGTCGATCATTTGGATAAGTTCCAATTGAACGACACACTTAATGATCAATGAATTGAACAGCATCCTCTCCGTCTGCACAACTAAAATAATGAGATGATTTTACGACGTTAAAGTAGATACATGAAAAATTTAAAATGACACTCGGGTGTTTGTTGAACATTTCCGTATTCACGCACAGACGATTTTTCATTTGTCGGTAAAAATCGAACTTTGAATATGTCAAACAAAGGGCTAATTTATCTTATTAGAGGTCTTCTAAAATAAAATAAAATAAGCAACGAATGCCAAAAAATAAAGCAAAAACGAGTTCCTTAAGTTAGTGCCATTTTTTATGAAAAATAAGTGTTAAAAGGAGAAGTAGTAATAATTACAAATTAGTAACATTATTAGTTCTATTAGCAACAATTAACAACATTATTGTTTCAAACATTGCAAAAAATGTAAATTTTTAGAACATAAGCAGTTTCAGGAAATGTTACATGACGTCGCTGTTTACTTCAGATTGAGTTTTTCAAACGCATATATCAATTATACGTTTTTCTACTTTCCAATAAACCAAAATAAATAAATAAATAAATAAAATAAAAGTAAATTAAACAAATTAAATAAATTAAACACGTAAATGGCAGCAGGCTGTGACAACAAATTATTAATCTCGATTTCTAACACATAGTTACCTGGTTCGTGTTCTTCGACAGGTTCAAATCGTAAACTAGGCGTACTATGTAAACTGATGCTGTCTTGTTCTTTTGTTTCTTCAACTGTTTCTTGAGGCATTTCCTCCTCTGTTTCATTCAAACCTTTTGACGATTGCTGACCATCTTGTTCGTCCTCGTCTAAAAATAATACGGAAAATTTTCACTTGTTACTCAAAGAATACAAGCTGTTTGTCCATACGAGTTAAAGATTCACACGAGCTATATTGTAATATGCGAACATTTGCTTCATATGAGCTTTTGGTTCAAATGAGCTTTTTTAATATGCGAGCTTTAGCTTACCATGAAATATTTTCCAATCCTACAATCATGGAGACAATTGAAGCAACATTTTCCTTTAAAAGAATTCAAAAACTTTTTATTTACCTTCCAGATATTTGGGCACGATATCATCCTCCAGGTCAACAGGTAACATTATCTACAATATACGTCAATTTTAAAGGTAATAAATACATAAAACAAACAGAATAGTTATGAAAATTTGTCTGAAATTTTACAGTGAAATTTTAAAGAAACGATTCAATACTTATTATCAGATAAATTTTCTAAACAATTTCACAAAATTCTGATTTAATAACTACGCAAAACATTTAAAATTAAAACAACCAACTTGCCATAATTTGAGAATTACAACCAGAATGACGTGTGTGAGCTTCGCAAACATTTGTAATTTTAACCTTGAAGTTTTGGCTCTTTTCAATCCCTTGAAATCATCAGGGCTAGCTCGCTATCCGGGCCAGCTCGCCTCCGTATAATCAGGCCCTAAGTGTAACTTATCTTGAGTGGTGATGACGGAGGAGTGACATCAGGTGTGGGTGGACTCCACCATTTCAATAGTTCGTGAGGTACGGTTGATTCAAATATCGTTTTACACATTGATATGTCTTTTCCCAGATCTTCGGAGAACGTGTTGCCAATGGATATGACGAGATTTTCCAAACAATTGGTACCAGACCTCGCTAACTGCTCGTTATCTAAAGACATGTATTGAATGAACGAGCAAAGCAGGACATCACCAATTAACGAGCAAAGCAGGACATATTGAATGAACGAGAAAGGCAGGACATGTATTGAATGAACGAACAAACAGGACATCACGGTGATTGGTTCTGACACAACGAACCAATCACCAAGGCATATGCCAAGCACAAACACGTTGCGTAATTTCAAGCTTACCTTGTTTGACACACCACTCTAGATGGCCATACATATCATCAAGAAAAATTTCAGCAAGAATATCAAAATACTGAGTAAAAACATCGATGATAGCAGATTGAGCGTTACAAGTTGTTGTCATCCATTCTGATTTCTATAAAGAAACATCACAAATTTCAAAACAACCTCAGCTGATGTCTCATTTTATAACGAGGAAATACAACACCTTATACACGGACTTTATTCTATGTAAAGGAAACGACCTTCCGTAGTTTAAAACTACTCCCTCCGGTTTTAAAGGCAAAAGCATTCTTTACAGGTGGGTAACTTTCACAAACGAGTGTTTCAAAACTTCCATACTGGTACAAATCGTTTACACAAAATGAAATCGGTGTGTGAATAGGGAATGCAAGAGGATAAGAATGGATAGAGAATGAAGTAGAGACTCTAGAATGAAAGTGGATAAAGGTGAATAAGAAATAGAGGAAGATATGAGGGGATCATTGAACTAAAATACATGGAACGCTACATGAAGCAAATAATTGAAGCCAAATCTTACATCCAGACACACGTGTTTAGTGTTTTGAGTTCTCTCGCGCAGTGAAAATTGATTGAACTACACCCGCGTGTCTGGGTGTAAAATTTGGCTTCAAAAAATTACTACGGTTTTCTATTACAGGTAGCGTTCCATGTATTTTAGTTCAATGGAGTGGATACACAATTGAAATGGATGAGTGATTGAGGAATGAAGGTGGATAGACATGAACACATGAAATGAATATTATTCCATGTGGAACTGGATAGTCGTGTATGTAAGTTGACTTTTTGCGATATAATGTGTGTTTATGGCAATCATAGACAATAAGACCAAAATAACGACATATTATAAATTACGCGTTTTGAAACGTGGTCATTTCAGGAGAATAATGGACCGGAAAAATGTTTCTCAGCGAATCAAAGCGCGCCATTTAGCCGGAAGTGACGCTTGCCATATAATAAGAGCAAAATAATGACAGTTTTCTAACCTCCTGCCAATCTATCTGTCTGTCTGGTAGTTTCATGTTGTCGAAAATTCGAAACAAGACTTTAAACACATCACGCCACCAATGTTGGAGAAACGTGTTCCCGTATGTTTTCATGATTTCAAACATCACGGTTAGGCCTCTAGTTGATGGATGGAAAATAGCTCACATTCAAATTATACAATGCATACTAATCTATACAGTACAAACAACTCAATATTTCCACCATACCTTGTTCTGACATCTAGTTTACATCGGTTGATGATACACGAAAGTTCAAAGGACTGGAAACCAGCCTTTCACACAGATTCTGTCCTGCTCTGATATCCCAGCATTCTCTACTCCGTAGTCTTTAAATATCTGTTTATATAAGAAAAGAAAACAGACGCCATTGAAAAATGCTACACGAAAAAGCGATTGAAATAGATAATTAGGATTTGATTTGATCCAAAGTGGTTAGCTTTGATGTGATGCAAAATTTCAAATAAATTTCAAAGGTGAAAAGAAAGTAGATTTGCAATTGTCGTACTACAGGATTTTCGGAAAGAAATTTGGCGCAATTTCGTATCAGTCTTATTGCTTCCATACTCGTGTCCGGGAAACTTGCGTTGCATGCGAATTCGAGACACTTGACGGCATCTTGGAAAGAGTCGATGGTCGCGGAGAAATATTTCTCAAAATCGTGGCTGAAAGAGAATGGGGATGTGAAATTTATACACTGATAATCTTGTGGGATAAATGAATCTGTCAAAGCTTTGATTTACAAGTGACGTTGAAACAGTAGAGAAACAGGGCTAGAAAAGTTTAAAAACTTTGCCTTTTGACACGTAATTTGCATCAACTAAAACTGTTTCATACATTTATTTCATTTCTCCATTAACTCTCGTTTAATTATCATTCATGAATCATGAGAAGATAATCCATCGACTTTATGGTAAATAAAAGTTTACCTTGAAAACTTATACGAATATGGCTGAATTACCATGGAAAAGAACGAACACATAAAATTCTTGTTGCAAAATAAACGAAGTTCTCCGTCACATCCGAGAAACACATTTACTTAAGCGATATTCAAATTCAATTTGAATTTAATTCAATATTTTACAGATGTCTAAGTCGTTCATGCTTGGAAACGGATTCACCATCATTTCTTCAAACATATGCAATCATTTTTATTTTAAAATTTTAAAATTTGCACCGATACAAGAACCTCACCCAAGAGAACAACAGACAGGTCGGCGGTAAGATTAGAAGAAAAATCTCCTTCCTTAAACTACAAACCTGTTGTTTGAAAAGCGAGTTCCACGATTCCTTCATCATGATCGGACGCAGCCAAATGAAAAACGGAGAAATTTTTCCAACCAGATTTGATGTTTGCGGCTTGCGAATGAACCATTTGTGTGACACATCGTACGACCATATCTCGAATTGTGGAAGAACTAAAATGTGAAAAATCCAGTTGTTGATTCAAGCAAATCGTAGACTGAAATTGCAGTCCTTGTTGCCAAGTTCATAAAGATATTGAAGAAAGAATTTTAATCAAATCCTTCCAATTATAAGAGACAAGACAGAGCGATTGATCGAAAGACGTCCTTTGTAAAATTCGTCGTAAAATTATAACTTGGAAAAGAATCTACAAAGTCTGCCACAAATTTTGTTTATTTGAGAGATTTTCAAGCTGCAAGAAAATTTACATTTTCTGACAGAATTGACTCCTGCATAAACTTACCTGTTTTCTTCATTATGTGTTCGAAGGGTCGGAGAAAATCCTTTTGAAATCGGAAATTTGGCAATTCCCCTTTCCAAGAACTTCATGGATAATTGTCGCAAAGAAGAACGCCTTCTTTATTAGAGTTACAACCATTAAAATGACACATGAATTATCTAAGATGGAGAAATACTATAGTTGGTAGAACATTGGAGATGAAGGCATTGATTATATTGTTTTATACTTGAGATATGAAAAACTAGAACTGTGTTTTAAAATATCATCATAGTTCACAATTGATCTGATAGTGTAGTTCATAGAACATTGAAGACAATGATTATCTTGTTACTATACCTGAGTACATCATAACAACGTGATGTTATTAACCATAATATCAAGATACAGTCTTAGTCGTTAATAATTGCTAACCTTGTTATAATGATCTCCCAACACAGCCATATTCGTGACCATTGCACGAATACGAACAATATTGTAATAAGCAATCTCTACGATCTTCTGCAGACTAAACATACGTATCATTGTAGGATTGGAAAGCTGAACTTCCGAGACTTGACGTAAACCTTCCACGAAATCGACTTAGGAGAAAAACGAAAACATTTTGAGATTTGGATACAGGAGATAACGATACTTGGGATTTGAGAACTGGGGATTTGCATACTGGGGATTTGGGACACTGGGGATTTGGGATACTTGGGATTTGGATACTTGGGTTTTGGTATTTGGAACAGGAATTTGGATACTAGAAATTTGGGTACTTGGGATAAACAATGGTCAGTGAATTATGGTCAAGTTAGATGTATAAAAATCTTATGTAAGATGCATTTTAATGTATACATGCAAACCTACCGATAGCATCACCATCCAGTTTCACTGATCCCGTGAAAACTCTAAACGTAATAAAACACAATGAAGAAGTTGAGATGAAGATATTCTGCTGAGAGAACATAACGCAAAGACAGTGCAGGAGTTCTTTAAATTTTATTTTCATGTTTATATTCAAGGTTCTCTGGTTCATTAAGCCTGAAGATGACTACCGCTAAGGATGTCAAAACGTCAGTCAACAATAACAATAACAGTCCTTCTCAGGACTCTGCTAACACGGATAATGAACATGTCTACATAGAGAATCATCCATCAACATTTCTTGCTGTTACAAGCCCAACTCTACCTTGAAGACAAGATTTCTGGCGGGGGAAGGGAAGAAGCAAGAACGCTGGATGGGAGGGTGAATATTTAGTTTTGCTTGACTGATTTGGTTTAAAAGCTATTTTAATTTGAAAAGAAATTAGTTGGTCACAGAATGACCATATATATGAATATTCACCTCTCCCCTGCATTAAAGTTCTAGCTTCGCCCTGGGGTGGGAGATAGGTCACAAAAGACAATCCCCATAGCTATCATTAAAGTAAACGTTACCAGTCAACTGCAACGACAACACTTTGTGCAGCAGTCTCCCAAATGGCTTCCTGTGAGCCAGCCGCTTTTCGAGTCAGCGGCAACAGGCATCCGACCTTCATAGAAATACAAACAAAGAAAAGCACCCAACGTTAGTATTTGACATTTACGAGCGTCACAACAATGTTATAAGCAACCTGAGGTTATATCATAAGGTGTCTTGTTGTTTGCGATGAATGCTGTGGGTGAATTAACACCGCTGGACGCCGTGTGAAGGTATCGCGTTTTCACACCAGTACCGATAAGTTGAGCCAATTCAAGTTGGAAATGCATTTTATCTAGAATGAAAACAATGACTTTAGGGAAAAGTAAAAATATGCGCCGAGCGGAACGAGCATTTGAGCAACGAAAACGAGGTGTTCAAGACAACATAAACAATTAAATACATACGTAGAAAATATCTTCAAATAAAAAATATCTTGAGAAAAAACTTCATTTTCTTATGTATATTTATTACAGAAGTACATTTGTGATACGATTCTCTGATGAAGGGTATGAAATACGGTCAACAAAGCACTTGGAAAAATGAAAGGTAAAGACTGTAGCAATATCGTGAAGATAAGACTACAGACAAGACCTAGACTTTTTCCTTTGATGAAAAAACAATCGATCATATTTTCAGTCGTAGACACCAACCATAATATATAGCAAGATGATTCTCTCTACCTCGAGCCAAGACTTCCCGATGTAATTACCATCCGTTTGAGCGATGGTAAGAAGTGTCTTGATCGTCTCCATGTTCTTCGTTTTCATTTCATGAATATGCGTGCCACTGGTCGCAGTAATTAAAGTGAACCTGGATAGAGCTTGTACGAAAGCATTTCTTTCCAACTACAATGTGAAAAGAGTTATTAGGAGTATCGAAAAAATGAACTTAATGGTAAAGAATCTCCATTCATTCCTAACATCATTATAACTAGCTGTAATCATTGAAAAACTTTTAAGAAAAGATTATTTCACATTCACATGCATTCTGATATATCCATATATGTACACAAACAGACAATTAATTCAAAGGTAAACAAACATCTGTTTTATTGTATACATATGAGTATAATCTAAACCTTGAACATATAACGCAAAAACATGACGTGTATGTAACTACGTAAATATATTCATAAATTTCAACAATTCAACATTCAACATATTTTTGAATACATATTTATGTCGAGAGAAAGTCACCAGGTGATGAAAAGGTATGCAGAGACATTAATGTCGTTATTTCATACCAAATATATAAAAAGAACACATTTTTGTATGTTTATCAACTTACAGGCATGCTGAATATGCAAGATATTCTTATTGCACAGCGGATTCCATCAAGACAAAATAAAGCAACAGAAGAATCGTCGTTGTCTTGTAGATTGAAGCTGAACGCGGCAAGAAACGGACTCCATGCAACCTTAAACACACAAAACAAAATGGTTAACAATGGGGACTGGGCAGGTTGTAAGAAGCAGATTTAGCTTAAGTAGTGGATTATCTCAAAAGAAAATTCAGTCAAATCATTCACTGCTCAGTTAATATATTAGATTATCAAACAGATTTACTCTTCGTCATCGCAAACATTCATTACATAAAATCTAAGTCTTTTCTTTAACAAGATTAAGATGAATGTCATCATGTTTTGAAATCTACGCCCCCGTATTGCGCACTGTCCATATAAGTTGACATCACAATTCACGCTTCGTTAATCAATCCTTACATACACCATAGATTATCCTCCAGACTCCACCCCCGTACCTGAACATTGTCTTCACGTGACCAATCTGTGTCGCAGTGACGAAATCCGTCTGAATATGACTCACGTCTTCCATTTGTTTTGGCGTTTTCCGCCATCTGCTCCATTTCCATAGAATACAACATACGACGATGTTTCTCAGCAAATCTGTAAAAGATGTATTATAATCAACATTGTCAACCGAAAATCGTCAAAACCTGTCCTAAATTATTGTTGATGTTAAATGAAAAAATTAACACATGGTTCATAGATTAACACTTAAATGATCATCACCTTGTCTAGTGTATCATCTGCATGTAAGAATTGAGCGACTTTGTTTGCTGTCTCACGAAGAGACCTAGATTGAAGCAATTCCATACCTTTGATGGATTCTTGTTAAATCTTAAAGTAAATAGTAAAATTGAATAAAAAGTACAAAAGATAAGCAAATTGTTGACCAAACTTACAATTAAATTCCCTTTTCTCGTCTCCTCTTCTGTTTAAGAGTCTCAAATTCTTCAGCATTATCGATGGCTTTGTACTTCTGAGAGACAAGTGACTACCCCCATTTTGAGATTATAAATCACCGTGCTCCCCTGTTTTCTTCTCCTTGGTGCTTCCTTTTAGAAATTGTTGCGTGCACGATCAACCAGATCTGTCAGGAAATTTATATGGAAGAGATTAAACAGAAGTATTGAGGAATAACTATGATGATTTGAAGATCAATAAGGATTGCATGGATCATTAAGAGGTTAGCATAGATCATTAACAGATAGCTGGATTATCGGAAAGATAGTATAGATTATTGAGAGATAGACTAGAACATTGAGGGTAGCATGAGTCAATAATCAGTAACTATAAACATTAAGATTTAGCCTTGATCCACAGCGACACCAGCAAGGGAAAAAAGATAACCAAGGGATAACTTAGATCCTGAGAGGTTAACTACAATTGTCGAACAACTAGTTATGATTAAGAACATTAGCGTGTGTATAAGAAAATAATGGAGTACCTTGATAAATAGGGGATACAGAGTATAGAAAGATGGAATCTTGATGGAGACAAAATTCTTCAGTGTAGCCGATATCAAAGAAGTACAATGGATCATAAAGGATAAGTTATCGAAATGTATAACAATATTAAGTTTATATTAGCTACATGCGAGTTTCTTCAGTTTCATAAAGATGTTAAACTCACAAAATTATCGGCCTCCTGAGAACCAGGTTTAAAGTAAAGATCCCTGCTCCATTCTACCATACATTTAAGAATAGAAGCGAGACATTCCAGACCTTTGATACAAATACTGCGTTCTCTTGAACCTGGAAAATCATATAAAAACAAGATGACATTGATACTATTCATATAAAAAGCGTGATAAAAGATGTATTATAATCAACATTGTCAGCACAAAATTGAGACATGTTCTACTCCTTTTCATGTTGATAGACTATGTCCCAGTTTTTTCATAATAATTACGTTCAGTCCTTTTAAATTGGCATAGATATGAACAAGAAAATGTAGAGAACTAAACAGTTTGAAACATATTCATCAACACTGGTGTAACCTAATTCAATAGAGCATCATCCTGGGCAACTTTAGACCAATCATTGATCAATCTTTGAAAGATATTGACAAAAGCGAATTCACAGTAAATAATTTAAATATATATCAACGACAGTCTGTGCTTCTGCAATAAAGGACCACGAATGGACATTAATGGATAATATGAATGGATATTAATGGATGACAGGAAGATAAAATAAAAATTTAATTGTTGGTATATTGATAATTAGTAAAGAAAGGTCACACCTCACCTCTTGCACACCCGCGAAAATTTAAACAAGAGTTGTAAAGACTGAATATAGGATGGGATTTGGAAATAAAAGATGCTTAATTGTTGTACAGGGTTAAGCAAGAGCGAGTGATATTTGGTAGAACTGGAGACAATGTTAGTGCAAGCTTTACACCGAAGTTGACAGTTTGCACCAGCTAGAGAGTTCTCACTTACGTCTCAAGGTTTACATAAGCGAGTTACAAACACAAAAACATCTTTTAGTTCTTTTGTAAATAATAGTAATGCAGAAACAGACAACTTCAAGAAAGTTTAAAATTTTTCTCTAACATGTATTCATGATTCATTTGCAAATTATCTTTGATTGATATAATTCATGTAGCTCAGATACGCGCACGTTTGTACAGGCTAATGCAAACACAGTTTAAGTTGTTTTTCTATGTTTAAGTTTTGATTAAGTAAATAGTGATGTCGGATGAATAGCTTTAGAACATTGTTTTGATGTCGATAAACATTCACGGTGTACATTAAAAAAACACAATTGATTTTATTAAACTTTCTGATAATCAGTGAAAGACTCTCAATGAAAACAATAGGTTTCCAAAGAAATAAATGATCATAAAGTTCTGAAATTTTCATGACTAAACTTGAGGGACAATCGCTTTTAGAAAAATGATCGATGGTATTTCAAATATTAGTTGTTTTATAAATACCTTGGTAGAAGCGTTCAAACTTTAGAGAGGTACTTGTCTTCTTTGGCACAAGAGAAAACTTCAGAAGCAATGATTAAATATGATTTATTGTTCCAAAAAGGAAAAGTTTCTCCATCAAATAAATGGTGTTTACAAAACGGGGTCGGAACATTTGTTTATCCATTCCATTTGGGCTTCCTTCTTTGGGTTAATTCCATTTGGCGGGCGTTGTTAACAGCCGTTGTGTTGGATTAAGTTGCATGGGCTACAAACGTCCGTAACTTTGGTTAAAATGGTTGAACGAGAATACAGATTTTGTTCGAGTGGTCTCCTTTGATTTTGGTGAAACCTTTGATTCAGTTTGAAATAACGTCGCAGTTTAAAATTTTCTTTTCAATTTGACTCCTGTTACTTGGTGTCTCTTGCTTTTGTTGATCGCACAAGTTTTATGCTTCATGCAATTACTTAGCGAGATTTTTCTTTAGAAATTCAATGAACGCTTTTTAAAATAGATTATTATGTTGTAATTTTTCTTTAGAAACTGAAATATTTTAGTATCCATTTAAAAAAAAAATAACGAGTGAAAGCCAACTATTTACTTGCAGCACTTGGCCTCTTACATTGAGAACAAAATTGAAAATTTAATCCACAAATCCTAGTTGAAACATGATTTTTGTTTATCTTCAAATTGTAAAATAGACCACCGTGATCCTTCATAATAGACCTTGCCAGGTTATGCAGCCATGTTGCAGGGGGTGCAAAACATTGCGCCGAGCGCGATCACGCATGGCGTCCATATAAATTACTAATAAATACGCAAAATTACCCTTATACAATATATATTGGCCATTTCTTTCAAAATATTTCTCAAACTCATCCATTTTAATAGTCCAAACTATTATTTGCAATTTTTATGCACGTGAGTCAAATTTTTGTAAGTAATCAAAGCAAGGAAAGTTAAAGAACATTTGTTTTTGAACAACTTGACCGTCGTTTGAGCGATGTTCTTGGGTTCGCAAATGTGCGGATCTCATAAGCCAAGTCAAACGAACTAAACCCTAAACTAGCCAAACCAGCCGTGAGCAGTCATAGCCAAAATGGTAAAAATGCGCGTTGCAGTTGGATGTGCGATAATGATATAAGCTATCCCTATTACCAAGTTAAGAGGTCTCATGTAGAAATTTAGTTTTTCATAAGTGGCCCAAAGATCAAGCACTTGCTGAAATTTGGTGAAAACAATTGCAAACAGCAGAGCGGATGACTTTAACCCGAAGCCTGGTGCACAAGGTACTCATTTTGCTCAAATTATTTTGCCTTGATAAGAAGAACCCCAAATAAAGGGGCAGATTATCCTTTTTTATTACGCTATCAGAGTACGAGCAATCGAGGACCCGCTTAAACGTAAAGGAGAAGAAACATGGACAACATCAAAGTGTCTCATCAAACCCTATGACACCGAGGATTCTGATTCAAGTTTTGATGGAAGTCCAGCAAAATCTGAGGCATCTTTACTCCTGTCCTATAAAACCTGGATCAAGTTTTTCATTCTCCTCTTTTGAATTTGCTCTTTTTTTATCTTTATTTATTAGAAAAAAAAACCATAAAAGCAAATGTTTCTTACTTTCACAAGACTTAGTCTAATGACCTTAGAATTTTCCTCCTGTTTTATGTAGATAACATTCAGAAAGGGGAGGACAATTTAAGCTTATACGACAAATCTGAGTAAACAAACTTGGTCACGCTGCATGTGGGTGTCTAGGTATGCGGACATGTACAGCTTTGGAGTGAGTGCCTAATAGGAAGGACAGCCACAAATTTGCCTTTTGCGAGACGTTTTGAATGTGATGTTTTTACTCGTGTATTAATTTCCAATTCGAATAGAAATTGTACAAAATGTGTCGCTCGTGTCAAATGGTACAATATATTAATGAAGCGTTTACCAGCTTTCCAAAGCGCCGTCCTCAGCTTGCTGTTAAAATTGAAGCCTTTAGCAAACTTATACGAGTTCTCCAGCACTTCGCAAAACAAAACAGTTGGTTAGATGTAAGATGTGGAAACATTCCGTCGTGTTTTCGTTTACCGGTTCGTCGAAGTGTTGAGACACTGAAATAATGAAAACTAAGTCAATAATTATAATGAGACATGTACGATTATTGAAAGTAAACAACTCTGACTACAGTGTATCGTTGCTACTTATAACAATGTCAAGACATGAAATTGTATGAAAGTTCAGCTCTTGTTAAATAAACGTCAAAACCAAGATGCAAAACTCTCAAAGAGCGCATTTGATTGGATCATGGTTGACAATCACTCTGGAAAAACACGGTTGTAGCTACATATGGTATTTAAATGGCTGGCCCTCAAGTAAATAGTCCGACTCAATTGTGTATATAATAGTGTAATCACCACGATAGCACTCCGGTGATCACATAGCTCAGTTCTATGATTTCTTTGGTATTTCGCGAAGGAAAGTAAAATTCGTAAAATTACAGATTTGTTATTTTACATCAATCCAACGATTTTCGAATCAGTTTAAATCGGTGAAGGTTTTACATCATTGGGTGATTTAGAGAATCAGTTTGACTACCATGAAAGGATTTACTACATTGTAGGTGATTTAGAGAATCAGTTTGTTAACCAGGTAAAGAGGATTTACTACAACATTGCTAGGTGATTTAGAGAATCAGTTTGACCAATCATGTAAAGAGGATTTACTACAACATTGTAGGTGATTTAGAGAATCAGTTTGACCAATCCAGGTAAAAGATTTACTACTAAATCATTGTAGGTGATTTAGAGAATCAGTTTGACCAACCAGGTAAAGTTCCGCAGATTGGTGTTTAGAACAGAATCCGGGTAGAGTTTACTAAATCATTGTAGGTGTTAGAGAATCAGTTTGACCAACCAGGTAAAGAAGGTTACTACAACATTGCTGGTGATTTACAGAGAATCAGGTTTGACCAATCAGGTGAAGAGGATTTACTAAATCATTGTAGATGATTTAGAGAATCAGTTTGACCAACCAGGTAAAGAGGATTTCAAATCATTGGTGTTGTAGGAATCAAGTTTGACCAATCAGGTGAAAAGAGTTACATACACCGTTGTGGGTGATTTAGAGAATGGTTTGACCAATCAAGTGAAAGATGATTTATTACACCATTGTAGGTGATTTAGAGAATCAGTTTGACCAACCAGGTGAAAGAGATTTACTAAATCATTGTAGGTGTTAGAGAATCAGTTTGACCAATCAAGTGAAGATGATTTATTACACCATTGTAGGTGATTTGAGAAATCAATTTGACCAATCAGGTAAAGAGAAGTTTACTACACGGTTGTAGATGATTTGAGTCAAGTTGAAATCAGTGATGATTTATTACACCATTGTAGGTGATTTAGAATCAGTTTGTAATCAGGTGAAAGAGGATCTTACAAGCCTGCATACAACACATAACGAACTTTAAGGAATTCAACCCAAGAAATCGTTTATTCTATAAAGTCTCTTGAGGATAGTTATTGAAATTTTTATACGTGTCTAAAGAAAGGTACCAAATGTGAACTCGATAAATAGGAGGTTCATATACTCATGTTTTGTATTAACTTCCAGTGAAATCAATTGTTCTCACTACAGATTAAAGAGATGCATATATGACTTTGTGACCACCCCAGCCCTACAACCACAGAATAATAATTATAGAGAAGGGCCTCAAGTGTACTGCGTCCTCATGGCGCCATTATTCCACAAGATATATTTGGGTTTTCATTTTGTTTCCCAAACACTACAATTACATGACGTCCGTACTTCGTAGTAAATTAAATTATTTCAATATAAGAAATGACGTCGGTTCATTTTAGTGTTTGGAAACAGTAACCAAAACCTTGCTGGAATAATCTCAATCGATATGCGCGGCTGTATGGCGGTGGATAAAACATCAATGGTTCCGACACAAGTGACTTTTCTGTATATTACATATTCTGTACTTCAGCTAAGAACTTTGTTATGCCACCAAGGGAACTCTGGTATACAACATTACGACAAAGCAATTTATCTCAGTATTACCTACAATGACCCGCAATTATAACTGACCTGCTAATTCAGCCATAGTATCTTCATCTTCTCGCTTGCTGGTGCTTGGAAAAAAGACGACATTGTCGATCATTTGGATAAGTTCAATTGAACGACACTTAATGATCAATGAATTAACAGCATCCTCCGTCTGCACAACTAAAATAATGAGAGATGATTTTACGACGTTAAAGTAGATACATGAAAAATTTAAAATGACACTCAGGTGTTTGTTGAACATTTCCGTATTCACGCACAGACGATTTTTTCATTTGTCGGTAAAAATCGAACTTTTGAATATGTCAAACAAAGGGCTAATTTATCTTATTAGGGTCTTCTAAAATAAAATAAAATAAGCAACGAATGCCAAAAATAAAGCAAAAATGAGTTCCTTAAGTTAGTGCCATTTTTATGAAAAATAAGTGTTAAAAGGAGTAGTAATAATTACAAATTAGTAACATTATTAGTTCTATTAGCAACAATTAACAACATTATTGTTTCAAACATTGCAAAATGTAAAATTTTTGGAACATAAAAGTTTCAGGAAATGTTACATGACGTCGCTTTACTCTTCAGATTGAGTTTTCAAACGCATATATCAATTATACGTTTTCTACGCCTTTCCAATAAACCAAAATAAATAAATAAATAAATAAAATAAAAGTAAATTTAAACAAATTAAACAAATTAGCTTACGTAAATGGCAGCAGGCTGTGACAGCAAATTGTGTAATCTGATTTCTGTACATAGTTTACCTGGTTCGTGTTCTTCGACGGTTCAAATCGTAAACTAGGCGTACTATATGAAGCTGATGCTGTCTTGTTCTTTTGTTTCTTCAACTGTTTCTTAGGCATTTCCTCTCTCTGTTTCATTCAAACCTTTTGACGATTGCTGACCATCTTGATCGTCCTCGTCTAAAAAATAATACGGAAAAATTTTCTCTTGTTACTCGAATACAAGCTGTTTGTCCATACGAGTTAAAGATTCACACGAGCTATATTGTAATATGCGAACATTTGCTCACATGAGAGCTTGGTTCAAATGAGCTTTTTTATGATTATGACGCTTACCATGAAATATTTTCAATCCTACAATCATGGAGACAATTGAAGCAACATTTTCCTTTAAAGAATTCAAAACTTTTACATTTACCTTCCAGATATTTGGGCACGATATCATCCTCAGGTCAACAGGTAACATTATCTACAATATACGTCAATTTTAAAAGGTAATAAATGCATAAACAAACAGAATAGTTATGAAAATTTTTAAAATTTTGGTGAAATTTTAAAGAAACGATTCAATACTTATTATCAGATAAAATTTTCTCAAGCAATTTCACAAAATTCTGATTTAATAACTACGCAAAACATTTAGCAAATAACCAACTTGCCATGGTTTAGAGGTACAACCAGAATGACGTGTGCTTAGCCGCAAACGTTTGTAATTTTTAACCTTGAGTTTTGGCTCTTTTCAATCCTTGAAATCATCAGGGCTGCTCGCTATCCGGGCCAGCTCGCCTCCGTATAATCAAGCCCTAAGTGTAACTTATCTTGAGTGGTGATGACGGAGGTGACATCAGGTGTGGGTGGACTCCACCGTTTCAATGGATTCGTGAGTACGGTTGATTCAAATATCGTTTTTACACGTGCTATGTAACCTTCCTGCGTCTTCGGAGAACGTGTTGCCAATGGATATGATGAGATTTTCCAAACAATGGTGCCTAGACCTCGCTAACTGCTCTGTATATCTAAAGACATGTATAAATGAACGAGCAAAAGCAGGACATCACCAATTAACGAGCAAAGCAGGACATATTGAATGAACGAGAAAGGCAGGACATGTATGGGTGAACAGAACAAAGAAGCGGGACAATCACTTGGTGATTGGTTCTGACACAACGAACCAATCACCGGCATATTTTGGCACAAACACGTTGCGTATTTTAGAAGCACCTTGTTTGACACACTCTAGATGGCCATACATATCATCAAGAAAAATTTCAGCAAAATATCAAAATACAGAGTAAAAACATCGATGATAGCAGATTGAGGCGTGATTACAAGTTGTTGTCATCCATTCTGATTTCTATAAAGAAACATCCACGTAATTTCAAAACAACCTCAGCTGATGTCTCATTTTATAACGAGAAATACAACACTTATACACGGACTTTATTCTATGTAAAAGGAAACGACCTTCCAGTTTAAAACTACTCCCTCCGTTTTAAAGGCAAAAGCATTCTTTACAGGTGGGTGCTTTTTGACAGTGTTTCAAAACTTCATACTGGCACAAGTCGTTTACACAAAATGAAATCGGTGTGTGTGAATAGGGAATGCAAGAGGATAAAGAATGGATGAGAATGAAGTAGAGACTCTAGAATGAAAGTGGATAAAGGTGAATAAGAAATAGAGGAAGATATGAAGGGATCATTGAACTAAAATACATGGAACTACATAAGCAAATAATTGAAGCCAAATCTTACATCCAGACACACGCGTGTTTAGTGTTTTGAGTTCTCTCGCGCAGTGAAAATTGGTTGAACACCCGCGTGTCTGGGTGTAAAATTTAACTTCAAAATACTACAGTTTTCTATTACGGTAGCGTTCCATGTATTTTTAGTTCAATGGAAATGAATCACAATTGAAATGGATGGTGATTGAGGAATGAAGGTGGATGAACATGAACACATGAAATGAATATTATTCCATGTGGAACTGGATAGTCGTGTATGTAAGTTGACTTTTGCGATATAATGTGTGTGTTTATGGCAATCATAGACAATAAGACCAAAATAACGACATGATAAATTACGCGTTTTGAAACGTGGTCGATTTCAGGAGAATAATGGACCGGAAAAATGTTTCTCAGCGAATCAAAGCACGCCATTTGGCGGAAGTGACGCTTGCAATAACAAAATAATGGCAGATTTCCCCTAACCTCCTGCCAATCTATCTGCTCACCAGTAGTTTCAGCGTGAAAATTCGAAACAAGACTTTAAACACATCACGCCACAATGTTGGAGAAACGTGTTCCCGTATGTTTTCATGATTTCAAACATCACGGTTGGGCCTCTAGTTGATGGATGGAAAATAGCTCACATTCAAAATTATACAATACATACTAATCCTATGCAACCGACAACTCAATATTTCCACCATACCTTGTTCTGACATCTAGTTTACATCGGTTGATGATACACGAAAGTTCAAAGGACTGGAAACCAGCCTTTCACTGAGATCTGTCCTGCTCTGATATCCCAGCATTCTCTGCTCCGTAGTCTTTAAATATCTGTTTTATAGAAAAGAAAACAGACGCCATTGAAAAATGCTACACGAAAAAGCGATTGAAATAGATAATTAGGATTTGATTTGATCCAAGTGGTTAGCTTTGATGTGATTTTACAAAATTCAAATAAATTTAAGGTGAAAAGAAATAGATTTGCAATTGTCATTACTACAGAAGTTTTTCGGAAAGAATTTGGCGCAATTTCATTATCAGTCTTATTGCTTCCATACTCGTGTCAAGAAACTTGCGTTGCATGCGAATTCCGAGAACACGGCAGCATCTTGAAGAGTCGATGGTCGCGGGAAAATATTTCCTCAAAATCGTGGCTGAAAGAGAATGGGGATGTGAAATTTATACTGATAATCTTGTGGGATAAATGAATCTGTCAAAGCTTTGATTTACAAGTGACGTTGAAACAGTAGAAAACAGAGGCTAGAAAAGTTTAAAAACTTTGCCTTTTGACACGTTTTCAACTAAAAACTGTTTCATACATTTTATTTCATTTCTCCATTAACTCTCGTTTAATTATCATTCATGAATCATGAGAAATCCATCGACTTTATGGTAAATAAAGTTTACCTTGAAAACTTATACGAATATGGCTGAATTACCAGGAAAAGAACGAACACATAAAATTCTTGTTGCAAAATAAACGAAGTTCTCCGTCACATCAAGAGAAACACATTTTACTTAAGCGATATTCAAATTCAATTTGGATTAATTCAATATTTTACAGATGTCTAAGTCGTTTCATGCTTGAAACGGATTCACCATCATTTCTTCAAACATATGCAATCATTTTTATTTTAAAATTTAAAATTTGCACCGATACAAGAACCTCACCCAGAGAACAACAGACAGGTCGGCGGTAAGATTAAAAGAAAATCTCCTTCCTTAAACTACAAACCTGTTGTTTGAAAAAGCGAGTTCCACGATTCCTTCATCATGATCGGACGCAACCAAAGAAAAACGGAAAACATTTTTCCAACCAGATTTGATGTTTGCGGCTTGCGAATGAACCATTTGTGTGACACATCCGTACGACCTCGAATTGTGGAAGAACTAAAATGTGAAAAATCAGTTGTTGATTCAAGCAAATCGTAGACTGAAAATTGCAGTCCTTGTTGCCAAGTTCATAAAGATATTGAAGAAAATTTTAATCAAATCCTTCCAATTATAAGAGACAAGACCAGAGCGATTGATCGAAAGACGTCCTTTGTAAAATTCGTCGTAAAATTATAACTTGGAAAAGAAGCTACAAAGTCTGCCACAAAATTTTGTTTATTTGAGAGAAAGATTTTCAAGCTGCAAGAAAATTTACATTTTCTGACAGAATTGACTCCTGCATAAACTTACCTGTTTTCTTCATTATGTGTAACGAAGAGGTCGGAGAAAATCCTTTTGGGAATCGAGTGGCAATTCCCCTTCCAAGAACTTCATGGATAATTGTCGCAAAGAAGGGCACAACTTCTTTATTAGAGTTACAACCACATTAAAAATGACACATGAATTATCTAAGATGGAAGTACTATAGTTGGTAGAACATTGGAGATGAAGGCATTGATTATATTGTTTTATACTGAGATATGAAAGAAACTAGAACTGTGTTTTAAAATATCATCATAGTTCACAATTGATCTGATAGTGTAGTTCATAGAACATTGAAGACAATGATTATCTTGTTACTATACCTGAGTACATCATAACAACGTGATGTTATTAACCATAATATCAAGATACAGTCTTAGTCGTTAATAATTACTAACCTTGTTATAATGATCTCCCAACACAGCCCATATTCGTGACCATTGCGGAATACGAACAATATTGTAAATAAGCAATCTACGATCTTCTGCAGACTAAACATACGTATCATTGTAGGATTGGAAAGCTGAACTTCCGAGACTTGACGTAAACCTTCCACGAAATCGACTTAGGAGAAAAGCAGAAACATTTTGAGATTTGGATACAGAGAGATAACGATACTTGGGTTGAGAACTGGGGATTTGCATACTGGGGATTTGGGACACTGGGGATTTGGGATACTTTGGGATTTGGATACTTGGGTTTTGGTATTTGGGAACAGGGAATTTGGATACTAGAAATTTGGTGCCGGAACAACAATGGTCAGTGAATTATGGTCAAGTTAGATGTATAAAAATCTTATGTAAGATGCATTTTAATGTATACATGCAAACCTACCGATAGCATCATGCATCAGTTCCACTGATCCCGTGAAAACTCAAACGTAATAAAACACAATGAAGAAGTTGAGATGAAGATATTCTGCTGGAGAACATAACGCAAAGACAGTTTTGGGAGTTCTTTAAAATTTATTTTCATGTTTATATTCAAGGTTCTCTGGTTCACTTAAGCCTGGAAGATGACTACCGCTAGGATGTCAAAACGTCAGATCAACAATAACAATAACAGTCCTTCTCAGGACTCTGCTAACGGATAATGAACATGTCTACATAGAGAATCATCCATCACATTTCTTGCTGTTACAAATTGCCTCTACCTTGAAGACAATTTTAAAGATTTCGGCGGGGAAGGAAAGCAAAGAGCGCTGGATGGAGGAGGTGAATATTTAGTTTTGCCGACTGATTTGGTTTAAAAGCTATTTTAATTTGAAAAGAAATTAGTTGGTCACAGCGGAAGTGACCGCATAGCAGATATTCACTCTCCCCTGCGGTAAAGTTCTAGCTTCGCCCCTGGGGTGGGAGATGGAGTCACAAAGACAATCCCATTATCATTAGTAAACGTTACCAGTCAACTGCCGACAGCTTTGTGCAGCGGTTCTCCAAATGGCTTCCTGTGAGCCAGCCGCTTTCAGGAATCAGCGGCAACGGGCATCCGACCTTCATAGAAATACAAACAAAGAAAGCACCCAACGTTGGTATTTGACGTTTACAGGCGTCACAACAATGTTATAATAGCAACCTGAGGTTATATCATAAGGTGTCTTGTTGTTTGCGATGAATGCTGTGGGTGAATTAGTAACACCGCTGGACGCCGTGTGAAGGTATCGCGTTTTCGCACCGGACCGATAAGTTGGAAACCAATTCAGTTGGGAAATGCATTTCAGTATCTAGAATGAAAACAATGACTTTAGGGAAAGTAAAAGTATGCATGGAGCAAGGAACAGGCATTTGAGCAGCAGGCGAGTGTTCAACAAGACAATTATAAACGTTAAATACATACGGCGAAAATATCTTCAAATAAAAATATCTTGAGAAAAACTTCATTTTCTTATATGTATACATACAGAAATACATTTGTGATACGATTCTCTGATGAAGAGGTATGAATACGGTCAACAAAGCACTTGGAAAAATGAAAGGTAAAGACTGTAATATCGAAGATAAGACTACGAACCAGACCTAGACTTTTTCCTTTGATGAAAAAACAATCGATCATATTTTCGGTCGTGGACACCAAATATAATATATAGCCAAGATGATTCTCTCTAACCTCGAGCCAAGACTTCCCGATGTAATTACCATCCGTTTGAGCGATGGTAAGATGTCTTGATCGTCTCCATGTTCTTCGTTTTCATTTCTTGAATATGCGTGCCACTGGTCACAGTATTAAAGTGAACCTGGATAGAGCTTGTACGAAAGCATTTCTTTCCAACTACAATGTGAAAAGAGTTATTAGGAGTATCGAAAAATGAACTTAATGGTAAAGAATCTCCATTCATATTCCCTAACATCATTATAACTAGCTGTAATCATTGAAAACTTTTAAGAAAAGATTATTTCACATTCACATGCATTCTGATATATCCATATATGTACACAAACAGACAATTAATTCAAAGGTAAACAAACATCTGTTTTATTGTATACATATAGGTATAATCTAAACCTTGAACATATAACACGCAAAGAACGTGACGTGTACGTACGCTACGTAAATATATTCATAAATTTAAGCATTAACATTAACATATTTTGAATACATATTTATGTCCGAAAAGTCCGCGGTGATGAAAAGGTATGCAGAGACATTAATGTCGTTATTTTCATACCCAAATATATAAAAGAACATTTTTGTGTTTATCCAACTTACAGGCATGAATATGAATATTCTTATTACTGCTGAGATTCCATCAAAGACAAAATAAAGCAACAGAAGAATCGTCGTTGTCTTAGATTGAAAGCTGAACGCGAAGCAAGAAACGGACTCATGTGGCTAAACACACAAAACAAAATGGTTAACAATGGGGACTGGGCGGGTTTGTAGAAGCAGATTTAGCTTAAGTGACGGTTATCTCAAAGAGAAATTCAGTCAAATCATTCACTGCTCAGTTAATATATTAGATTATCAAACAGATTTACTCTTCGTCATGAAACATTCATTACATAAAATCTAAGTCTTTTCTTTAACAAGATTAAGATGAATGTCATCATGTTTTGAAATCTACGCCCCGTATTTAGCACTATCCATATAAGTTGACATCACAATTCCACTTCGTTAATCAATCGCTTACATACACCACATAGATTATCCTCAGACTCCACCCCGTACCTTGAACATTGTCTTCCGTGACCAATCTGTGTCGCAGTGACGAAATCCGTCTATTGATGCGGCTCATGTCTTTTGTTTTGTTTTGGCGTTTTCCGCCATCTGCTCCATTCCATAGAATGCAACTGACGATGTTTCTCGCGCACCAAAATGAAGATGTATATAATCAACATTGTCAACCGAAAATCATCAAAACCTGTCCTAAATTATTGTTGATGTTAAATGAAAAAAAATTAACACATGGTTTCATAGATTAACTTACTTAAATGATCATCACCTTGTCTAGTGTATCATCTGCATGTAAGAATTAGGCGACTTTGGTTGCTGTCTCTGAAGAGACCTTCAGATTGAAGCAATTCCATACCTTTTGATGGATTCTTGTTAAATCTTAAAGTAAATAGTAAAATTGAATAAAAAGTACAAAAGATAAACAAATTGTTATTAAACTTACAATTAAATTCCCTTTTCTCGTCTCCTCTTCTGTTTAAAGAGTCTCAAATTCTTCAGCATTGCTCGATGGCTTTTGTACTTCTGAGAGACAAGTGGCTACCCCCTTTTTGAGATTATAAACACCGTGCTCCCCTGTTTTCTTCCCTTGTTGTACCTTTACAGAAATTGTTGCGTTACTTACGATCAACCAGATCTGTCAGGAGATTTATGAAGAGATTAAACAAGAAGTATTGAGGAATAACTATGATGATTTGAAGATCAATAAAAGGGATTGCATGGATCACAAAAAGAGGTTAGCATAGATCATTAACAGATAGCCTAGATTATCTACCGGGGAGAAGATAGTATAGAATTATGAGAGATGAGCTAGAACGTGAGAATTAATAATCAGTAACTACTGGCATTAGGATTTAGCGATACAGCGACACACCAGCAAGGGGAAAAAAGATAACAAAGGGATAGACTTAGATCCTGAGAGGTTAACTACAATTGTCCAGGCAACTAGTTATGATTAAAGAACGATTAGCGTGTGTATAAGAAAATAATGGAGTACAGCCGATAAAATAGGGGATACAGAGTATATAGAAAGATGGAATCTTGATGGAGACAAAATTCTTCAGTGTAGCCGATATCAAAGAAGTACAATGGATGTAAAAGCGATAAGTTATCGAAATGTATAACAATGTTAAGAAGTTTATATTACTGTCACGAGTTTCTTTAGTTTCATAGAGATGTTAAAACTCACCAAGTGTCGGCCTCCCTGAGGGCAGGTTTAAACAAAGATCCTGCTCCGATTCTACCATACATTTAAGAATAGAAGCGAGACATTCCAGACCTTTGATACAAATGCACTTGGTTGAACCTAGGAAAATCATATAAAACAAGATGACATTGATACTATTCTTCATAAAAGCGTGATAAAAGATGTACAATCTAACGTAGCACAAAAATTAGAGACATGTTCTACTCCTTTTCATGTTGATAAGGCTATGTACGGTTTTTTCATAATGAACTCGTTCCAGTCCTTTTCAGAGTAGCATAGATATGAACAAGAAAATGTAGAGAACTAAACAGTTTGAAACATATTGTCAACTTACTGGTGTAAGCTCCTAATTCAATAGAGCTTGTGTGGGCAACTTAGACCAATCATTGATCAATCTTTGAAAGATCTCGACAAAGCCAATTCACAGTGGTAATTTAAGTATATATCAACGACAGTTGTAGCCTTCTACATCTGGAGACGAATGGACATTAATGGATAATATGAATGGATATTAATGGATGACAGGAAGATAAAATAAAAATTTAATTGTTGGTATATTGATAATTAGTAAGGAAAGAGTCCACACCTCACCTCTTGCACCGAAAAATTTACAACAAGAGGACTGTAAGAGATGAACCATAGGATGGGATTTGGAAATAAAAGATGCTTAATTGTTGTACAGGGTTAAGCAAGCCGAGGAAGTGATATTTGGAACTGGAGACAATGTTAGTGCAAGCTTTACACCCGAAGTTGACAGTTTGCACCAGCTAGAGTTCTCACTTACGTCTCAAAGTTTATAAGCAGAATGCAAACCCACAAAAAACATCTTTTAGTTCTTTTATAATAATAGTAATGCAGAACAGACAACTTCAAAGAAAGTTCAAGAATTTTTCTGGCATGTATTCATGATTCATTTGCAGTACTCTTTGATTGATATAATTCTTGCTCCAGATACGCATTTGTATGGCTAATGCAAACACGGTTTGTGTTTTCCTGTTAAGTTTTATTAGATGAAATGGTGAGTATGGATGAATGGCTGAACTGTTGTTTTGATGTCGATAAACGTTCGTGCATTAAAAAGAAACACAATTGATTTTATTAAACTTTCTGATAATCAGTGAAAGGCTCTCAATGAAAACAATAGGTTTGAAAATGACGATCATAAGTTCTGAAATTTTCATGAAGCGTGACTAAGCCCGAGGACAATCGCTTTTAGAAAATTGATCGATGGTATTTCAAATATTAGTTGTTTTTATAAATACCTTGGTAGAAGCGTTTAAACTTTAGAGTGCCACTATTTAAACAAGAGAAAAAACTTCAAACAAAGTACTAATGATTAAATGGTTTATTGCATTGAAACAAAAGGAAAAGTTCTCCATCAAATAAAAATGCAAATAACAAAACTAGAAACAGGAAACATTGAGTAATCATTGCTTCATTTAAGAAAGATATAATATCTTTTAACAGGCTCCTTTGATGAAGTTAAACTTCTCTGCACTAGGTTAAATTAATAATTTCTCATTTGGCATTTCACCGTTTTTGTTAAATACTTTCAAGTAATATATATATATTTGGATTCAGGTTGCATGAGCTACAAACGTCAGTAACTTTGAGTTAAAATGGTTGAACGAGAATACAGATTTTTGTTGAAAAGTGGTCTCCTTTCGATTTCAGTAAAACCTTTGATTCAGTTTGAAATAACATCGCGGTTGGTACCTTTTCCAATTTGACTCCTGTTACTTGGTGTCTCTTGCTTTGTTGATCAGCACAAGTTTTTATGCTTCAGCAATTACTTAGCGAGATTTTTCTTTGAAATTCGTGAACCTTTTAAATGAGTTATTATGTTGTAATTTTTCTTTGACTGATATTCCATTTAAAAAAAGGAAGTGAAAGCCAACTGTTGCGGCGCTGGCCCTCTTTGATTGAGAACAAAAAATTGAAGGTTTAAAATCACGAAATCCTGGTTGAAACAGTTTTTTTTTATACTTGGAAATTGTAAAATAAGACCACCGTGATCCTTCATAATAGACCTTTTCAGGTTATCGCGAAATACAATATTTCAGGGGTGCAGCGCTGCGCCAGGCAGCGCAGTCACAATGAAAGGCGTCCAAATTACCCATCGTCGCCGAAATTACCCATATGCAATATACATATTGGCCATTTCTTTCAAAATATTTCTCAAACTCATCCATTTAATAGTCAAACTATTGTGGCAATTTTATACACGTGGAGTCCAATTTTGTGGTGATAAAAAGCGGAAGGATTAAAAGCATTTGTTTTGAACAACTTGACCGTCGTTTGAAATGATGTTCCAGGTTCGCAAATGGCGGATCTCATATTGAGTCAAACAGAACTAAACCCTAAACTAGCCAGTAGCCGTGACGGTCTAACAGCCAAATGGTAAAAAATGGGTGCAATGCAGTTGGATATTAGAATATTGATATAAGCTATCCCTATTACCAAGTTAAGGAGTCTCATAGAAAATTTAGTTTTCATAGAGTGGCCCAAAGTCGGCACTTGCTGAAATTTGGTGAAAACAATTACAAACAGCAGAGCGGATGACTTTATCCCGAAGCCTGGTGCTGGGTACTTTCATTGCTCAAATTGTTGCCTTGATAGAAAGAACCCCCAAATAAAGGGAATTGGTTGTCCTTTGGTTTTATTACGCTATCAGAGTACGAGCAATCGGACCCAGCGGCAATGAAAGAGGAAGAAACATGGACAGCATCAAAGTTATGCCTCATCAAACTCAGCAGGTCTGATTCAAGTTTTGATGGAAGTCCAGCAAAATCTAGAGGCATCTTTACTCCTGTCCCTCTAAAAGCCCTGGATCAGGATTTTCATTCTCCTCTTGCAGAATTTTCTTTATCTTTATTTAGCTGAAAAAACCATAAAGCAAATGTTCTTACTGCAGACTTAGTCTAATATTTTAGAATTTTCCTCTGTTTTATGTAGATAAAGCATTCAGAAAGGGGGAGGACAATTAAGCTTAGGCCAAATCTAGTAAACAAACTTGGTCATGGGTGTCTAGGTATACGGACATGTACAGCTTTTGGGTGGTGCCCTAATGGAAGGACAGCCAGGTTGCTTTTGCTTAACGTTTTGAATGTGATGTTTTTACTCGTGATTAATTTCAGTTTCGAATAGAAATTGTACAAAATGTGTCGCTCGTGTCATGGTACAATATATTAATGGAAAGCGTTTACCAGCTTTCCAAGCGCCGTCCTCAGCTTGCTGTTAAGATTGAAACCTTTACGACATACGAGTTCTCCAGCACTTCGCAAAACAAAACAGTTGGTTAGATGTGATGTGGAAACATTCCGTCGTGTTTTCGTTTACCGAGTTCGTCGAGGAGTGTTGAGACACTGAAATAATGAAAAACTAAGTCAATAATATATAATGAGACATGTACGATTATTGAAAGTAAACAACTCTGACGCTACAGTGTATCGTTGCTGCACTTATAGCAATGTCAAGACATGAAGTGTATGAAAGTTCAGCTCTTGTTAAATAACGTAAAACCAGATGCAAAACTCTCAAAGAGCGCATTTGATTGGATCGCGTTGGCTTAATCCTCTCTGGAAAACAGGTTGTAGCTACATATGGTGACCCGTGGCTGTTTTTTTTAAGTAAATAGTCCGACTCCAATTGTGTATATAATAGTGTAATCTGCACGATAGACTCGGTGATCACATAAGCTCAGTTCTATGATTTGCTTCTTTCAGTATTTCGCGAAGGAAGGTAAATTCGTAAAGAAATTGCAATTTATTATTTTTACATCATCCCAGCGATTTTGTGTAATCAGTTTGACAAATCAGGTGAAGAGGATTTACTATCATTGTAAATTTTTGAGAATCAGTTTGCGCGAATAGTGAAAGACGATTTTCTGGGTGATTTAGAGAATCAGTTTGACCAACCAGGTAAAGAGATTTACTACCATTGTAGGTGATTTAAGAGAATCAGTTTGAGCCAATCTGGTAAAAGAGGATTACTAAATCATTCTAGGTGATTTAAGAGGGAATCCGTTTGACAACCAGGTAAAGGGGTTTACTTTGAGAATCAGTTTGACCAATCGAATTGAAGAGGTTACTAAATCTTGTGATGATTGAGAATCAGTTTGACCAACAGGTAAAGAGGATTTACTAAATCATTGTGATTTAGAGAATCAGTTTGACCAATCAGATGAAGAGGTTACTACACCGTTGTAGGTGATTTAGAGAAATCAGTTTGACCAATCAAGTGAAGATGATTTATTACACCATTGTAGGTGATTTAGAATCAGTTTGACCAATATGGGTGAAAGAGGATTTACTAAATCATTGTAGTGATTTAGAGAATCAGTTTGACCAATCAAGTGAAGATGTTATTACACCATTGTGGTGATTTAGAGAAATCATTTGACCAATCAGAAGTGAAGATGATTTATTACACCAGCAGGATGATTTAGAGAATCAGTTTATTGTCAATTGAAAGAGGATCTTCAAGCCTGCATACAACACATAGCGACTTCCGGGAATTCAACCCAGAAATCATTTTATTCTCCTAAAGTCAGAGGATGGTTATTGGAATTTTTACGTCTAAAGAAAGAGAGTACCAAATGTAGACTCGATAAATAAAGGGTTTCATATACTCATTTTTGTATTAGCTTCCAGTGAAATCAATTTGTTCTCTACAGATTAAGAGATGCATATATGACTTTTAGCTGAACCCCAGCCTAAACCACAGAATAATAATTATGAGAAGCCTCAGGGTACTTGCGTCCTCATAGCCGCCATTATTTATTCCAACCGGCATATTTAGGGTTTTCATTTTGTTTCATGCACTGCAATTACTGTGACGTCATTGCTTCGTAGTTGAAATTAAAAATATTTCAATATATAAGAAATTCGGTTCATTTTAGTGTTTGGAAATGGCCAAAACTTCTAACCTTGCTGGAATGATCCAGTCATTAATAGCGCGGCACAATAATGCTGCGAGGATAAAACATCAAGGTGGTTCCGACACAAATTGACTTTTCACCCAGCATGTACATATTCTGTACTTCCATTTCAGGAACTTTGTTATGCCACCAGGGGAACTCTGGTATAACAATTACGACAAAGTGCCAATTTATCTCAATTATTACCACAATGACCATAATTATAACTGACCTGTAATTCAGCCAGAGTATCTTCATCTTCTCGCGCTGGTGCGGAAAAAGACGACATTGTCGATCATTTGGATAAGTTCAATTGAACGACACACTTAATGATCAATGAATTAGACAGCATCCTCTCCGTCTGCACAACTAAAATGATGGAATGGATTTTTGCGATTAAAGTAGATACATGAAAAAATTTAGAAATGACACTCGGGTGTTTGTTGAACATTTCCGTATTCACGCACAGACGATTTTTCATCCCAGTAAAACTCGAACTTTTTAAGACAATGTCAAACAAGGCTAATTTATCTTATTAGAGGTCTTCACAAATAAGTAAAATAATAAGGCCAAAAATAAAGCAAAAACAGAGTTCCTTAAGTTAGTGCCATTTTTTATGAAAAATAAGTGTTAAAAGGAGAAGTAATGTATTTAGAATTAGTAACATTATTAGTTCTATTAGCAACAGTGTAGTATTGACTAGACATTGCAAAAATGTAAATTTAAGAACATAAGCAGTTTCAGGAAATGTTACATGACGTCGCTGTTTACTTCGATTAGGTTTTCAAACGCATATCCGTTTACGTTTTCTACGCCTTTCCAATAAACCAAAAAATAAATAAATAAATAAAATAAAATAAATTAAACAAATTAAATAAAAGCAACACGTAAATGGCAGCGGGCTGTGACAACAAATTATTAATCTCGATTTCTAACACATAGTTACCTGGTTCGTGTTCTTCGACAGGTTCAAATCGTAAACTAGGCGTACTATGTAAGCTGATGCTGTCTTGTTCTTTTTTTCTTCAGCTGTTTCTTGAGGCATTTCCTCCTCTGTTTCATTCAAACCTTTTGACGATTGCTGACCATCTTGTTCGTCCTCGTCAAAAATAATGCGGAAAAATTTTCACTTATTGCTCAAAGATACAAGCTGTTTGTCCATACAGTTAAAAATTCACTGTGAGCTATATTGTAATAGCGAACATTTTGCTTCATGAGCTTTTTGGTTCAAATGAGCTTTTTTAATATCACGAGCTTTGCTTTGAAATATTTTCCAATCTATAATCTATGGAACAATTGAAGCAACATTTTCCTTAAAGAATTCAAAACTTTTTATTTACCTGCCAGATATTTGGGCACACGATATCATCCTCCAGGTCAACAGGTAACATTATCTACAATATACGTCAATTTTAAAGGTAATAAATGCATAAAACAAACAGAATAGTTATGAAAATTTGTCTGAAATTTTACAGAAATTTTAAAGAAACGATTCAATACTTATTATCAGATAAATTTTTCTCAAAGCAATTTCACAAAATTCGATTTAATAATCGCGAAACATTTGGAATAAAACAATAACTTGCCATAATTTGAAATTACAACCAAGAATGACGTGTGGTGCTTCGCAGAAACATTTGTAATTTTTAACCTTGAAGTTTGGCTCTTTCAATCCCTTGAAATCATCAGGGCTAGCTCTATCAGGGCGCTCGCCTCAATATAATCGAATTTCGGTATGACTTATCTTGAGTGGTGATGACGGAGGAGTGACATCAGGTAATGGAGTGGATCACCATTTCACAGTTCGTGAGGTACGGTTGAGGTTCAAATATCGTTTTACATTGATATGTCTTTTCCCAGACGTCTTCGGAGAACGTGTTGCCAATGGATATGGCAATTTTAAAACAATTGGTACCAGACCTCGCTAACTGCTCGTTATTAAAAGACATGTATTGAGATGAACAGCAAAGCAGGACATCACCAATTAACGAGCAAAGCAGGACATATTGAATGAACGAGAAAGGCAGGACATGTATTGAATGAACGAACAAAACGGGACAATCACTTGGTGATTTGGTTCTGACCTGAGCAATCACCAGAGGCATATAAGCACAAACACGTTGCGTATTTAAACGCTTGTTTTGACACACACCACTCTAGATAGCCATACATATCATCAAAGAAAATTTCAGCAAAATATAAAATACTGGTAGCATAGATGATAGCAGTTGAGCGTGATCAAGTTGTTGTCATCCCATTCTGATTTCTATAAGAAACATCACAAATTTCAAAACAACCTCAGCTGATGTATCTCATTTTATAACGAGAAATACAACACCTTATACACGGACTTTATTCTATGTAAAGGAAACGACCTTCCCGTAGTTTAAACTACTCCCTCCGGTTTTAAAAGTAGCATTCTTGAGGTGGTAACTTTTCTGAAACAGTGTTTCAAAACTCCATACTGGTACAAATCGTTTTACACAAAATGAGAATCGGTGTATGAATAGGTGCGAGATAAGAATGATGAAGGAGTGAGACTCTAGAATGAAAGTGGATAAAAAGGTGAATAAGAAATAGAGGAAGATATGAGGGATCGGTGAACTAAAATACATGGAACGCTACATGAAACGGTATAGTGAAGCCAAATCTACATCCAGACACACGCGTGTTTGGTGTTTTGAGTTCTCTCGCGCAGTGAAAATTGATTGAACTACACCCGCGTGTCTGGGTGTAAGTTGGCTTCAAAAATTACTACGGTTTTCTATACAGGTAGCGTTCCATGTATTTTAGTTCAATGGAGTGAATCTACAATTGAAATGGATGAGTGATTGAGGAATGAAAGGTGGTTGGAGCATGAACACGAAATGGTGTATTCCATGTGGAACTGGATAGTCGTGTATGTAAGTTGACTTTTGCGATATAATGTGTGTTTATGGCAATCATAGACAATAAGACAAAGGAAATAACGACATGTACTATAAATTACGCGTTTGAAACGTGGTCGATTTCGGGAGAATAATGTATGGACCGGAAAAATGTTTTCTCAGCGAATCAAAGCGCGCCATTTAGCCGGAAGTGACGCTTGCCATAATAAGAGCAAAATAATGACAGTTTTCAACCTCCTGCCACTCTATCTGTCTGTCACGGTAGTTTCATGTTGTGAAAATTCAGAGAATAACTTTTGCTGGCTTATCCACGCCACCAATGTTGGAGAACCCGTATGTTGTTTCATGATTTCAAACATCGCAGTTAGGCCTCTAGTTGATGGATGGAAAATAGCTCACCATTCAAATTAGCCACCAAATTACATGCTAATCCTATGCGAGTGCAAGCAAGCTCAATGTTCCACCATGTATTTCTGACATCTAAGAACATCGGTTGATGATACACGAAAGTTCAAAGGACTGGAAACCAGCGCTGCACGGTCTGTCCTCGCTCTGATATCCCAGCATTCTCTACTCCGTAGTCTTTAAATATCTGTTTATATAAGAAAGAAAACAGACGCCATTGAAAATGCTACACGAAAAGCGATTGAAATGGTAATTGGATTTTGATTTGATCCAAAGTGGTGGTTGGCTTTGATGTGATTTTTCTGCCAAATTTCAAATAAGTTCAAAGGTGAAAGAAAGTAGATTTGCGGTGTCGTACTACAGGATTTTTCGGAAAAGAAATTTGGCGCAATTTCGTATCCAGTCTTATTGCTTCCATACTCGTCAGGAAACTTGCGTTGCATGCGAATTCGAGACCTTGACAGCATCTTAAGGGGAAAGAGTCGATGGTCGCGGAGAAATATTTCCTCAAAATCGTGGCTGAAAGAGAGAATGGGGATGTAGAATTTATACGCATGAAGTAATCTTGTAGGATGATAGTCCTGTCAAAGCTTTGATTTACAAAACTGACGTTGAAACAGTAGAGAAACAGGGCTAGAAAAGTTTAAAACTTTGCCTTTTGACACATGTTGCATCAACTAAAAACTGTTTCATACATTTATTTCATTTCTCCATTAACTCTCGATTTTAATTATCATTCATGAATCATCGAAGATAATCCATCGACTTTATGGTAAATAAAAGTTTACCTTGAAAACTTATACGAATATGGCTGAATTACCATGGAAAGAACGAACACATAAATTCTTGTTGCAAAATAAACAAGGATTCTCAATCACATCAAACACATTTACTTAAGCGATATTCAAATTCAATTTGAATTTAATTCAATATTTTACAGATGTCTAAGTCGTTCATGCTTGGAAACGGATTCACCATCATTTCTTCAAACATATGCAATCATTTTTATTTTGAAATTTTAAAATTTGCACCGATACAAGAACCTCACCCAAGAGAACAACAGACAGGTCGGCGGTAAGATTAGAAGAAAAATCTCCTTCCTTAAACTACCAAACCTGTTGTTGTTGAAAAGCGAGATTCCTGATTCCTTCATCATGATCGGACGCAGCCAAATGAAAAGAGCAGGGAAAACTTGTTTTTTAACCAGATTTGATGTTTGCGGCTTGCGAATGAAGACCATTTGTGTGACATCGGTACGACCACTTATCTCGAATTGGCGGTAAAATATGAAAAATCAGTTTGTTGAAGTTCAAACAAATCGTAGACTGAAAATTGCAGTCCTTGTTGCCAAGTTCATAAAAGATATTGAAGAAAAATTTTAATCAAATCCCTTCCAATTATAAGAGACAAGACAGGCGATTCCAGTCGAAAGACGTCCTTTGTAAGAACTGTGTAGGTATAACTTGGAAAGAATCTACAAAGTCTGCCACAAATTTTGTTTATTTGAGAAAAGGTTACTGGCTGCAAGAAAATTTACATTTTCGGCAGAATTGACTCCTGCATAAACTTACCTGTTTTTCTTCATTGTTATGTGTTCGAAGAGGTCGGAGAAAATCCTTTTAAGAAATCGGAGATTGTAGCCATTCCCCACTTTTCAAGAACTTCATGGATAATTGTCGCAAAGAAGAACACTTAACTTCTTTATTAGAGTTACAACCACATTAAATGACACATAGATTATCTAAGATGGAGAAATACTATAGTTGGTAGAACATTGGAGATGAGGCATTAGATTATATTGTTTTTATACTTGAGATATGAAAGAAACTGAACTGTGTTTTAAAATATCATCATAGTTCTGATTGATCTGATAGTGTAGTTCATAGAACATTGAAGACAATGATTATCTTGTTACTATACCTGGAGTACATCATAACAACGTGATGTTATTAACCATAATATCAAGATACAGTCTTAGTCAATTAATAATTGCTAACACTTGTTATAATGATCTAGCAGCCCATATTCCGTAGCTGCTGAATACAGGCAAATATTGTAATAAAGCAATCTCTACGATCTTCTGCAGACTAAACATACGTATCATTTGTAGGATTGGAAAGCTGAACTTCGAGACTTGACGTAAACCTTCCACGAAATCGACTTAGGAGAAAAACAGAAACATTTTGAGATTTGGATACAGGAGATGCTGATAGGATTTTAGAACTGGGGATTTGCATGCTGGGGTTGGGACACTGGGGATTTGGGATACTTGGGATTTGGATACTTGGGTTTGGTATTTGGGAACAGGAATTTGGATACTAGGGGGTGGGTGCCAGGATAAACAATGGTCAGTGAATTATGGTCAAGTTAGATGTATAAAAATCTTATGTAGAACACGTTTAATGTATACATTTGCAAAACCTACCGATAGCACATCACCATCAGTTTCACTGATCCGTAGAAACTCGACATGGTAAACACAATGAAGAAGTTGAGATGAGAATATTCTGCTGAGGAACATATGCAAAAGAGACAGTGCAGGAGTTCTTCAAAATTTATTTTGTGGCATATTCAAGGTTCTCTGGTTCACTTAAGCCTGAGATGACTACCGCTTCAGGATATCAAACGATCAGTCAACAACCAGCAATAACAGTCCTTCTCAGGACTCTGCTAACACGGATAATGAACATGTCTACATAGAATCATCCATCAACATTTCCTTGCTGTTACAAGAGCCCAACTCTACCTTGAAGACAATTTTTAAAGATTTCTGGCTTGGGGAAGAAGCAAAAGAACGCTGAATGGGAGAATTGAATATTTAGTTTTGCTTGACTGATTTGGTTTTAAAAGCTATTTTTAATTTGAAAAAGAAATTAGTTGGTCACAGCGGAATGTAGCAAGCCATATATGAATATTCACCTCTCCCTGCATTAAAGTTCTAGCTTCCGCTAGGGTGGGAGATAGGTCACAAAGACAATCCCCACCATTCATTGACGTTACCAGTCAGCTGCAGCGTACTTTGTGCAGCAGTCTCCCAAATGGCTTCCTGTGAGCCAGCCGCTTTCGAGTCAGCGGCAACGGGCATCCGACCTTCATAGAAATACAAACAAAGAAAAAGCACCCAACGTTAGTATTTGACATTTACGAGCGTCACAACAATGTTATAAGCAACCTGAGGTTATATCGCAGGTGTCTTGTTGTTTTGCGATGGAGATGCTGTGGGTGAATTAGTAACACCGCTGGACGCCGTGTGTGAAGGTATCGCGTTTTCACACCAGCGAGTACCGATAAGTTAGAACCAATTCAGAGTTGGGAAATGCATTTCGAATTATCTAGAATAGAAAACAATGACTTTAGAAAAGTAAAATATGCGCCGGAAACGGAACAGGCATTTGAAACGCAGTGTTCAACAAGACGAACATAAACGTTAAATACATACGTAGAAAATATCTTCAAATAAAAAATGTCTTGAAAAACTTCATTTTCTTATATATATTTATTACAAAGTACATTTATGATACGATTCTCTGATGAAGGGTATATGAAATACAGTCAACAAAGCACTTGGAAAAATGAAGAAGAGTAAGGAGAACTGTACCAATATCATGAAGATAAGACCTGAACCAGACCTAATTTTCCTTTGATGAAAAAACAATCGATCATATTTTACACCAGTCGTAGACACCAACCATAATATATAGCAAGATGATTCTCTCTCTACCTCAGGCATGGGCTTCCCGATGTAATTACCATCAGACGGCGATGAGTAAGAATTATCTTGATCGTCTCCATCATTCTTCGTTTTCTGTTTTCGCCAAGATATGCATTGCCACTAGTCCTTGATGATTAAAGTGAACCTGGATGGAGGCTTGTGCAGAAAGCATTTCTTTCCAACTTCTGATGTGAAAAGAGTTATTAGGATATCGAAAATATGAACTTAATGGTAAAGAATCTCCATTCATATTCCCTAACATCATTATAACTAGCTGTAATCATTGAAAACTTTTAGAAAAGATTATTTCACATTCACATGCATTCCTGATATATCCATATATGTACTGGCTCCGGGCGAGTAATTCAAGGTAAACAGACATCTGTTTTATTGTATACATATGAAATTATAATCAAACTAAGACTATAACACGCAAAAGAACATGACGTGTATGCTTAACTACGTAAATATATTCATAAATTTCAAGCGATAGCGTTAACATATTTTGAATACATATTGCTCATGAGAGGACAGAGTGATGAAAGGTATGCAGAGACATTAATGTCGTTGGCTGCATACCAAATATACGAAAGAACACATTTTTGTATGTTTATCAACTTACAGGCATGCTGAATATGCAAGATATTCTTGTTACTGTGGATTCCATCAAGACAAAATAAAGCAACAGAAGAATCGTCGTTGTCTTGTAGATTGAAGCTGAACGCGGCAAGAAACGGACTCCATGCAACCTTAAACACACAAAACAAAATGGTTAACAATAGGGGACTGGAGCGGGTTGTAGAAGCAGATTTGGCTTAAGTAGTGGATTATGCATAAAATTCAAGTCAAATTTTCACTGCTCAGTTAATATATTCAGATTATCAAACAATTTACAATTCAGTATCGCAAACGTCATTAAATGAAATCTAAGTCTTTTTCTTTAACAAGATTAATTGAATGTCATCATCTTTGAAATCTAAACTTCCATTGAATTTTCTCCATATACAGTTAACATCACAATCTCATGCTTCGTAAATCGATGATTAAATATACCACATAGATTATCCTCCAGACTCCAGCCCCGTACCTTGAACATTGTCTTCCAAAATTGACCAATATGTGTCGCAGTGGCAGGAAATCCGTCTGAATATGACTAATCTTCCATTTGTTTTTGCGTTTTCCGCATCTACTCCATTTCTAGAATACAACATACGTCGATGTTTCTCCATTTAGAATCTGTCAAGATGTATTGTAATCAACATTCGTCATGTGAGAATCAGTCAAAAACCTGTCCTAAATTATTATTTGGTTAATGAAAGCTTTTTCCATGTTCATAGGTTAACCTTGTGATCCATTCTGCCTTGTCTAGTGTATCATCTGCATCTGTAAGAGTTGAGACTTTGTTGCTGTCTCATGTGAGACCTTCAGATTGAGCAATTCCATTTTCTTTTGAGGAATTCTTGTTGAATCTTAGCATAACTAGTTTGAATCACCAGGGCTACAAGATAAGCAGGGCTGATTTCCATTAATTATAATTGGATTCCTTTTCATCTGTGTTCTCTTCTGTTTAAGCGTCTCGATTCCATCAGCATTATCGATGGCTTCTGTACCACCCCAATTGGCTCCCATAGTTCAAAGTATAAATACATACGCGGCCATGTCCACTTTTCCTACCTGAATCAACAGCTTCCCTGAATTCTTTCGAACCATTTTTAATTTGGATGTCAACACTGATTTGGAAAGTTCTTCGTTTGGGGTAATCTTTCTCATCAGGGCATTTTCCGACGAAGGATACTGCTCAATGAAAGGTTTAAAATGTCATCATACTTGATCGATTCCCAATCGACATTCTCCATAGCGTTGGATGTTTTATATTCTAATGTTACTTTTAGTAAGAGTTCGACCTCATCATCACTCCAAATAAAGGAGTCCTCTTGCATTAACGATTTAACCTTGATTTACATTACCAGACAAGGAAAAAAGACAACCAACCGATGCTAAACCTGATAGAAACAATTGTCGAACAACTGTTATGATAAAAGTGCGTGTGGATAAGAAAATCATGGGTACTAGATAAATGGGGATACAAAGTATTGACGATGGAATTTTGATGGCAACAAAAGTTGCGGATACGAAAATATCCGTATACGTAAGACGTTCTAATGACGACCGTGGGCAGGCTGACCAGGAGAAATGGGACGAATGTGTAGTGAGTATTTTGTAATGTGTAGTGAGTATTTTGAAATGTGTAGTGAGTATTTTGAAATGTGTAGCGAGTATTTTGAAATGTGTAGTGAGTATTTTGAAATGTGTAGTATAATTTTGGTTGATGTTTTCTTATTGTTTGTTATGTATTTTAAATTATTTTTCTGGTGACCCGTACCGGCCACCGTAATTGTGACTAATCTTGCAGACTATGGAAGAAAGCGTGCGTCATTATTGTACTTTTCAATTCCGGTTGTCAGAAATTTTGCTTTAAAATGCTAGAACGAAATGCGCAAAACGTGACTACAAAGATTTGCATTAGGCCATTTGAACCGTGAGGTTTTTATCATTGACGCTGGGGGACTGTTGCACAGAAATGATTTTATTTGGGAGGCAAAACATTCCCGAAATAGCAGTTACTTATATTATGCAATGATTGATATCACTGACATGGAAGGGGGGGGGGGAGGAGTTGAATCCCCTTGCCGGAGGAGTTTTTAATGTAAGAATGTCTCCCATGGTTTGTTTACTGTTGAAAGTTGGCAAGTTTCTGCTCTCTTTGCTGTTCTTGTTGTTTCGAGGTAAACGAACGCTTGTATATGATAAGATAATCTCTTCAAATTCCTGATGTTGTGGTTATAATACGAATCTTCCATATGGTTCTTCAATATAAATACTTTTACTCCTTACGTAAAGCCTGGCCTTTGGACTTTTGATCAACTCATGTCTTCAGAGTCTAGTAAAAGGCGTTACTATCTTCACAACTCTGTGTGAGACTAAAAAAATTTCTGGATGCCTTTTTGCTTCACAAGATTTGTGTTCTCCAAAAACATTAAGGCGTACACGGACTTTTGATAAATGGTAGCTTTGGCGCAATTGTAGTCTTCAGCGGTAAAGGCCAAGCTTTCCACTAAGGTTTTGAGTTTGGCTGATAGAAACCACTCATAAATACTCTCTCGAAATTATTCACGTGAAGGGAGGAGTTTGCGCCGTAAATTGAGTGATCTCCATGTTAGCTAATATTGCCTTCATGTTAGAATCATCGACATGTTCGGCACTATTTTGAGCAGAGAGATGCATTCTTTACAGGTAATCACCAAGATGACGCTCAATCACTTCTTCAACGCCCTTTTCTATAACGCTACAATCTTTGACGTTTCCACAACAATGCAAGAAAATACAACAAGAATTTTTTCTCTTTGTATTTATTACTAATTTACTACTATATCCAATTATTTCTTACTATCATATAACAAAACACGATTTCCCTCAGCCATAATGCAAGATTTTTGCTGCTAACTAGATGGTTATATTAACAATTACAATAAATTCTCATTCGTTGAATCATTAAACAACCAGCAATGGTACAGACACCTTTGCTACTGAACCAGAACTTCTTCCTGTCACAGACACTACGACTGTAACAGTCATACCTGGAGTGGCTTTCAATTTTCCTCCTTTTGATATAATCCACAGTTTCTGCTCGCAGCATATTCAATGGCGGTGGAAATATTCTTCGTGCCCTAAATTCCGTCGTACATGCTTTATATGTCATCAATGGCAAACATGCATGGCTAACACTTCTTCGAAAGCAGATTAACCAATTTTTCTCCTTAAATCAACAAGAAAGCTTCTTCCTGACGTCATTACACTTCTTTTAAACGCCTTTCCTAAGTAAAAAAATAAACATAGAGGCCTCAATAAAGCTCATAAGAATTTTGACATTAAAAAACACAAACAAACCAATGTACTATTAAATAAATTATAAATGGGAAAAAGTATATTTTATTAAGAGTCGTGTTGAAAGAGGATAAACTATATATATAGAGTGCTTGAAAAAGAGTATAATATTCTTGAATCCCATTCTAACTTTTTTCGTTCGTTCGTTTTATTTTATAGATTTTTGAAGACGGGGGAAACAAGAAGTTTGGAAGTAATAATGCTTGATTAAGCAATAAAATCATACAGCAACAACCTGTTAACTCAAGTGAGGAAAATTCGAACCACGTTATGATAGTGCTAAAATATTGTAGGTATGTTAGGAAACTCAATAACAGAGGTATTTTTATTACCTTGTATCCTGCAGTTTTTTTATCGTATACATTGCCTCGCCGATTGCCTTGCGAGCAAAACGATAACTTCTTTTGGAAACGGCCGTCTTAGCTGTCTAAGTTCAAAAATTTTCTTAACTTATCTTGATTGTGTTGAACTCGTCTAATCAATTGAGCATTGGCCAAGGCCCTCTCAAATTCCTCCATAGCTTTCGTAAAATGATTCTATCTATTTCAACCGAGAGAGTAGTGACGCATACTAAAGTTTTCATCAGATTTCAACATTTTACTGCCCGACACGCCAGCAATCAAATATGCAATAGACGCTGTTGCATAACGTAATTCAGCAACAAACCATAGCCAACAACATTGTGGGCTCATCCTTGGCATAACCCCAGCCCGTTTATGACATAAATTTTAGTTAGTCAACGAGAACGAGTACAAAAACAGGAACAGATATGTAGCAGCAAAAAAACTCCCTGGTTTAAAATACTGTTTTTGTATAGAGATAAAGTTTTAATGAGGCAATCATGTATAGAGATAAAGTTTTAATGAGGCAATCATGTATAGAGATAAAGTTTTAATAAGGAAATCATCTATAGAGATAAAGTTTTAATGAGGCAATCATGTATAGAGATAAAGTTTTAATGAGGAAATCATCTATGACAATTTCGTGAAAATGCAACAAAACAAAAAATGTACATTTCAGTGAATAAATAACCATCACGCACATTAAATCACTTGAAATCATCAGTTGGATTTGATTTAAGAAAAAAACAAAACAAAATTTTTAAACATGAATGGTTCGCAATGCAAATGCGCACAAATTCATTTTGAAAAAGATAAATATTACATCAAATGATTTCCATGGTTTCAAATGCAGAGTTTCATAGTTTCTCCGTCACAAGCCTTATCATTTACCTTTGCAATACTAGCACACATAAGATTAAATACAAAACCTTTCCTAGTTTGTCAATGATATCAAAGCTCTGACTACGTCACCGCCATTACTTCTCAGACTCCATTCTGCTTCTGATTTAGAGATCTCCATTTCTTTCATCTACAAATAAGTCATTCGGGTTTATTCAAGATTATTTAATAGCATGTACTTGATTTACAAAATTACTTACGATCAAAACAACATCCTCTTTTTTTATAGAAACCTTTGCCAGTTCTTTCTCTCTAAAGATTACAAAAATGAGCTTCAGATCAGGGATGGATTAATTGGAAGGGGAGAGGAATAGACAAGTCAGGCCCAGGCAAGTTAAGTGACTGAAGTCTGTTTAAAAGTTTCTGTAACTTCAACTTTTAAGTTAAACCATTTCATGAAAATAAAAGGTAGTAAAAATCTATCATCGTACTAACACTTCTAATATTGACTGGACTTATTTCTTTGTCTTCTTCGTAATCAGTTACTCTCTCTAGATCGGCACTGGCTTTGCTGTCAAAAGTTTTACTCAAAGGATTATTATTAGCCACTTCTTCGGCTGCGGCAGTCATATTGAAAATAGAATGTCTGAAAAGGACTGGAACTAGTTTACTTGTTAATTTTCTATTTCACTCTTTTCAGACCAGTTCATTGTTTCAGACATTTCTTGATTCTTCATCTTTTTTTTCCAGATTGATTGAGGAATTATGATTAAGATGAGTTTGACTTTATTAAGCTCTGCATTTATTTTTAGTAAAACTATTAAATGAAACGAAGCAAAATCTCCTGTAGCAGAAAGATGCTAAGTATATCCATTTTATTCATTTATGGTATGAAAACTTTTTCGGAGCAGAAACAAATGAAAGATGTCATTCACTTTGAGGAGCTACCACCGCCACAAGACAAACTAAATAATTCATATTATTCGATTGCACAATATTTCTAATATGCCTAAAATTGCGTGTTGTTGTTTGTTGTCGTTGTCGCTTCGTCAAAATTTAGTTTTAGCTGTAAAAACAGAACGAGTCTTTTTATTGTGTAAAACACAGAAGTTTGCGAAGCAGCTACGGCTCTATTTGTCAATAATGATATCAACAAATCGGTAATACTGATTTT
>NW_025813434.1:0-21000 GCF_021976095.1 Xenia sp. Carnegie-2017
GGGTCATAATAAGTTAATTGAAACATTGCTTGGTTTGTTTTATGAGAAGAAAACAAAAGATAAAATTCGAAAGCAAAACCCCGTTTTCGGTCCATGCTTCCCGATACCTTCTTAAGCGCAAGGCACTAGAACGCCGCATGTTAACGTTTCGGTAGGAGATTTCGGCCCCTCCACGCTATCCTACTTGGGAGATGCCAATAGCAAGCTTCCGCCCATCAGACCCTGAGATCACCTGCGATAGGCTTTGCTCAGGGTACGCAGGGAGTGCGGTCGCCACCGAAGTGAGGGCCCCTAAGCCACTGCATACTATATCGCACCCAGCTACCACTGCTAGTTGATATCTACTATATGAAGTTTTAGCTTTATATATATATACCAAAATTTAAAGGCGTACGAAAGTTGTGGGATGATTGTTATCGTTACTGCGCATGCCCAGATAATTCCTTTGATAATTTGCGACTAAGTGAGTTAATTGACACAAATGTAGTGCAAGTACATATAGTTGGTCGTTGTCATGACTATGAACAATTACTCGAGTGGACTGCGCATGCTCGAGCGCAAGCGCAGACGATTTCTCTATTAAATTGTTACTAAGCATGCTATTTACTTCAAAATTGGTGCTAGTAGATGCAGTTGGTCGTCTCCATGACCATGAACTTGGGTAGCTGGTCAAGTTGACTGCGCATGCTCAATGAGACTAGGCATGCGCAAATGATTTGTCTTAAAACGTGTGACTGAGCGAGTTAATTACTCCAAAATCGGTACTAGTACATCCAGTTGGTCGTTACCATGAGCTTGGAGAGTTTGTGGAGTTGACAACGCATGCTCATATTCTCAATTAATTTGTGACAGAGCGAGCTCTGAAATTGGTACTTGTAGATGCGCTGAGCAAGTTTTCCATCATATATTTTTGGCATGCTCTTTGTCTACTTAAGCTTGTTTTGACAAATGCATGTGAAACTCGTCAACACTTTGTTACGGCACTCGTAATATCCGTGACAACGTTAAAAATGTTTTTATTTTTCTCTACAACTTTATACTTTATATTGCATGTCATATCCAAGCTTTCCTTTGATTTGACGGGAAATGGTTTTTATTCACTCTTACATCTTCTGCCTTTATAATTAGTCGATATGTATTTCTAAACTAATATTTACAAATGCCCCAAGAGAATCTTTTTCTTTTATTTGCTCTCTTCTACAAATACAATACCATGTCCGACTATTTGATTGCACGAATTTTGTAATTTGATCACGTTTTTTTGACACGTGTGTTTACCATGGGAAAGATGGATTGCTTAAATGTACGTAGTTGTTTAGACTACTTGGATCCATAGTTATCCTGTAATGTATACTCTTGTGAAACACTAATGAGCATACGTAGTGTGTCTTCTATAACCTCTATTCTTGTTCTCCACTTCATCATCTATCCATATTTGTTCTTTTTTAGTTCTCAGCTCAACACAACCCTTGTCTGAAGTTCATAAAACCTTGATCTGCCAAAAAAATGATCTCTGATGGTAACATGTTAGGTATGGCTAGTGGTTGGTCGTCGTCATTGAGCCTTGTGACACCAGTTCAGTATACGTTAATTGTCCTGAAGACGTTGAGGAGGTTGCTAGTAAAGCGTCGCCTAAACAAGAAGTTAGTTTTCATGGTATGCTAACGGATTACGCAAACGTTGTTAGGAATAATTTCACATCAAATGGTTATGGTCTCGTTCCATCGTATTCTGAGAAGGTTTCATGTTCATCCTGTATCTTTCACTAATGTTACAAATACTTAGTTTTTTTATGCTTTTTAAAATTGTCGTTTTTATGACTACTATTTTAGAGCATAGACATTGAAGAATCTTGTGGTTGTACAGGTATTTTCAACATTTTTTGAAAAGTTCTCTAGTTTCAATTCTTCGAAATTTCTCATCTTAATTTTCATCTTTACTTTAGAATCCTTTCGATACGAGAAATCGTCGGGATTTGAGGTACTTTATACGATATATTGAATTTAAGTTTTATAGCGTTAATAACTCTCATCTGTCCATCGTAACTTTGCTATAATTCTATGGATAAATTATGTTTGTATATATAACAGATTATTGATGATCCTACTTCACCTGAAGGTGTTCAGCAGAACGACGTATGAAGTTACTGTCGTTAATTAATAATATAGCCCTTGATAAAGGGTTGGATGGTCAAAATTATTAATGTCATGGTTGTTCCAGACCAATTGGAATGAGTATGATCAATGAATTCTCGACTTGTTATTTGCTAATAACTCAAATATATTTATTTTCAAATTTCTTAGCTTAATAAATGTTATCTTTGTAGAAATTATTATAACAAAGTACATAATCCCTTTTTCCGTGAAGCCCATGGATGCGTTCGTTCATGATGAAAGAGTCATATTGTATAAGGAGGCTCTCGTTCATCACGAGAGAGTTATGAGAAAATACGTTGTAAAGGTAATAAGTAAAAACGTATAAACATGCTTAGTGTTTGTTTAAGTTATAGTTCAAAAGGCAGAAGTTGTTTGAACCTTTGAAGTATCCTTGGACGTTCTATTTTTATGAGAAGAATTCTTGTAAAGAAAAGATAAATTTTGAAAACCAAAGAATCCCGTTTTCGGTCCATGCCTCCCGATACCCATAGATAGTTGATCACTAGAGCGTCGCTTGTTAACTAAGGGAACCACATAATCCTTGTTTGTTTTCAATGAACCATATGGATGATTTGCTCGTAATACATGAGAAACAGTAAATGGGAGAGTTAAATCAAAAAGATATAAACCGATAAAATTGGTATAAAACATGTTTAAGTTTGTCTTTAATTATAAGTGTCAGAAAAAGACAGGGTCATAAGAAGTTAATTGAAACATTGCTTGGTTTGTTTTATGAGAAGAAAACAAAAGATAAAATTCGAAAGCAAAACCCGTTTTCGGTCCATGCTTCCCGATACCTTCTTAAGCGCAAGGCACTAGAACGCCGCATGTTAACGTTTCGGTAGGATATTTCGGCCCCTACACGCTATCCTACTTGGGAGATGCCAATAGCAAATTTCCGCCCATCAGACCCTGAGATCACCTGCGATAGGCTTTGCTCAGGGTACGCAGGGAGAGTGCGGTCGCAACCAAAGTGAGGGCCCCTAAGCCACTGCATACTATATCGCACCCAGCTTCCACTGCTAGTTGAAATCTACTATATGAAGTTTTAGCTTTATATATATATACCAAAATTTAAAGGCGTACGAAAGTTGTGGGATGATTGTTATCGTTACTGCGCATGCCCAGATGATTTCTTTGATAATTTGCGACTAAGTGAGTTAATTGACACAAATGTAGTGCAAGTACATATAGTTGGTCGTTGTCATGACTATGAACAATTACTCGAGTGGACTGCGCAGACGATTTCTCTATTAAATTGTTACTAAGCATGCTATTTACTTCAAAATTGGTGCTAGTAGATGCAGTTGGTCGTTGCCATGACCATGAACTTAGGTAGCTGGTCAAGTTGACTGCGCATGCTCAATGAGACTGCGCATGCGCAGATGATTTGTCTTAAAACGTGTGACTGAGCGAGCTAATTACTCCAAAATCGGTACTAGTACATCCAGTTGGTCGTTACCATGAGCTTGGAGAGTTTGTGGAGTTGACAACGCATGCTCAGATTCTCAATTAATTTGTGACAGAGCGAGCTCTGAAATTGGTGCTTGTAGATGCGCTGAGCAAGTTTTCCATCATATATTTTGGCATGCTCTTTGTCTACTTAAGCTTGTTTTGACAAATGCATGTGAAACTCGTCAACACTTTGTTACGGCACTCGTAATATCCGTGACAACGTTAAAAATGTTTTTTATTTTTCTCTACAACTTTATACTTGCATATTGCATGTCATATCCAAGCTTTCCTTTGATTTGACGGGAAATGGTTTTTATTCACTCTTACATCTTCTGCCTTTATAATTAGTCGATCTGTATTTCTAAACTAATATTTACAAATGCCCCAAGAGAATCTTTTTATTTTATTGGCTCTTTCTACAAATACAATACCATGTCCGACTATTTGATTGCACGAATTTTGTAATTTGATCACGTTTTTTTTGACACTTGTGTTTACGATGGGAAAGATGGATTGCTTAAATGTACCTAGTTGTTTAGACTACTTGGATCCATAGTTATCCTGTAATGTATACTCTTGTGAAACACCAATGAGCATACGTAGTGTGTCTTCTATAACCTCTATTCTTGTTCTCCACTTCATCATCTATCCATATTTGTTCTTTTTTAGTTCTCAGCTCAACACAACCCTTGTCTGAAGTTCCTAAAACCTTGATCTACCCAAGAAAGATCTCTGGTGGTAACATGTTAGGTATGGCTAGTGGTTGGTCATCGTCATTGAGCCTTGTGACACCAGTTCAGTATACGTTAATTGTCCTGAAGACGTTGAGGAGGTTGCTAGTAAAGCGTCGCCTAAACCAGAAGTTAGTTTTCATGGTATGCTAACGGATTACGCAAACGTTGTTTGAAAGAAGTTCACATCAAATGGTTATGGTCTCGTTCCATCGTCTTCTGAGAAGGTTTCATGTTCATCCTGTATCTTTCACCAATGTTACAAATACTTAGTTTTTATGCTTTTGAAATTGTCGTTTTAATGATTATTATTTTAGAGTATAGACATTGAAGAATCTTATGGTAGTGTACAGGTATTTTCAACATTTTTTTGTTGAAAAATTCTCTAGTTTCAATTCTTGGAAATTTCTCATCTTAATTTTCATCTTTACTTTAGAATCCTTTCGATACGAGAAATCGTCGGGATTTGAGGTACTTTATACGATATATTGAATTTAAGTTTTATAGCGTTAATAACTCTCATCTGTCCATCGTAACTTTGCTATGATTCTATGGATAAATTATGTTTTGTATATAACAGATTATTGATGATCCTACTTCACCTGAAGGTGTTCAGCAAGAACGACGTATGAAGTTACTGTCGTTAATTAACAATATAGCCCTTGATAAAGGGTTGGATGGTCAAAATTATAAATGTCATGGTTGTTCCAGACCAATTGGAATGAGTATGATCAATGAATTCTCGACTTGTCATTTGCTAATAACTCAAATATATTTTATTTTCAAATTTCTTAGCTTAATAAATGTTATCTTTGTAGAAACGATTATAACAAAGTACATAATCCCTTTTTCCGTGAAGCCCATGGATGCGTTCGTTCATGATGAAAGAGTCATATTGTATAAGGAGGCTCTCGTTCATCACGAGAGAGTTATGAGAAAGTTACGTTGTAAAGGTAATAAATAAAAACGTATAAACATGCTTAGAGTTTTTTAAGTTATAGTTCAAAAGGCAGAAGTTGTTTGAACGTTTGAAGTATCCTTGGACGTTCTAGTTTTTATGAGAAGAATTCTTGTAAAGAAAAGATAAATTTTGAAAACCAAAGAATCCCGTTTTCGGTCCATGCCTCCCGATAGCCCTAGATAGTTGAGCACTAGAGCGTCGCATGTTAACTAAGGGAACCACATAATCCTTGTTTGTTTTCCATGAAACATATGTATGGTTTGCTCGTAATACGTGAGAAACAGTAAATGGGAGAGTTAAATCAGAAAGATATAAACCGATAAAATTGGTATAAAACATGTTTAAGGTTGTCTTTATTTATAAGTGTCAGAAAGACAGGGTCATAAGAAGTTAATTGAAACATTGCTTGGTTTGTTTTATGAGAAGAAAACAAAAGATAAAATTCGAAAGCAAAACCCGTTTTCGGTCCATGCTTCCCGATACCTTCTTAAGCGCAAGGCACTAGAACGCCGCATGTTAACGTTTCGGTAGGAGATTTCGGCCCCTCCACGCTATCCTACTTGGGAGATGCCAATAGCAAACTTCCGCCCATCAGACCCTGAGATCACCTGCGATAGGCTTTGCTCAGGGTACGCAGGGAGAGTGCGGTCGCCACCGAAGTGTGGGCCCCTAAGCCACTGCATACTATATCGCACCCAGCTTCCACTGCTAGTTGATATCTACTATATGAAGTTTTAGCTTTATATATATATACCAAAATTTAAAGGCGTACGAAAGTTGTGGGATGATTGTTATCGTTACTGCGCATGCCCAGATGATTTCTTTGATAATTTGCGACTAAGTGAGTTAATTGACACAAATGTAGTGCAAGTACATATAGTTGGTCGTTGTCATGACTATGAACAATTACTCGAGTGGACTGCGCAGACGATTTCTCTATTAAATTGTTACTAAGCATGCTATTTACTTCAAAATTGGTGCTAGTAGATGCAGTTGGTCGTTGCCATGACCATGACCTTAGGTAGCTGGTCAAGTTGACTGCGCATGCTCAATGAGACTGCGCATGCGCAGATGATTTGTCTTAAAACGTGTGACTGAGCGAGCTAATTACTCCAAAATCGGTACTAGTACATCCAGTTGGTCGTTACCATGAGCTTGGAGAGTTTGTGGAGTTGACAACGCATGCTCAGATTCTCAATTAATTTGTGACAGAGCGAGCTCTGAAATTGGTGCTTGTAGATGCGCTGAGCAAGTTTTCCATCATATATTTTGGCATGCTCTTTGTCTACTTAAGCTTGTTTTGACAAATGCATGTGAAACTCGTCAACACTTTGTTACGGCACTCGTAATATCCGTGACAACGTTAAAAATGTTTTTTATTTTTCTCTACAACTTTATACCTGCATATTGCATGTCATATCCAAGCTTTCCTTTGATTTGACGGGAAATGGTTTTTATTCACTCCTACATCTTCTGCCTTTATAATTAGTCGATCTGTATTTCTAAACTAATATTTACAAATGCCCCAAGAGAATCTTTTTATTTTATTGGCTCTCTTCTACAAATACAATACCATGTCCGACTATTTGATTGCACGAATTTTGTAATTTGATCACGTTTTTTTGACACTTGTGTTTACGATGGGAAAGATGGATTGCTTAAATGTACCTAGTTGTTTAGACTACTTGGATCCATAGTTATCCTGTAATGTATACTCTTGTGAAACACCAATGAGCATACGTAGTGTGTCTTCTATAACCTCTATTCTTGTTCTCCACTTCATCATCTATCCATATTTGTTCTTTTTAGTTCTCAGCTCAACACAACCCTTGTCTGAAGTTCCTAAAACCTTGATCTACCCAAGAAAGATCTCTGGTGGTAACATGTTAGGTATGGCTAGTGGTTGGTCATCGTCATTGAGCCTTGTGACACCAGTTCAGTATACGTTAATTGTCCTGAAGACGTTGAGGAGGTTGCTAGTAAAGCGTCGCCTAAACCAGAAGTTAGTTTTCATGGTATGCTAACGGATTACGCAAACGTTGTTTGAAAGAAGTTCACATCAAATGGTTATGGTCTCGTTCCATCGTCTTCTGAGAAGGTTTCATGTTCATCCTGTATCTTTCACCAATGTTACAAATACTTAGTTTTTTATGCTTTTGAAATTGTCGTTTTAATGATTATTATTTTAGAGTATAGACATTGAAGAATCTTATGGTAGTGTACAGGTATTTTCAACATTTTTGTTGAAAAATTCTCTAGTTTCAATTCTTCGAAATTTCTCATCTTAATTTTCATCTTTACTTTAGAATCCTTTCGATACGAGAAATCGTCGGGATTTGAGGTACTTTATACGATATATTGAATTTAAGTTTTATAGCGTTAATAACTCTCATCTGTCCATCGTAACTTTGCTATGATTCTATGGATAAATTATGTTTTGTATATAACAGATTATTGATGATCCTACTTCACCTGAAGGTGTTCAGCAAGAACGACGTATGAAGTTACTGTCGTTAATTAACAATATAGCCCTTGATAAAGGGTTGGATGGTCAAAATTATAAATGTCATGGTTGTTCCAGACCAATTGGAATGAGTATGATCAATGAATTCTCGACTTGTCATTTGCTAATAACTCAAATATATTTTTATTTTCAAATTTCTTAGCGTAATAAATGTTATCTTTGTAGAAACGATTATAACAAAGTACATAATCCCTTTTTTCCGTGAAGCCCATGGATGCGTTCGTTCATGATGAAAGAGTCATATTGTATAAGGAGGCTCTCGTTCATCACGAGAGAGTTATGAGAAAGTTACGTTGTAAAAGGTAATAAATAAAAAACGTATAAACATGCTTAGAGTTTTTTTAAGTTATAGTTCAAAAAGGCAGAAGTTGTTTGAACGTTTGAAGTATCCTTGGACGTTCTAGTTTTTTTATGAGAAGAATTCTTGTAAAGAAAAAGATAAATTTTGAAAACCAAAGAATCCCGTTTTCGGTCCATGCCTCCCGATAGCCCGAGATAGTTGAGCACTAGAGCGTCGCATGTTAACTAAGGGAACCACATAATCCTTGTTTGTTTTCCATGAAACATATGTATGGTTTGCTCGTAATACGTGAGAAACAGTAAATGGGAGAGTTAAATCAGAAAGATATAAACCGATAAAATTGGTATAAAACATGTTTAAGGTTGTCTTTATTTATAAGTGTCAGAAGACAGGGTCATAAGAAGTTAATTGAAACATTGCAATAGCAAACTTCCGCCCATCAGAGCCACTAGATCACCTGCGTTAGGCTTTGCTCAGGGTACGCAGGGAGAGTGCGGTCGCCACCGAAGTGTGGGCCCCTAAGCCACTGCATACTATATCGCACCCAGCTTCCACTGCTAGTTGATATCTACTATATGAAGTTTTAGCTTTATATATATATACCAAAATTTAAAGGCGTACGAAAGTTGTGGGATGATTGTTATCGTTACTGCGCATGCCCAGATGATTTCTTTGATAATTTGCGACTAAGTGAGTTAATTGACACAAATGTAGTGCAAGTACATATAGTTGGTCGTTGTCATGACTATGAACAATTACTCGAGTGGACTGCGCAGACGATTTCTCTATTAAATTGTTACTAAGCATGCTATTTACTTCAAAATTGGTGCTAGTAGATGCAGTTGGTCGTTGCCATGACCATGACATTAGGTAGCTGGTCAAGTTGACTGCGCATGCTCAATGAGACTGCGCATGCGCAGATGATTTGTCTTAAAACGTGTGACTGAGCGAGCTAATTACTCCAAAATCGGTACTAGTACATCCAGTTGGTCGTTATCATGAGCTTGGAGAGTTTGTGGAGTTGACAACGCATGCTCAGATTCTCAATTAATTTGTGACAGAGCGAGCTCTGAAATTGGTGCTTGTAGATGCGCTGAGCAAGTTTTCCATCATGTATTTTTGGCATGCTCTTTGTCTACTTAAGCTTGTTTTGACAAATGCATGTGAAACTCGTCAACACTTTGTTACGGCACTCGTAATATCCGTGACAACGTTAAAAATGTTTTTTTATTTTTCTCTACAACTTTATACTTGCATATTGCATGTCATATCCAAGCTTTCCTTTGATTTGACGGGAAATGGTTTTTATTCACTCCTACATCTTCTGCCTTTATAATTAGTCGATCTGTATTTCTAAACTAATATTTACAAATGCCCCAAGAGAATCTTTTTATTTTATTGGCTCTCTTCTACAAATACAATACCATGTCCGACTATTTGATTGCACGAATTTTGTAATTTGATCACGTTTTTTTGACACTTGTGTTTACGATGGGAAAGATGGATTGCTTAAATGTACCTAGTTGTTTAGACTACTTGGATCCATAGTTATCCTGTAATGTATAGTCTTGTGAAACACAATTGAGCATACGTAGTGTGTCTTCTATAACCTCTATTCTTGTTCTCCACTTCATCATCTATCCATATTTGTTCTTTTTTAGTTCTCAGCTCAACACAACCCTTGTCTGAAATTCCTAAAACCTTGATCTACCCAAGAAAGATCTCTGGTGGTAACATGTTAGGTATGGCTAGTGGTTGGTCATCGTCATTGAGCCTTGTGACACCAGTTCAGTATACGTTAATTGTCCTGAAGACGTTGAGGAGGTTGCTAGTAAAGCGTCGCCTAAACCAGAAGGTAGTTTTCATGGTATGCTAACGGATTACGCAAACGTTGTTTGAAAGAAGTTCACATCAAATGGTTATGGTCTCGTTCCATCGTCTTCTGAGAAGGTTTCATGTTCATCCTGTATCTTTCACCAATGTTACAAATACTTAGTTTTTATGCTTTTGAAATTGTCGTTTTAATGATTATTATTTTAGAGTATAGACATTGAAGAATCTTATGGTAGTGTACAGGTATTTTCAACATTTTTTGTTGAAAAATTCTCTAGTTTCAATTCTTCGAAATTTCTCATCTTAATTTTCATCTTTACTTTAGAATCCTTTCGATACGAGAAATCGTCGGGATTTGAGGTACTTTATACGATATATTGAATTTAAGTTTTATAGCGTTAATAACTCTCATCTGTCCATCGTAACTTTGCTATAATTCTATGGATAAATTATGTTTTGTATATAACAGATTATTGATGATCCTACTTCACCTGAAGGTGTTCAGCAAGAACGACGTATGAAGTTACTGTCGTTAATTAACAATATAGCCCTTGATAAAGGGTTGGATGGTCAAAATTATAAATGTCATGGTTGTTCCAGACCAATTGGAATGAGTATGATCAATGAATTCTCGACTTGTCATTTGCTAATAACTCAAATATATTTATTTTCAAATTTCTTAGCTTAATAAATGTTATCTTTGTAGAAACGATTATAACAAAGTACATAATCCCTTTTTCCGTGAAGCCCATGGATGCGTTCGTTCATGATGAAAGAGTCATATTGTATAAGGAGGCTCTCGTTCATCACGAGAGTTTGAGAAAAGTTACGTTGTAAAGGTAATAAATAAAAACGTATAAACATGCTTAGAGTTTTTTTAAGTTATAGTTCAAAAAGGCAGAAGTTGTTTGAACGTTTGAAGTATCCTTGGACGTTCTAGTTTTTTTATGAGAAGAATTCTTGTAAAGAAAAAGACAAATTTTGAAAACCAAAGAATCCCGTTTTCGGTCCATACCTCCCGATACCCATAGATTGTTGATCACTAGAGCGTCGCTTGTTAACTAAGGGAACCACATAATCCTTGTTTGTTTTCCATGAAACATATGGATGGTTTGCTCGTGATACATGAGAAACAGTAAGTGGGAGAGTTAAATCAGAAAGTTTTCTGATATAAACCGATAAAATTGGTATAAAACATGTTTAAGGTTGTCTTTAATTATAAGTGTCAGAAAAAGACAGGGTCATAAGAAGTTAATTGAAACATTGCTTGGTTTGTTTTATGAGAAGAAAACAAAAGATAAAATTCGAAAGCAAAAACCCGTTTTCGGTCCATGCTTCCCGATACCTTCTTAAGCGCAAGGCACTAGAACGCCGCATGTTAACGTTTCGGTAGGAGATTTCGGCCCCTCCACGCTATCCTACTTGGGAGATGCCAATAGCAAGCTTCCGCCCATCAGACCCTGAGATCACCTGCGATAGGCTTTGCTCAGGGTACGCAGGGAGAGTGCGGTCGCCACCGAAGTGTGGGCCCCTAAGCCACTGCATACTATATCGCACCCAGCTTCCACTGCTAGTTGACATCTACTATATGAAGTTTTAGCTTTATATATATATACCAAAATTTAAAGGCGTACGAAAGTTGTGGGATGATTGTTATCGTTACTGCGCATGCCCAGATGATTTCTTTGATAATTTGCGACTAAGTGAGTTAATTGACACAAATGTAGTGCAAGTACATATAGTTGGTCGTTGTCATGACTATGAACAATTACTCGAGTGGACTGCGCATGCTCGAGCGCAGGCGCAGACGATTTCTCTATTAAATTGTTACTAAGCATGCTATTTACTTCAAAATTGGTGCTAGTAGATGCAGTTGGTCGTTGCCATGACCATGAACTCGGGTAGCTGGTCAAGTTGACAGCGCATGCTCAATGAGACTGCACATGCGCAGATGATTTGTCTTAAAACGTGTGACTGAGCGAGCTAATTACTCCAAAATCGGTACTAGTACATCCAGTTGGTCGTTACCATGAGCTTGGAGAGTTTGTGGAGTTGACAACGCATGCTCAGATTCTCAATTAATTTGTGACAGAGCGAGCTCTGAAATTGGTGCTTGTAGATGCGCTGAGCAAGCTTTCCATCATATATTTTGGCATGCTCTTTGTCTACTTAAGCTTGTTTTACAAATGCATGTGAAACTCGTCAACACTTTGTTACGGCACTCGTAATATCCGTGACAACGTTAAAAATGTTTTTTATTTTTCTCTACAACTTTATACTTGCATATTGCATGTCATATCCAAGCTTTCCTTTGATTTGACGGGAAATGGTTTTTATTCACTCTTACATCTTCTGCCTTTATTATTAGTCGATCTGTATTTCTAAACTAATATTTACAAATGCCCCAAGAGAATCTTTTTATTTTATTGGCTCTCTTCTACAAATACAATACCATGTCCGACTATTTGATTGCACGAATTTTTTAATTTGATCACGTTTTTTTGACACGTGTGTTTACCATGGGAAAGATGGATTGCTTAAATGTACCTAGTTGTTTAGACTACTTGGATCCATAGTTATCCTGTAATGTATACTCTTGTGAAACACCAATGAGCATACGTAGTGTGTCTTCTATAACCTCTATTCTTGTTCTCCACTTCATCATCTATCCATATTTGTTCTTTTTAGTTCTCAGCTCAACACAACCCTTGTCTGAAGTTCCTAAAACCTTGATCTACCCAAGAAAGATCTCTGTGGTAACATGTTAGGTATGGCTAGTGGTTGGTCATCGTCATTGAGCCTTGTGACACCAGTTCAGTATACGTTAATTGTCCTGAAGACGTTGAGGAGGTTGCTAGTAAAGCGTCGCCTAAACCAGAAGTTAGTTTTCATGGTATGCTAACGGATTACGCAAACGTTGTTTGGAATAAGTTCACATCAAATGGTTATGGTCTCGTTCCATCGTATTCTGAGAAGGTTTCATGTTCATCCTGTATCTTTCACAATGTTACAAATACTTAGTTTTTGCTTTTTGAAATTGTCGTTTTATGACTATTATTTTAGAGCATAGACATTGAAAAATCTTGTGGTAGTAAAGGTATTTTCAACATTTTTTTGTTGAAAAATTCTCTAGTTTCAATTCTTCGAAATTTCTCATCTTAATTTTCATCTTTACTTTAGAATCCTTTCGATACGAGAAATCGTCGGGATTTGAGGTACTTTATACGATATATTGAATTTAAGTTTTATAGCGTTAATAACTCTCATCTGTCCATCGTAACTTTGCTATAATTCTATGGATAAATTATGTTTTATATATAACAGATTATTGATGATCCTACTTCACCTGAAGGTGTTCAGCAAGAACGACGTATGAAGTTACTGTCGTTAATTAATAATATAGCCCTTGATAAAGGGTTGGATGGTCGAAATTATTAATGTCATGGTTGTTCCAGACCAATTGGAATGAGTATGATCAATGAATTCTCGACTTGTTATTTCCTAATCACTCAAATATTTTATTTTCAAATTTCTTAGCTTAATAAATGTTATCTTTGTAGAAACTATTATAACAAAGTACATAATCCCTTTTTTCCGTGAAGCCCATGGATGCGTTCGTTCATGATGAAAGAGTCATATTGTATAAGGAGGCTCTCGTTCATCACGAGAGAGTTATGATAAAAATACGTTGTAAAAGGTACTAAGTAAAAAACATATAAACATGCTTAGTGTTTGTTTAAGTTATAGTTCAAAAGGCAGAAGTTGTTTGAACCTTTGAAGTATCCTTGGACGTTCTACTTTTTTTTACTAGAAGAATTCTTGTAAAGAAAAAGACAAATTTTGAAAACCAAAGAATCCCGTTTTTGGTCCATGCCTCTCGATACCCATAGATTGTTGATCACTAGAGCGTCGCTTGTTAACTAAGGGAACCACATAATCCTTGTTTGTTTTCATGAAACATATGGATGGTTTGAGGCCTTGATAAAGGGTTGATGGTCAAAATTATTAATGTCATGGTTGTTTCAGACCAATTGGAATGAGTATGATCAATGAATTCTTTTACCAGAATTTTATCGGTTTATATCTTTCTGATTTAACTCTCCCATTTACTGTTTCTCACGTATTACGAGCAAACCATACATATGTTTCATGGAAAACAAACAAGGATTATGTGGTTCCCTTAGTTAACATGCGACGCTCTAGTGCTCAACTATCTCGGGCTATCGGGAGGCATGGACCGAAAACGGATTCTTTGGTTTTCAAAATTTATCTTTTCTTTACAAGAATTCTTCTCATAAAAAACTAGAACGTCCAAGGATACTTCAAACGTTCAAACAACTTCTGCCTTTTGAACTATAACTTAAAAACTCTAAGCATGTTTATACGTTTTTTTATTACCTTTACAACGTAACTTTCTCATAACTCTCGTGATGAACGAGAGCCTCCTTATACAATATGACTCTTTCATCATGAACGAACGCATCCATGGGCTTCACGGAAAAAAGGAATTATGTACTTTGTTATAATCGTTTCTACAAAGATAACATTTATTAGGCTAAGAAATTTGAAAATAAATATATTTGAGTGATTAGGAAATGACAAGTCGAGAATTCATTGATCATACTCATTCCAATTGGTCTGGAACAACCATGACATTTATAATTTTGACCATCCAACCCTTTATCAAGGGCTATATTGTTAATTAACGACAGTAACTTCATACGTCGTTCTTGCTGAACACCTTCAGGTGAAGTAGGATCATCAATAATCTGTTATATACAAAAACATAATTTATCCATAGAATCATAGCAAAGTTACGATGGACAGATGAGAGTTATTAACGCTATAAAACTTAAATTCAATATATCGTATAAAGTACCTCAAATCCCGACGATTTCTCGTATCGAAAGGATTCTAAAGTAAAGATGAAAATTAAGATGAGAAATTTCGAAGAATTGAAACTAGAGAATTTTCAACAAAAATGTTGAAAATACCTGTACACTACCATAAGATTCTTCAATGTCTATACTCTAAAATAATAATCATTAAAACGACAATTTCAAAAGCATAAAAACTAAGTATTTGTAACATTGGTGAAAGATACAGGATGAACATGAAACCTTCTCAGAAGACGATGGAACGAGACCATAACCATTTGATGTGAACTTCTTTCAAACAACGTTTGCGTAATCCGTTAGCATACCATGAAAACCTTCTGGTTTAGGCGACGCTTTACTAGCAACCTCCTCAACGTCTTCAGGACAATTAACGTATACTGAACTGGTGTCACAAGGCTCAATGACGATGACCAACCACTAGCCATACCTAACATGTTACCACCAGAGATCTTTCTTGGGTAGATCAAGGTTTTAGGAACTTCAGACAAGGGTTGTGTTGAGCTGAGAACTAAAAGAACAAATATGGATAGATGATGAAGTGGAGAACAAGAATAGAGGTTATAGAAGACACACTACGTATGCCATTGGTGTTTCACAAGAGTATACATTACAGGATAACTATGGATCCAAGTAGTCTAAACAACTAGGTACATTTAAGCAATCCATCTTTCCATCGTAAACACAAGTGTCAAAAACGTGATCAAATTACAAAATTCGTGCAATCAAATAGTCGGACATGGTATTGTATTTGTAGAAGAGAGCCAATAAAATAAAAGATTCTCTTCGGGCATTTGTAAATATTAGTTTAGAAATACAGATCGACTAATTATAAAGGCAGAAGATGTAGAAGTGAATAAAACCATTTCCCGTCAAATCAAAGGAAAGCTTGGATATGACATGCAATAGGTATAAAGTTGTAGAGAAAATAAAAACATTTTAACGTTGTCACGGATATTACGAGTGCCGTAACAAAGTGTTGACGAGTTTCACATGCATTTGTCAAAACAAGCTTAAGTAGACAAAGAGCATGCCAAAATACATGATGGAAAACTTGCTCAGCGCATCTACAAGCACCAATTTCAGAGCTCGCTCTGTCACAAATTAATTGAGAATCTGAGCATGCCTGTTCAACTCCACAAACTCTCCAAGCTCATGGTAACGACCAACTGGATATACTAGTACCGATTTTGGAGTAATTAGCTCGCTCAGTCACACGTTTTAAGACAAATCATCTGCGCAGGCGCAGTCTCATTGAGCATGCGCAGTCAACTTGACCAGCTACCTAAGTTCATTGTCATGGCAACGAACAACTGCATCTACTAGCATTTTTGAAGTAAATAGCATGCTTAGTAACAATTTAATAGAAAATCGTCTGCGCATGCGCTCTAGCATGCGTAGTCCACTCAGTAATTGTTCATAGTCATGACAACGACCAACTATATGTACTTGCACTACATTTGTGTCAATTAACTCACTTAGTCGCAAATTATCAAAGAAATCATCTGGGCATGCGTAGTAACGATAACAATCATCCCACAACTTTCGTACGCCTTTAAATTTTGGTATATATATAAAGCTAAAACTTCATATAGTAGATATCAACTAGCAGTGGAAGCTGGGTGCGATATAGTATGCAGTGGCTTAGGGGCCCACACTTCGGTGGCGACCGCACTCTCCCTGCGTACCCTGAGCAAAGCCTATCGCAGGTGAACTCAGGGTCTGATGGGCGGAAGTTTGCTATTGGCATCTCCCAAGTAGGATAGCGTGGAGGGCCGAAATCTCCTACCGAAACGTTAACATGCGGCGTTCTAGTGCCTTGCGCTTAAGAAGGTATCGGGAAGCATGGACCGAAAACGGGGTTTTTTGCTTTCGAATTTTATCTTTTTGTTTTCTTCTCATAAAACAAACCAAGCAATGTTTCAATTAACTTCTTATGACCCTGTCTTTTTCTGACACTTATAATTAAAGACAACCTTAAACATGTTTTATACCAATTTTATCGGTTTATATCTTTCTGATTTAACTCTCCCATTACTGTTTCTCATGTATCACGAGCAAACCATCCATATGTTTCATGGAAAACAAACAAGGATTATGTGGTTCCCTTAGTTAACAAGCGACGCTCTAGTGATCAACAATCTATGGGTATCGGGAGGCATGGACCGAAAAGGATTCTTTGGTTTTCAAAATTTATCTTTTCTTTACAAGAATTCTTCTCATAAAAAAAACTAGAACGTCCAAGGATACTTCAAAGCTTCAAACAACTTCTGCCTTTTGAACTATAACTTAAACAAACACTAAGCATGTTTATATGTTTTTACTTAGTACCTTTACAACGTATTTTTATCATAACTCTCGTGATGAACGAGAGCCTCATATACAATATGACTCTTTCATCATGAACGAACGCATCCATGGGCTTCACGGAAAAAAGGGATTATGTACTTTGTTATAATCGTTTCTACAAAGATAACATTTATTAAGCTAAGAAATTTGAAAATAAATATATTTGAGTTATTAGGAAATAACAAGTCGAGAATTCATTGATCATACTCATTCCAATTGGTCTGAAACAACCATGACATTAATAATTTCGACCATCCAACCCTTTATCAAGGGCTATATTATTAATTAACGACAGTAACTTCATACGTCGTTCTTGCTGAACACCTTCAGGTGAAGTAGGATCATCAATAATCTGTTATATATAAAACATAATTTATCCATAGAATTATAGCAAAGTTACGATGAACAGATGAGAGTTATTAACGCTATAAAACTTAAATTCAATATATTATAAAGTACCTCAAATCCCGACGATTTCTCGTATCGAAAGGATTCTAAAGTAAGGTGAAAATTAAGATGAAATTTCGAAGAATTGAAACTAGAGAATTTTCAACAAAAATGTTGAAAATACCTACACTACCATAAGATTTTTCAATGTCTATGCTCTAAAATAATAATCATTAAAACGACAATTTCAAAAGTATTTGTAACATTGGTGAAAGATTCAGGATGAACATGAAACCTTCTCAGAATACGATGGAACGAGACCATAACCATTTTATGTGAACTTCTTTCAAACAACGTTTGCGTAATCCGTTAGCATACCATGAAAACTAACTTCTGGTTTAGGCGACGCTTTACTAGCAACCTCCTCAACGTCTTCAGGACAATTAACGTATACTGAACTGGTGTCACAAGACTCAATGACGATGACCAACCACTAGCCATACCTAACATGTTACCACCAGAGATCTTTCTTGGGTAGATGAAGGTTTTAGGAACTTCAGACAAGGGTTGTGTTGAGCTGAGAACTAAAAGAACAAATATGGATAGATGATGAAGTGGAGAACAAGAATAGAGGTTATAGAAACACACTACGTATGCTCATTGGTGTTTCACAAGAGTATACATTACAGGATAACTATGGATCCAAGTAGTCTAAACAACTAGGTACATTTAAGCAATCCATCTTTCCCATGGTAAACACGTGTCAAAAACGTGATCAAATTAAAAATTCGTGCAATCAAATAGTCGGACATGGTATTGTATTTGTAGAAGAGAGCCAATAAATTAAAAGATTCTCTTGGGGCATTTGTAAATATTAGTTTAGAAATACAGATCGACTAATTATAAAGGCAGAAGATGTAAGAGTGAATAAAACCATTTCCCGTCAAATCAAAGGAAAGCTTGGATATGACATGCAATATCAGGTATAAAGTTGTAGAGAAAATAAAAACATTTTTAACGTTGTCACGGATATTACGAATGCCGTGACAAAGTGTTGACGAGTTTCACATGCATTTGTAAAAACATGTTTCACATGCATATGGAGGATAAAGTTTTTAGATAACATGGTTAAATAACATTAGCGAAACTTTCAATAAAAGATCACTCCTGACAAATCATAAGACTGGAGCATATTGTGACTCAAGTTTCAACATTCGATCACTCCTGATGAAGACACTACGCTAGAGTATATGTAAACTTATCTTTCAACAACATATCGTTCATGCTCAAGATATTAGACTGACGTACGACAATCTCTAATGTCATATAAATCTCGATAAAAAATCTGGTCCCCGGAGTTGACATGCTATCAGATAGGCAACAAACAAAGATGAGATAGCAGTACAAACCTGTATTATCGCAGCAAAGCTTCAAATCTTTAACAAGATGATTATAGATGTATAACATGAAAATAGCGATCAATATTAGTAAAGTTGGCTTAAGGATGTAATTTAATGTAAACATACGTTGAAATTAAACAGTTACAATTAACTATATCGTATAAATATCCTTCCCTATTTAAAATAATCTACACATTATCCTCAATAACGAACTATACACATTGCTGCATTTGACCTCAGGTGTGTTGGGGAAACGTCATGTAAGGAGTCTCAAAGTACCAATATAAATTAGCAAACTTTGTGATCTATCTTACCAAATTGACTTAAATTGAGCAATAAAAATCTTAATCTTCAACAAAGCATATCAAAGATTTCTATGAATGTATAAAAAGTATACAATCGTTAAAAGATCACGCTTGCACGCTTTTTTCTTCACCAACTGAGCAAAGATTCTCTTTTCTTTGAACTGCTTGTCAACAATCATTGAAAGATTATTCAAAACTCTTCTGAGGTTATCGTTTGTGCCTATTACGTAGGTTTGAGGGACAATGTAAGTACATGCATGTACAACAAAGAACACAGGTGAAGGCTTTAATTCGTATTACTTACTTTCGAATACAGCGCATGTGCAAGGAATGGCAGTTTACGAAGAGTTCGACCACTTAGTTGATAACTTTTCGTAAACAAGAAAATGAGAGAAAGAATACTTCGTAGGTTTATCACAGTGAGACGCTTGACTGCTCCTTGCAAGTTCAAAGGAGAAGAGCCTCCCAAAGAAACCTAACCAAAAGTCAACCAATATTCGTGATTATTTGAGAGTGGTCCATTACTTGATAATTACTGACTACGATAACAAAGAAAAAACATCTTTACGCCTTAAATGTAGATGTAATACAAAGTTAAATTTTATTTATGTTGCAAGTATTAAGACGGTATATTTTAAACCTCAGTCCTAAATTATTTGAGAACTCATCTGAACATGCACAAACAACTCAACAAACTGTTCGAGTTTACAATCATGGCAATGACAAACAGAACAAGCTTGCATCCTTCTGTGGTTCATTTGGTCACATATTGGGAAATCATATATTTCAATCATAATGAGAAATTTAGTCATTTAACAAATTTTTCATATTCATAGTGATGGCAACAACAAGCTGGACCTATTTTCATCACTTTCTGAGTAATTAATCGCTTCGTCACAAAAATATAAGAAGATCATCTGAGCATGCGCAGTACGCTAGGGCATGCGCAGCACGCTCAAGCATGCAAAGTCCACTTGACCAATTGTCCGAGTTGATAGTCATGGAAACGACCAACTACATTTACTAGCATCAATTAGGGAGTATAACTTGCTTATTAACAAATTATTAAAGATATCAACTGAGCATGCGCAGTTAAATTGATTGGCTGCCAATGTTCATGGTCATGGCAACGACCAATTGCATCTACTAGCCCCGATTTTGAAGTAAATAGCATGTTTAGTAACAATTTAATGGAGAAATCATCGCTCGTGCATGCGCAGCCCACTCGACTAATTGTTTATAGTCATGGCAACGACTAACTAGATGTACTTGCACTACATCTGGGGCAATTATCCTTAATCGCAAATTATCAAAGAAATTATCTGGGCATGCGCAGTTGTGACTATAATAATACCACAACTTTCGTAAGCATCTAAATTTTTGTATATATAAATATAAATCTATAGCTTCATATAGTAGATGTCAACTATCAGTGGAAGCTGGGTGCGATATAGTATGCAGTGGCTTAGGGGTCCACACTTCGGTGGCGACCGCTCCCTGCGTACCTCGAGCAAAGCCTATCGCAGGTGATCTCGGGTCTGATGGGCGGAAGCTTGCTATTGCATCTCCCAAGTAGGATAGCGTGGAGGGGCCGAAATCTGCTACCGAAACGTTAACATGCCGCGTTTTAGTGCCTTACGCTTAAGAAGGTATCGGGAAGCACGGACCGAAAACGGGGTTTTTTCCTTTCAAAATTTGTCTTT
>NW_025813435.1:0-24340 GCF_021976095.1 Xenia sp. Carnegie-2017
CTCAAATAACACCCCATTCGTCTTGTGAGACGTGGCTAATAGCCGGTAAAGTACGGGTACAAAACGTCGGCTGGTAGTCGTGGAAGATACGTACGTTGTACTTTGGTCGATTAACTTATGTTATTGTGTCATTGGTAATATCGATAATATTTTCTGATTTGTGATTTTCTTACTGGTAATGTTAAAAGATGCCAAGGTACACCAAATAACGGCCTTATAGCTGTTAGACTTTTCAACATTTATTATCATTTTATAAATTTTATGATAATTTTGTAGGACAAATAAAAGGTTTAAAGCAACTGTAGCTGTCACATATCATGATGAGGATGGCCATGTTGAGAGAGAGAGGTGGATTTGTCAGAATTGGTTACTGAGGATCATAGAGGAAGCTGTTCTATTAACAGTCCTGATAATTGTGGTGTATTGGAAGGCCATGAACTGGGAATGGAACAAGATAACAGTGATCTTGAAAGTGATGTTCGCCATGATTGTGAAGACTCAGCTTCTTATTACCAGAAAGTTGAAAGAAAACAAAAAGCATGGGAAAATTTGCGACATTCAGTTATAAAGAATACATTTCAGTTTGCTGGCAAAAATTGGAGCAATCGGATGTGTATTCATTGTGATAATGAAGCAAAGTTTAGGTGCAGCGATTGTGGTCCAATGGCAAAGTATTGTGAGAACTGTATGTTAAAGATGCACACAACCGTAAATATTTGTCATCATGTTGAAATATTTAAGGTAACCTTTATGAGGTAGATATTATAAAAGTCTTTACAGTTAACTCTCTCAACACTTGCAATAAAAAATGAAAAAATAAAATGAGAGTTTACATTGTGAAACATGCTACGAAGCACTAATCTAATATTTTTATGAATGCAAGAAAGGGGATTGATTACAATGAATTTCTACGAGGTTATTCATTGCTTTGTAGGATGGCATGTTTTGGCCATATAAACTCATGAACATGCTGGTGTATGATTGTTCATGCCAAACAGCTCGTCACAAAAAGAAGTGTTTCTGTTGTTGATGTTAAAGGTATGTTATATGTAAAATGTGCTGTAAAAGTTTCTTCATTTTAGCTGGGATGGTTCAACACAATTATAATTTTGGATCTTTTTCAATTTTAGGCACCTTTTGTACTGTTGAGGTACAGTTTTGCTCATGCTCTTCGAGTTTGTTCAACTTCTGCAATTTGGCCTTTGGGTGGAACACCTACAAAACCAAGAATTGCAATTGCAATTGAGTTTTTGAATTGGTTCATTCTGTGCAGATGGAATGCCAGGCATCAATAAAAGCATTTGTCAGTCATTTGAAGAGTTTAATCACAACCACATATTCTTCTTATGCAACTCCAAAAATGTATCCTGTCATTATAGATGCTTTTGAAGAATACAGGTAATTGCATGTAGGTCACTGATTTATTGCACTGCTGTACTACGTATGAATTGCTGGGAAAGTTGCAGTCAATTTTATAGCCTAAGAATCTCATCTTAAGAGATGTATTTAATTGGAGGAAATCAAAATGCTAAAGTTTATGATGAGAAAGGATTTTTCCTCAAGTATTACTGTATTGCACTGTATTTTGTTTATGTCATTTGTTTAAGAGTGCATAATTGCTTTCTTTGTGTCATTGTTTTTTTCAGAATTTACAGACATAAACTAAACATGTTGAGCTGTGTTATTCCTGAGCTTGATGAAGGAAATATCTGTCCTGCTTGTCCCAAAGTGAGTATATTCAGATACTGTTTAACAATGACAATTTAGTAAAAGAACATTAGCAATGCTATCTTAAACACCTTTTTGACTGCATCATTTGCATCATTGAACTCAAATACATTGCATGATTTTATCCTTCACCATTAAACAATAGGTTTCTATAGAAACAAATAATCATGTCACTGTTGGTTGAATAAATTAAGTATCAAGACCGTAGTGAGGTTATTCAACGAAAAGCTTACTGGCAAAACTTACCTAGCGTGAGGTTGAATCTCTCAGGAAGTTGGAAATCCAGTTCAATTGTTGCACATTGATGAGACCATCTCATAGCATCAAAAATTTTTATATTAATCTATAAATTGTGATAGCAATGAAATTATAAATTCACAATGGTATACATCTGTAAACATAGAAAGCTTCATCCCCCATCCCCAGGATTTATCTGCCGTTTTGACCAAAATTATTCAAAGCTTCCATCAGTTTCTAATGAAGCATAAAACAAACTCATTTAGTTAAACAATTAAAAATATTATCAATCATTAAACATTTTCGATATTTATGACAAGACAGCTAAAAAACATTGTAAAGACTGCATTTATGTTCGCTGTGAACAAATTTCCTCCCTTTTGGGAGGTAAACAAACCAATCTGTATGTCAAATCAACAAATGAAAACATTCTATATTTTATTTCATTCTTGAATAACTGTCTATATCTTTGATATCCATAAAGAGGAATTGCACACGATGAAACAAATGTAACTTGATTAAATAGTTCATTGGTTTCAACCATTGAGTTGTAATGTTTGAAATGTTCAAGGTTAGAAGCCATCTTGATTTCAGCAAGCGGAGACTGAAACGAGTTAATATTTTAGTTGCAATATTAACAAATACTAAATAAAATCAATTACAAGAAAACAAAACAATGATGAACCAAAATTGTTAAAGAACATATTTTAAGTAAAAACGACTCATGCAAGGTAACTCAAATGTTCAACTTATGATGGTGAAAATATAAAAAAAACATGGAGATAAAATAAAGCATGACAATCAATAAATCTTCACTTAGGTAATAATAGCTGCAGATCCAAATTTATAAACAGTGTGTGAAGCACTGACTAAAACATTTTGGCAATCAAATGCACTTGAAAGCCCTGGCAGGTTAGCTAAAGTCCCTCGGTGCTACAAGTCTTGTGACTTTTACTACAAAATCTCCCTCGGCTTTCAAGTACATTTAATCACTAAGTTACCTCACTACCGTGCATCGTTTTACTTATAAAAATATTGCACACGCTAGCTAAAATGTAGATCCCATTAACTACATACATGTATGGTCTTATATGAGCCAGTTTTAAATACTCAAAGAATATTTAGGCAATCAGAGAGTAAAATGTTTTACCTTACTCTGAACAAAACAGTTTTTCTTGTGAGTCTTTTTATCGCAGGGATACGTCGGTATAAAATTCTTATCACCAAAATGTTTCAAATTCCAAATTGGTGAAGTGTTGACTGTGTAGTAAGCTGGTCGATACAACTCATACGCAACGCATCGATTTGCTGTTTAAAATCATGATAGAACTCATGCAGATAGATTGGTTTCACATAGCCAGAATAACAACCAATAACTGTTAGCTTCCAGAGCAATTCAGTGAATTCACCACAAATGTCAGTCTGCTACGTGAAGATAGTTCTCTTGCATATGCCTCAAGTCTTTTTTTACGCTTCCGAATTGCATCCTTGAACGCCTTATTTTATACAGTTCAGCCAACATTTACCTATTCTTGCCATAAAATGATTAATGTGCTCCAAGTTGACTGAAAATAAAATTGTTCAGCATACGCCATTTTGAAAGCATGTCTATAATTATCCACTATCATCCATTGTAACCACTATCAACATCCTAATGTCATTGGTCAAAATAGTCACATTTTTATTTACTTTTGCCTTTCATTCATGTCATTTCTAGATATGAATTTTCTTATTCGTCCATAGTTCAATCAATAATAAAAAAATATTTATTGTAAATTTTATTACAGCAAATGAACGTGACGCCAAGAGTTTGTAAATTACATGCAATTTTTCGTCGTGGTATAGTGAACTATCTATCTCGACCTTATTTAAACCTGAACATTTTTACGAAGATGGTTCGAAAGTTCCCTGCAATCTCCCACCAGTTTAAAGAAGCAAAAGACAAAGTAGGATCTTTAATTCAAGATCCAGGGAATGAATTGAAGTTAAAGATGTACGCCCTTTTTAAGCAGGTATTTTACGAATCATAAAGATATTGTATCCGGTTTTACATAAAGCTTGACCATTAGTTGTTGTATCTCCTACCTACAAGCTCTTCAATTAAATGGTGACTTTACATTTTTGTGCACGATGTGCATCATTGCAGTTGAATCACATATTTGCAAAGGCACAGTCAATTTTTTTCAATTCTAACTATAGAGCTCAATGATCTCGACCTTATTTAAACCCATTGAACTCTACAACAACTGGAAGGCTAACTTGGACGCCATCTTTGAAGCCTGCACGAGCGCCGCCATTGAAGGTACGGAGGCGAAATACATCACTTCGAAATTGCCGAATTTTTTTGCAAAAAACAGTGGTCTTCAAGCCAGCTTAATGTCTAAAAATCTTAAACAATGTTTGGAGATTGTTTTTTATAATTTATTGTACGAACATTTTTACTTGCTAAAACTTACACATTACTTGAAGTCGTTTGAGAAGTTCCTTTCTCTTAAATTTATTCTTAAGTTTATCATACATTACATTACAGATGTAAATTTTTTTTTGGGTCTAAGGACATGAGAGTAGAAAACATTGAGGTGTAAAATAATCTCTAAACACGAAAGATGCCGCTACTATACTGGGGAAATGCCAGTAAATTTGATGATCAATTTTCACATGTTTTATACTTGTTGCGAGGTATGTCATTTTGTACGTTTTATGTAAATTTTCGTGAATTAAAAATACTGTGAAAAGTCCCAAATGGATTGCCAGCTGATGAAAAATCATTTTACACCTTAATGATTTCTTCCTCTAAATTGTTTTCATCAGTTACCATGTTGGGGCAAAATTCCATACAGTGAAAAGAATTTCTGCTAATTTTATGCTTTGCTGAGCTTCGACACTCTCATGTACTCTCCCAACATGGCTTATATGACGTCAAAAGAAAACACACTATAGCTACGGTTGAATGAAAACAGCCCCAAACATCATTAAATATTTGTTAAAATTGCGTATATATTATTACGAAACAGCGATTTTGTGCACGTTATGATGACAAATTTCCATATTGCATTGAAAAGCGTATTTCGAAAACATTTATCAAACGCTGACACTTGCTGGCATGGTGACCATGTTTAATTTAAATACATATGCATATTTTAAGCTGACAGTCGTTTCAAAACTACCGATGGATGTTATTTATTCATCACGGCATAAATGCTTTTCAAACAACTTTATTATTCTAAAATCATTACTTAATAGAAATTTGTACAACATTATTCCAAAATAGGTGGCAGGAGCCTACTTTGAAATACTTTACCACAAAATTCGTTTTCTAAGTCAGAGAGCGAGGGAACTCTCTGACTTAGTAAGAATACGCCGAATTCAACAGAGTATATATGCTCTCTCAAAATCCAAGATTTCTTAAAAATCTAAAAGATAGCCAAAGAACAAATTAGCGATACAATAAAACAAACACATAAACCTGAAAAGACTGAAGTCACTAAGCTACAAGTCAGTGAAACAAATAAAAATTTTTATACCTCATCTTGTTCTCCATCAGCATGCTTCCTGTCTCTCCGTCAGCATCCTCTTCGTCGCTCCATCAGCATCCTCTTCGTCGCTCCATCAGCATCCTCTTCGTTGCTACATCAGCATCCACCTCGTAACGCCATCAGCATCCTCCTCGTAGCACCATCAGCATCCTCCTCGTAGCACCATCAGCATCCTCCTCGTAGCACCATCAGCATCCTCCTCGTAGCGCCATCAGCATCCTCCTCGTAGCGCCATCAGCATCCTCCTCAGGACCATCAGCATCCTCCTCGCAGGACCATCAGCATCCTCCTGCAGGACCATCAGCATCCTCCTGCAGGACCATCAGCATCCTCCTGCAGGACCATCAGCATCCTCTGTAGCACCATCAGCATCCTCCTCGTAGCTCCGTCAGCATCTTCCTGTCCTCCGTCAGCATCCTCTTCTTTCATCAGCCTGTCCTCATCTAAACGAAAATCTAAAACAAGTTAAGATTAGGACAGGAAAATAATAACGTACTCCTCTATCTTCTTCTTGATCTTCATCTCTTGTACCCAAAAAGACTGAAGAAGAAGTTATTTGTTTGATGGAAACAAACAATTGTAAGCACCCACCACTGCCAGAGTTCGCGTTCTTTCACTGTCCGTACGCTCGACATGTCTATAAAATGCAACAACAATATCATGGCAAGTGATTATGGAGATCGTGCTTTGCATTGTAATAGTTTTATCATGCTAAAACATTTATATCCATGACTGTACATGATTGAACATGTATGTTAAGTGAACAACTCTTTGAAGATTATAAGACTCATGGAAAGCTTATCGTTTGAACCGTGCATTGTGTTATAACACCCTCAATGTTATAACACATGCAGTGTTCTGTAACATTGTCAAACGATTTATTACATGCGATATAATTCAAAATACCTAGATAAAACAAGATAATTAACGAATGTCTCATGCAATATATTCTCTGCTCAACTCTTTTCGATTTCATCCAAAAGGTTGTTTAATTATTTCGGTAAGGCACTAAGGTTTATAAAGATTTTGCAACACTCTGCCCGCATGTTGCAATATCAAATGATTACTTATATCAATTCAATATATATAATTGATTTAATTCCTTTTCTTCATGTATCCTTTTGTTTTATTGATTTCCTTTCTCTCTCTTCATCTGCATCCTTTCTGTCTTTTATCTGCATCCTCTTGTCTTTTCCATCTGCATCCTTCCTCGTCTTTCCATCTGCATCTTTCTCCATCTGCATTCTCCCTTTCCATCGCATCCTTGCTCTTTCCATCTGCATCTTCTTTGTCTTTTATCCATCCTTCTTTCTTCCATCTCGATTTTCTTTCCATCGATCCTTTCGACTTTCCATTTGACGCGCCGACGATCTGCGGACGACGACGAGTCGCTGACGCCGACGACGACCTCGATCTGCTGACGACGTGACGCGATGACGCCGGATCGGATTTGACGCGCGATCGACGCGTGACGCTCGACGGATTTTTGCGACGACGCCTGTCGCGACGACGTTCGCGACGCTGACGATTCCGCGACGCGGATTTATTCGCGACGCGACCATTCATGTCGCGCCGGATTTGCCGATTTGATATTTTCCGCTGACCCTTTCGATCTATCCTTTTGATCTGATCCTTCGTCTCATCTGCATCTCTTCTTCATCTGCATCTCTCGTTCTATCTGTATCTTGTTCTTCAGCATCCTCTTCATTTCATCAGCCTTCATCTTAAACGAAAATCTAAAAATGAAAATAATAACGTACTCCTTTATCTTCCTCTCTGATCTTTCATCTCTCTTTGTACCAAAAAGACTGAAGAAGGAGTTATTTGTTTAATGGAAACAAACAATTGTTTAGCACATACCACTGCCGGAGTTCGCGTTCTTTCACTGTCCGTACGCTCGACACTGTACATGACTGAACATGTATAAGTGAACAACTCTTTGAAGATTATAAGACTCGGGAAAGCTTATCGTTTCAACCGTGCATTGTGCTGTAACACCCTCAATGTTATAACACATGCAGTGTTCTGTAACATTGTCAAACGATTTATTACATGCGATATAATTCAAAAATACCTAGATAAAACAAGATAATTAACGAATGTCTCATGCAATATATTCTCTGCTCGATTTCATTGAAAAGGTTGTTTAATTATTACGGTAAGGTACGAAGGTTTATAAAACATCATCGCATTTGAAGATTGAGCAACATTTTGCCCCATGTTGCAATATCTTGTATACTCTATAATATATATTTGAGGTAATTCATTTGAACGTTTCTCAAGTGAATTACCCACTTTATCTCACCTACTATAACATCACTTGATGCTACAGTAGTTCCTCTCAGGAGCAGGGACGGATTAACCAAAGGAAGCTGTCTAGAAGCCTCCACAAACAAGGGCCTTCACATTATTCAAAGGAAGAATAAACATAGTTGCTTTAAAGACGAAGGAAAAGCATTTAGTTTATTTGTTGGATCAATTTCAGCTGATGAAGAACAGACCACGTATGACAACGAATCACAGTAAACTCAGCCATTTTGCTCTGATGAGCATTGAGGACAATATTCTAACAGAAATAAACTTGGAAGAGCTTATCAAAGACTGCCAGAATAAAATCGCAATAACTACTTTATCTCAAGTAGCAGCATTCACTGTCGTATGCAACCGCTTTACACGCTATATTCGAAGTTTATACTTTTATCAAATGCTTTACGAAATTTGAAAGTAAATTTTACTGTTGAAAATGAGCAGCACATTGCGTTTAGAGTAAGGAAAGGGATCTTTACTACGTATTTTTGCTGCTCAGAGCCTCCACACATCTTAATCCGGCCCTGCTCGGGAGACATAATATTATATCCTTTTGTCACAAAGACAAAGGATTGAATGCTATTTCTAACAATGGCCAGTTGTTAGAAATAGGCAAATGCAAAATCATCACACTTATGTGAATGATAACGATGAATGCAAAATGAAAATATTTTCTGGACATGTATTGAAGAGGTCCAATAATTGATGTCAAGAATAGTGGGAAACTTTTGGCAGTTCTGTTCGTGTTCTCACTTCAATATGTAACTGAAACTTGACGGCATTTTGTGCTCCAAGATCGAAACATAGAAATACTAAGAAATCGATCATTCCTTCGAACAAATAGGACTCATAACGATGCTTTGAATATGCTGTAACGAGAATTCACATCACAATTGGGTTATACATTTTAATTCATCGATCTCAAACTTACATCTTTATGTCATCGACGATTTTTCTGTATTTAACCTGCCGCTTTCAAACATGGCTAAAATATCTCAACCGTGTCATGTCTTCAGTTGCTCGTCCTTTCCAACAAGTAGTCGCATTTCTTGAAGGCTGTCTTCGACTTTCAACAGACTTTCACCTTTCCCAGACGAACAGCTCGGTCAAATAGGGTTATCGAAGTGAAAGACCCTACTTTTCTTCTGATAACTTTCATATATCACATGAATTAATTATTAATTCATTCGTCAATTTTGTTCAAACCATGATAAAAGGGATTAAATTCATTGATTGCATGAAAATATATGCAGGGCAAAGACAAAAGGAATTAAGCCTGTTATAAGTTAATTAACGACATTGGTTAGTAAAAGAAAGCAAAGCCTTTTCCCCTAGGTTTGAGAAAACAAAAGAATATTTCTTTTGTTTCAATGAAGAGTTTGCGAAATCAATGATTGTAAGGTTATGACGGCAGACAGAGCATGTCGTTGTGGTAAATTTTATCTAGTATGAACAAAAATTATCTCACCCAAAACCGCAATTCAATGCACCATAGCTTGAGAGTTATCATTTTCTCCCACCTGACCACACCTTTATTCAACTTGTTACAATCAACAAATAAATTAGAAGGCATAAAAAGCTTGTAATTTATTCACGTGGGAATCACCCCATGTTATAGAAAAGCTTTGTCGTGCTCAATACTTATTATGAACATTTGAGCCCTGCTTATTGCAATAATATGACTTGCCATTGTAAAATGTAATGTAATAATTTAACGAGAGAATTTTATTGACAGAACTAAATGGTAGCAAGTGATTCATTTTAGCAATCCTAATAGGATGGGACAAAGGGAAAAGAATGAGAGGTAAGTTCGTTTTCAAATAATTATCTTTAGCGATGTAACGATAGCAGGACTTTCAAATGCGGTAAATGTTTTGTGGAAAAGCGCGATTGTTTCTTTTCCGTGGTTGTAATCCTTAAAATTACATTATTAACAGTAAAACTGAACAAATTGAAAGTTATCTTTTCTCTTATATTCCTTTTGTCAACGAGTTCATTTCTTTATCAAACCATGATGAAAATTTATCCAATCACATTTACATTAAAGTTTTAAACTTCAAGATTTCCCACATTCATTTAGCTTAAATGCCGCACATGATAAACGAATGATATCTCTAATCAAAGATGATCACGCAGTCTCCGATTTTTAGGAATGAAAATGGGTTTTACGTTAATTGGTTTATGTTTGGCGTAAGGTGAAGCCGGTGATCAAACAATTAACACGTGATTACCCTTTAACCATAATCTCCACATGCTTTTATGAAACTCGAGCATCTAAGTCCCAGATTCGTAAACATCTCGCATTTATTTGGTAAATACAGTTCAGAATGTAACTAACATGTCTTTAATATATAATTACATGAATGTTATATTTGTTCTGGTCATGCTTACTGGTTATTATTATAAATATTTTTGATGTGATCAAAGCTCGCCAATCTGTAAATAATTTAGTTTAGAAATTATAATGACTTCATCAGAAAATTACCTAGTGATCATGAAAATACTTTTGCTGTTTCACAAATTTCAAGGTTTATCTGTATACATAAGAAGACATTTTTTACTCTATAAAAATCCTTTTCATATACCAATAAATTCTTTGGATTTTATGGCAAATTTGATTTATGGTATAGCTATAGATTAACACACCTTTACATCTCTAGATGAGGTGTTCAGTTTGAAAGGGGACAATATGTGAATATGGGACAACATTTCATGTATGTTGCCACTTGGTTTGCTACCATTCCAGTCAAATTGTCCCAATAAAAAAGCTTCATGGATCAGAAGACTCAAAATCACATTTATAGTAAACAGCTTCTCATGTAATCAATGTTAGTTTTCAAATCTTAAATAATATGTAGTATAACTGTCCAATGATTGAATGATCAATGATCATAAACTGAAAGCCCCAAACATTTGCTTTATGATAAAGTAAATAATAGTATGGCGCCTTATGGCTGCAGATTTTTATCCATTGTAAATATATTTGCAGGTAATGTAGGATTTTGCGCCATATACCACGATTCCCAAGCACTCAAAGAAATTATAGCTAAAATTCCTTCGGCAATAAATAATTTTAGAAGCATCAATCTGCTTTACCATGCCATATTGATATAAATGCATCAAGCATACTCACATAAATTGTTTTTGATATATTACATTTCTACACTTAATTTGTCCTTACTTACGATTTTGATGTAAATTTCGCTGATAAAACTCAAAACAATGTTGCTTGCTTTGAACATCAATGACAGAAATGTCGCTCGGAGATCGTTCCTTGCTACATTTACAATTCATCCATAAATTTTTAGATTTGAAAAAAATTCACAGTTTGGACAGCTTCATTCATGTCAATATATGAATTTGTAAAAGATTTCAATAAAATCCATCTGATTGTAGTTTAGTTTCTATCATGCTTATAAAAATTGGAAACGATCAAACATTCAATCTAGACAGTGAGTTTGACATGTTAATTCAGTTGGCTATCAGTCGAAATCCGTCAAACCAATCACAATAAAACAAAAAATTCAAAATGAACCAATTGTAAGATAGCAATAAGTATTTCTGGCTGCTAGTCTCCTTAAATTTGGTGCAAATTTGCTCATTATACTGAATCCACTCATTTTATTTTGCACCAAGTCAAATGGAAGGAAATGAGGCAAACAATGACCATTAAGTCGATACGTATAATTCCGATCGTATTGAAGTCACATTTTAACAGATGGAAAATAATGCTACAAGTTATGTTTCTTTGACACTTGAAAGAGTTTCTAAAGAATCCTTTACGTGAGAACTGTTCTCTTACATGACGCCGATATTGCTTTTGCTCAAAGTCTTGGTAGTGTTTATGCTGGATGAACTGAAATAGGGATAGCTGGTCATTTATCGTCACAAAAACGTGGCCATCAATAATTAGAGAAACATCATCACGCAGCAGACATATCGAACTGGGGTGAGCCTGTCACCGCTCAAAGAGCAGTTCCTCTTGTTCAGTAAAACAATATCAATGTGCTTGGACGACAGTGAAGAATCAAATGAAGAAGAATGTTTTGTGATAAGTTTGAAGGGTGGAAGTGTATGCAGTTGTAGTATCTTTTCGTTACATCCATGTAAGATTAGATTTCTTATTTAATTGAACGTACAGCGATGTGTTCAGTAATTTTGCCATTCACATTGTGCATTAAACTTGAGAAAATATTCTGAGAATACTCCATGGAAAAAATTGTAGAAATGATATCACTGTTATTGCAACTAATGTTAGAACGATATGAAGAACTGACAGAATATGTTCTTAAATGTTGTAGGTAATAATCCTGCTCCAATTGAAATTAAAACAACACCATTGAAGTTAGAAAAAGTTCAAGACATTCCTGTTGCCAGATTGCTAGTAACAGGCCACATTATCTTTATCGTGGCTTACGGTCAATGTTGTCAGCTCATGGAGCAAAGAAGGAGTTATTTACTGTATTTATTGATGGATTCTTTGTAAGAACCAGCTGTGGCAAGGCTATATGATGTAAAAAGTCGTGACAGCATATTCCTATTAGCAGTAAGAACGCAGAATATCACAGGTTGGTAAGGCTTTTCTTTGAGAGTGTTTACACGATGTAATCAAAATTTTTCGTTCCCTTTATTACTTTTAAATGTATTTTCTTCCTCCCAGCATTACAAGCTTAACATTGATAGAGACGCTTTAATGCTTATCCTAATGCTCGTATGATGATTATTTTGGAAGAAGATTTAGACGTATTCAGGACATATTTAGTTATTTTAATCTAATTTTGGTTTTAATGGATACAGATGAAAGTCTGTACTGTATATCGCGTGGAATGATCAGGGTTTGTTATAAAACAAAAGCTAAATAAATATTCTTTTCATGTTTTTAGTCTTTTACTTATTGTTGGCTTGTGTTTGCTACACAACAAAAATTTTAATTCGCTTTTCAACTTTATTAACGTGGTTTTGAACGTCTTCTGTTTTTTTTGCTTTTTGTCGAGTCCAGTTTATTCTGACGAGTGCAGAATGTAAATTAAATAAATCTCTAAATATTTTCACATTATAATGGAAAATGGAAATCTCCTGACAAGAATCTGTTATCTTATTGTAGTTTTCTACTGGTTACATTATGTTTGTCTTTATCGAGCTTCCTTCCTTGCACATCACAAAGTGAAATTTAGAAATTTACCTTAGAAATGGTACATCCATTGAAAAACTAATTTATGTAGATTAATGATTTAATTGCAAAACAAGTATTTCTCATTTTTAGGGTTATGATCACATGCGGTAATGATCCTGCAAATGTTATATCGTAGAAACAATGCCTGGTTTAGGGCTGGTGAGAATTTTATTACTACAAATGATTTTGTTTACGCTTATGACATCACGCAACAGTGACGCTAAATGACATCACACTACAAGCACACACGCTGCAATGACATCACGCTTACAAATGACCTCACGCTGCAATTACACATCACGCTGCAAATGACATCACGCAGCACTATAAATGTATAGATAGTATAAATCCCATTCTATCTATTATTTCTCTTTACATTTAATAGGTTGCTCAAACGACGACTTTATAAAGAAGAACTTGAGCTAAAATGGCCAACCCCTGATCTCTTTGGGATTGGGATATGTGGATGAGGATGGACAGCAACAAAAGGGACGTGAATGTATCATTCCGGATATTCAAGAACCTACTTCATTTTGCCGCCAAAGGCCTGAATATGAATGTGTATTTTTCAAGAATCCTATTTCAAAAAACATACGTTGAAGACTGAACCTAACGTTAAGTTTAATGTTGGATTGTTGAAAAGAAAATTATGAGAAGGAGATTGAACGGCTTTGGAGGGTATGTCTTGAAGGATTTTAAAATATTGACAACAATATTTTTCTTTTCACAGGACAATGAAGGAGGATTTCTTTACTTAGTGATTCAGTGATCTAATTATCATCATAGTGCGTGTATATTTATGTCATTTAATTGTTAGAGATGTCTATCTACTGTTTTGGCAGGTTGGCAGAGCCGTTGGATCACAGTAAAAATCCTTGAAAGAACGAGAAAGACTGTTCCAGAAACATCTGATAAAACATGTATATTTTATATTGAAATGAAACATGGTAACGACTGACAACATGGAATAATATAGCGAGATGTTTACGAATCTGGGACTTAGATGCTCGAGGATTTCTATAAAAGCATGTGGAGATTATGGTTAAAGGGTAATCACGTGTTAATTGTTTGATCACCGGCTTCACCTTACGCCAAACATAAACCAATTAACAAACCTATTTTCATTCCTAAAAATCGGAGACTGCGTGATCATCTTGATTAGAGATATCATTCGTTTATCATGCGGCATTTAAGCTAAATGAATGTGGGAAATCTTGAATAAAAACTTTAATGTAAATGTGATTGATAAATTTTCATCATGGTTTGATCAAGGAAATGAACTCGTTGAACAAGGAATATAAGAGAAAAAGATAACTTTCAATTTGTTCAGTTTTACTGTTAATAATGTAATTTTAAGGATTACAACCACGGAAAAGAAACAACTGCGCTTTTCCCACAAAACATTTACCGCATTTGAAAGTCCTGCTATCGTTACATCGCTAAAGATAATTATTTGAAAACGAACTTACTCTCTCATTCTTTCCCTTTGTCCCATCCTATTAGGATTGCTAAAAATGAATCACTTGCTACCATTTAGTTCTGTCAATAAAATTTCCTCGTTAAATTATTACATTACATTTTACAATGGCAAGTCATATTATTGCACAAGGTATCCAATGTTCATAATAAGTATTGAGCACGACAAAAGCTTTTCTATAACATGTGGGTGATTCTACGTGAATAAATTACAAGCTTTTGATATGCCTTCTAATTTATTTGTTGACGTAACAAGTTGAATAAAGGTGGTCAGGTGAGAAAAAAATGATAACTCTCCAAGCTATGGTGCATTGAATTGCGGTTTTGGGTGAGATAATTTTTGTTCATACTAGATAAAATTTACCACAACACGACATGCCCTGTCTGCCGTCATAACCTTACAATCATTGATTTCGCAAACTTCATTGAGGAAACAAAAGAAATATTCTTTTGTTTTCTCCAAACCTCTGGGGAAAAGCCTTTTGCTTTCTTTTACTAACCAATGTCGTTAGTTAACTTATAACCAGGCTTAATTCCTTTGTCTTTGCCCCCTGCATATATATTTTCATGCAATCAATGAATTTAATCCCTTTTATCATGGTTTGAACAAATTGATGAATGAATTAATAATTAATTCATGTGATATATGAAAGTTATCAGAAGAAAAGTAGGGTCTTTCACTTCGATAACCCTATTTGACCGAGCTGTTCGTCTGGGAAAGGTGAAAGTCTGTTGAAAGTCGAAGACAGCCTTCAAGAAATGCGACTACTTGTTGGAAAGGACGAGCAACTGAAGACATGACACGGTTGAGATATTTTAGCCATGTTTGAAAGCGGCAGGTTAAATACAGAAAAATCGTCGATGACATAAAGATGTAAGTTTGAGATCGATGAATTAAAATGTATAACCCAATTGTGATGTGAATTCTCGTTACAGCATATTCAAAGCATCGTTATGAGTCCTATTTGTTCGAAGGAATGATCGATTTCTTAGTATTTCTATGTTTCGATCTTGGAGCACAAAAATGCCGTCAAGTTTCAGTTACATATTGAAGTGAGAACACGAACGAAACTGCCAAAAGTTTCCCACTATTCTTGACATCAATTATTGGACCTCTCTCAATACATGTCCAGAAAATATTTTCATTTTGCATTCATCGTTATCATTCACATAAGTGTGATGATTTTAGATTTGCCTATTTCTAACAACTGGCCATTGTTAGAAATAGTAGTTCAATCCTTTTGTCTTTGTGACAAAAGGATATAATATTTTATGTCTCTCCGAGCAGGGCCGGATTAAGATGTGGAGGCTCTGAGCAGCAAAATACGTAGTAAAGATCCCTTTCCCTTACTCTAAACGCAATGTGCTGCTCATTTTTCAACAGTAAAATTTACTTTCAAATTTCGTAAAGCATTTGATAAAAGTATAAACTTCGAATATATGCGTAAAGCGGTTGCATACGACGAGTGAATGCTGCTACTTGAGATAAAGTAGTTATTATGATTTTATTCTGGCAGTCTTTGATAAGCTCTTCCAAGTTTATTTCTGTTAGAATATTGTCCTCAATGCTCACTCAGAGCAAAATGGCTGAGTTTACTGTGATTCGTTGTCATACGGTCTGTTCTTTCATCACCTGAAATTGATCCAACAAATAAACTAAATGCTTTTCCTTCGTCTTTAAAGCAACTATGTTTATTCTTCCTTGAATAATGTGAAGGCCCTTGTTTGTGGAGGCTTCTAGACAGCTTCCTTTGGTTAATCCGTCCCTGCTCCTGAGAGGAACTACTGTAGCATCAAGTGATGTTATAGTAGGTGATAGGTAGTGGGTAATTCACTTGAGAAACGTTCAAAATGAATTACCTCAAATATATATTATATGAGTATACAAGATATTGCAACATGGGGCAAAATGTTGCTCAATCTTCAAATGCGATGATGTTTTATAAACCTTCGTACCTTACCGTAATAATTAAACAACCTTTTCAATGAAATCGAGCAGAGAATATATTGCATGAGACATTCGTTAATTATCTTGTTTTTATCTAGGTATTTTGAATTATATCGCATGTAATAAATCGTTTGACAATGTTAGAACACTGCATGTGTTATAACATTGAGGGTGTTACAGCACAATGCACGGTTGAAACGATAAGCTTCCGCGAGTCTTATAATCTTCAAAGAGTTGTTCACTTAACATACATGTTCAGTCATGTACAGTGTCGAGCGTACGGACAGTGAAAGAACGCGAACTCCGGCAGTGGTATGTAAACAATTGTTTGTTTCCATTAAACAAATAACTCCTTCTTCCAGTCTTTTTAGGTACAAGAGATGAAGATCAGGAAGAAGATAGAGGAGTACGTTATTATTTTTCCTGTCCTTATCTTAACTTGTTTTTAGATTTTTCTGTTTAGATGAGGAGGAGGCTGATGAAAAGTAGAGGAGGATGCTGGATGGAGAGACAAGAAGGATGCAGATGAAGAGGATGCAGATGGAAGAGAAAAGGAGGATGGAATGAAGAGATGAGGATGGAGAGAAAGAGAAAGGAGGATGGAGGATGGATGGAGAAGGGATGGATGGGGAGGATGGAAGAGAAGGATGGATGAAGAGGAAGGATGGAAGGAGGGATGGATGAAGGATGGAAGGATGGAAGGGATGGATAGGATGGAAGGGAAGAGACAGGAGGATGCAGATGGAGACGGAGGAGGATGCAGATGAAGAGACGAGAAGGATGCAGATGAAGAGACGAGAAGGATGCAGATGAAGAGACGAGGAGGATGCAGATGAAGAGACAAGGAGGATGCAGATGGAAAGAGATGAGGAGGATGGTGATGAAGAGATGAGGAGGGATGTAGATGAAGAGATGAGGAGGATGAAGAGGAATGAGGAGGATGGATGGAAGAGATGGAAAGATGGAAGATGGAAAGGGATGGAAAGATGGAGAAAGGATGGAAAGGAAAGGGGAAGGATGGATGGATGGAAGAAGGATGGAATGGAAAGATGGAGAAGGGATGGAAAGATGAATGGAAGGATGAAGGATGGAAGGGATGGATGGAAGATGATGGAGAGACGAGAAGGATGCACATGGAAGAGACGAGAAGGATGCAGATGGAAAGACGAGAAAGGATGCAGATGGAAAGAAGAGGAGGGATGCAGATGGAAAGAAGTGGAGGAGGACAGATGGAAAAGACGAGGAGGATGCAGGATGGAAAGACGAGGGAGGATGCAGATAAAAAGACAAGGAAGATGCAGATGGAAAGACGAGAAGGGATGCACATGAAGAGACGAGAAGGATGCATATAAAGAAACGAGAAGGATGCACATGAAGAGACGAGGAATGAATACTATTCAATTATATTACAGAATTGTATATTCTGTAATATATAATTGAGGTAATTAAGTTAATTCATTTGATATTGCAATGCGGGCAGAGTGTTGCAAAATCTTTTATAAACCTTTTAGTGCCTTACCGAAATAATTAAACAACCTTTTGGATGAAATCGAAAAGAGTTGAGCAGAGAATATACATGCGAGCATATCTGTTAATTATCTTGTTTTTATCTAGGTATTTTGAATTATATCGCATGTAATAAATCGTTTGATTAATGTTACAGAATTGCATGTGTTATAACATTGAGGGGTGTTATAACACAATGCACGGTTCAAACGATAAGCTTTCCGCGAGTCTTATAATCTTCAAAGAGTTGTTCACTTAACATACATGTTCAATCATGTACAGTCATGGATATAAATGTTTTAGCATGATAAAACTATTACAATGCGAAAGCACGATCTCCATAATCACTTGCCATGATATTGTTGTTGCATTTTTTATAGACATGTCGAGCGTACGGACAGTGAAAGAACGCGAACTCTGCAGTGGTGGTGCTTACAATTGTTTGTTCCATCAACAAATAACTTCTTCTTCAGTCTTTTTAGGTACAAGAGATGAAGATCAAGAAGAAGATAGAGGAGTACGTTATTATTTTTTCCTGTCCTAATCTTAACTTTGTTTTAGATTTTTCGTTTAGATGAGGACGAGGCTGATGAAAAGAAGAGGATGCTGACGGAGAGACGAGGAAGATGCTGACGGAGCTACGAGGAGGATGCTGATGGTGCCGAAGAGGATGCTGATGGTCCCATGAGGATGCTGATGGTCCTGCGAGGAGGATGCTGATGGTCCCAGGAGGAGGATGCTGATGGTCCCAATGAGGAGGATGCTGATGGTCCTACGAGGAGGATGCTGATGGCGCTACGAGGAGGATGCTGATGGCGCTACGAGGAGGATGCTGATGGTGCTGAGGAGGATGCTGATGGTGCTACGAGGAGGATGCTGATGGTGCTACGCGAGGAGGATGCTGATGGCGTTACGAGGTGGATGCTGATGTAGCAACGAAGAGGATGCTGATGGAGCGACGAAGAGGATGCTGATGGAGCGACGAAGAGGATGCTGACGGAGAGACGGGAAGCATGCTGATGGAGAACAAGATGAGGTATAAAAATTTTTATTTGTTTCACTGACTTGTAGCTTAGTGACTTCAGTCTTTTTCAGGTTTATGTGTTTGCTTTTGTATTGTATCGCTAATTTGTTCTTTGGCTATCTTTTAGATTTTAAGAAATCGGATTTTGAGAGCATATATACCTTAGTTGAATTCGGCGTATTTTACTAAGTCAGAGAGTTCCCGCTCTCTGACTTAGAAAACGAATTTTGTGGTAAAGCATTTCAAAGTAGGCTCCTGCCACCTATTTTGGAATAATGTTGTACAAATTTCTATTAAGTAATGATTTTAGAATAATAAAGTTGTTTGAAAAGCATTTATGCGTGATGAATAAATAACATCCATCGGTAGTTTTGAAACGACTGTCAGCTTAAAATATGCATATGTATTTAAATTAAACATGGTCACCATGCCAGCAAGTGTCAGCGTTTGATAAATGTTTTTCGAAATACGCTTTCAATGCAATATGGAAATTTGTCATCATAACGTGCACAAAATCGCTGTTCTGTAATAATATATACGCAATTTTAACAAATATTTAATGATGTTTGGGGCTGTTTTCATTCAACCGTAGCTATAGTGTGTTTTCTTTTGACGTCAAGCATAAGCCATGTTGGGAGAGTACATGAGAGTGTCGAAGCTCAGCAAAGCATAAAATTAGCAGAAATTCTTTCTGTATGGAATTTTGCCCCAACATGGTAACTGATGAAACAATTTAGAGGAAGAAATCATTAAGTGTAAAATGATTTTTTCATCAGCTGGCAATCCATTTGGGACTTTTCACAGTATTTTTAATTCACGAAAATTTACAGCATAAACGTACAAAATGACATACCTCAAACAAGCATAAAACATGTGAAAATTGATCATCAAATTTACTGCATTTCCCCTGTATAGTAGCGGCATCTTCTTTCGTGTTTAGAGATTATTTTACACCTCAATGTTTTCTACTCTCATGTCCTTAGGACCTATAAAAAAAATTTACATCTGTAATGTAATGTATGATAAACTTAAGAATAAATTTAAGAGAAAGGAACTTCTCAAACGACTTCAAGTAATATGTAAGTTTTAGCAAGTAAAAATGTTCGTACAATAAATTATAAAAAACAATCTCCAAACATTGTTTAAGATTTTTAGACATTGCTGGCTTGAAGACCACTGTTTTTTGCAAAAAATTCGGCAATTTCGAAGTGATGTATTTCGCCTCCGTACCTTCAATGGCGGCGCTCGTGCAGGCTTCAAAGATGGCGTCCAAGTTAGCCTTCCAGTTATTGTTGTAGAGTCTAATGGGTTTAAATAAGGTCGAGATCATTGAGCTCTATGGAAGTTAGAATTTCGAAAAAATTGACTGTGCCTTTGCAAATATGTGATTCAACTGCAATGATGCACATCGTGCACCAAAAATGTAAAGTCACTTACTTAATTGAAGAGCTTGTAGGTAGGAGATACAAATAACTAATGGTCGCTTTATGCAAAAACCGGATACAATATCTTTATGATTCGTAAATACCTGCTTAAAAGGGCAGTGTACATCTTTAACTTCAATTCCATTCCTGGATCTTGAATTAAAGATCCTACTTTGTCTATTGGCTTTAAACTGGTTCGGAGATTGCAGGGAACTTTCGGATACCATCTTCGTAAAATGTTCAGGTTTAGAATAAGGTCGAGATAGATAGTTCACTATGGACTCACGACGAAAATTGCATGTAATTTACAAACCTGGCGTCACGTTCATTTGCTATAATAAAATTTACAATAAATATTTTTATTATTGATTGAACTATGGACGAATAAGAAAAATCATATCTAGAAATGACATGAATGAAAGGCAAAAGTAAATAAAAAATGTGACTATTTTTGACCAATGACATTAGGATGTTGATAGTGGTTACAATGGATGATAGTGGATAATTATAGACATGCTTTCAAATGGCGTATGCTGAACAATTTTATTTTCAGTCAACTTGAGCACACTTAATCATTTTATGGCAAGAATAGGTAAATGTTGGCTGAACTGTATAAAATAAGGCGTTCAAGGATGCAATTCGGAAGCGTAAAAAAAGACTTGAGGCATATGCAAGAGAACTATCTTCACGTAGCAGACTGACATTTGTGGTGAATTCACTGAATTGCTCTGGAAGCTAACAGTTATTGGTTGTTATTCTGGCTATGTGAAACCAATCTATCTGCATGAGTTCTATCATGATTTTAAACAGCAAATCGATGCGTTGCGTATGAGTTGTATCGACCAGCTTACTACACAGTCAACACTTCACCAATTTGAATTTGAAACATTTTGGTGATAAGAATTTTATACCGACGTATCCCTGCGATAAAAGACTCACAAGAAAACTGTTTTGTTCAGAGTAAGGTAAAAATATTTTACCTCTGATTGCCTAAATATTCTTTGAGTATTTAAACTGGCTCATATAAGACCATACATGTATGTAGTTAATGGGATCTACATTTTAGCTAGCGTGTGCAATATTTTTATAAGTAAAACGATGCACGGTAGTGAGGTAACTTAGTGATTAAAACAAAAGCCGAGGAGATTTTGTAGTAAAAGTCACAAGACTTGTAGCAACCGAGGACTTTAGCTAACCTGCCAGGGCTTTCAAGTGCATTTGATTGCCAAATGTTTTAGTCAGTGCTTCACACACTGTTTATAAATTTGGATCTGCAGCTATTATTACCTAAGTGAAGATCTATTGATTGTCATGCTTTATTTTATCTCCATGTTTTTTTATATTCACCATCATAAGTTGAACATTTGAGTTACCTTGCATGAGTCGTTTTTACTTAAAATATGTTCTTTAACAATGGTTCATCATTGTTTTGTTTCAATTGATTTTATTTAGTATTTGTTAATATTGCAACTAAAATATTAACTCGTTTCAGTCTCCGCTTGCTGAAATCAAGATGGCTTCTAACCTTGAACATTTCAAACATTACAACTCAATGGTTGAAACCAATGAACTATTTAATCAAGTTACATTTGTTTCATCGTGTAATTCCTCTTTATGGATATCAAAGATATAGACAGTTATTCAAGAATGAAATAAAATATAGAATGTTTTCATTTGTTGATTTGACATACAGATTGTTTGTTTACTCCCAAAAGGGAGGAAATTGTTCACAGCGAACATAAATGCAGCTTTACAAGTTTTTAGCTGTCTTGTCAATAAATAATGAAAATTTTAATGATTGATAATATTTTTAATTGTTTAACTAAATGAGTTTGTTTTTATGCTTCATTAGAAACTGATGGAAGCTTTGAATATTTTGGTCAAAAACTACAGATAAATCCTGGGATGGGGATGAAGCTTTCTATGTTTACAGATGTATACCATTGTGAATTTATAATTTCATTGCTACAATTTATAGACAATAAAAATTTTGATGCTATGAGATGGTCTCATCAATGCAACAATTGAACTGATTTCCAACTTCCTGAGAGATTCAACCTCACGCTAGGTAAGTTTTGCCAGTAAGCTTTCGCTGAATAACCTCACTACGGTCTTGATACTTAATTTATTCAACCAACAGTGACATGATTATTTGTTTCTATAGAAACCTATTGTTTAATGGTGAAGGATAAATCATGCAATGTATTTGAGTTCAATGATGCAAATGATGCAGTCAAAAAGGTGTTTAAGATAGCATTGCTAATGTTCTTTTACTAAATTGTCATTGTTAAACGAAAGTAATAATTTAATATACTCACTTTGGGACAAGCAGGACAGATATTTCCTTCATCAAGCCTGCAGGAATAACACAGCTCAACATGTTTAGTTTATGTCTGTAAATTCTGAAAAACAATGACACAAAGAAAGCAATTATGCACTCTAAACAAATGACATAAACAAAATACAGTGCAATACAGTAATACTTGAGGAAAATCCTTTCATCATAAACTTTAGCATTTTGATTTCTCCAATTAAATACATCTCTTAAGATGAGATTCTTAGGCTATAAAATTGACTGCAACTTTCCAGCAACCATACGTAGTACAGCAGTGCAATAAATCAGTGAATTACATGCAATTACCTGTATTCTCTCAAAAGCATCTATAATGACAGGATACATTTGGAGTTGCATAAGAAGAAAATATGTGGTTGTGATTAAACTCTTCAAATGACTGACAAATGCTTTTATTGATGCCTGGCATCTTCCATTCTGCACAGAATGAACCAATTCAAAACCATTACCGTAATCTGGTTTTGTAGGTGTTCAAATTGCAGAAGTTGGAACCGAAGATATGAAAAACTGTACCTCAACAGTGCCTAAAAATTGAAAAAGATCCAAAATTATAATTGTGTTGAACCATCCCAGCTAAAATGAAGAAACTTTGCAGCACATTTTACATATAACATACCTTAACATCAACAACAGAAACACTTTGTGACGAGCTGTTCTGTGCATGAACAATCATACACCAAGTTCATGAGTTTATATGGCCAAAACATGCCATCCTACAAAGCAAATGAATAACCTCGTAGAAATTCATTGTAATCAATCCCCTGCATTCATAAAAAATATTAGATTAGTGCTTCAGCATAAGTTTCACAATGTAAACTCTCATTTTATTTTTGCATTTTTATTGCAAGTGTTGAGAGTTAACTGTAAAGACTTTTATAATATCTCTACTCATAAAGGTTACCTTAAATATTTCAACATGATGACAAATATTTACGGTTGTGTGCATCTTTTAACATACAGTTCTCACAATACTTGCCATTGGACCACAATCGCTGCACCTTAAACTTTGCTTCATTATCACAATGAATACACATCAGATTGCTCCAACTTTTGCCAGCAAACTGAAATGTATTCTTTATAACTGAATGTCAAATTTTCCCATGCTTTTGTTTTCTTTCAACTTTCTGGTAATAAGAAGCTGATTCTTCACAATCATGGTGAACATCACTTTCAAGATCACTGTTATCTTGTTCCATTCCCAGTTCATGGCCTTCCAATACCACCACAATTATCAGGACTGTTAATAGAACAGCTTCCTCTATGATCCTCAGTAACCAATTCTGACAAATCCACCTCTCTCTCTCAACATGGCCATCCTCATCATGATATGTGACAGCTACAGTTGCTTTTAAACCTTTATTTGTCCTACAAAAATTATCATAAAAATTTATAAAATGATAATAAATGTTGAAAAGTCTAACAGCTATAAGGCCGTTATTTGGTGTACCTTGGCATCTTTAAAATTACCAGTAAGAAAAATCACAAATCAGAAAATATTATCGATATTACCAATGACACAATAACATAAGTTAAACGACCAAAGTACAACGTATGTATTCCACGACTACCAGCCGACGTTTGTACCCGTACTTTACCGGCTATTAGCCACGTCTCATAAGACGAATGGG
>NW_025813436.1:0-54862 GCF_021976095.1 Xenia sp. Carnegie-2017
ATTAACAAATTGAACAAGAGCATCACCTGATAACATGAATAAACAGTTTAAATCTTTGTATATGCTCTTTTTTAATTTCAACAAAACACCATTTTGTGAGTATTAATGATTTTTTTACCGTTACAACAATATTTTTCTTGCGAAGGTGCGTAGATCGATAACTAATGCAAATTTATTCTTAGATTTTCAATTGTCATGAAGCAATCTATTGGGTTAGTTTTATCAAAAAACCGTTTTGCTTCTTCATAAAATACTTTTTATGCATGTGACGAGAAAATACAATTTGGTAGACCTTCAGCAGTGGTTTTAGCTGAATCGATGTTGGGATTATAAAATTTCTTCACTATACTTCTTCAGATTTTCTGTGAATAGTAGTACAATACCTTTCATACTTTTACGAAGACATTGACATTAATATTCTGCTGTTAGTAGTAGCAGTTTATCCCGACACCCTTTTTAAGGGTTGTAATAGTGTAAAATAGGCTACCTATAGAATATAGTTTGTTATCTCATCTGCAATTTCTTGATTTTCAATAGTTTGCATATTTCTAGCTGAATATTTTCTAATTCATAATCACCGATACTTTGGCCACTTGAGGAATAAGTATTTGATCATGTGGTAATGTTATTATGTATTGAGGTTATTATTCATATTAGATGGGCAATAGAGACCATGATCTTTAAGAATATATCAATATTAATTTTTTGCCTTTTGCCTAAATATCATACATTAATTTATCTGATACACTTTTCTGAACTTCCACTTGTTGCAGCACTATCATCTTTAGAAATAAGTTTTCTTAAATTTTTCTGTTAGCTATTCCATATTCAATAAGGCTTTGCCGATCACTTTTAGAGGCAACAAGGTCTTTGTATATACTTATAATATTATGTTCTGCAACAATCGTAAAGGTCTCACCAGCCACTTTAATTTATAGTCTATGCTGTAAAATCTTACTTAGATTATTTAAAGTATTTTGTATTACTGATTTTAAGATCAAGTGATAGATTAAGTGAACAGGAACTAAACAACTATTTGATTTTTAATTTGGGCACATTAACATATGCTTGTTCATTTTGGTTTGCAGAACTAAGGATTAAGGTTTATACCATAAAAAGTACGGGTACCTTTAATTTTTGTCATATTAATTCTTTTTAAAGTGGGTAAAAGCTCTTCTTATTAATCTGTTCATATATATTAAAAACATATTTTATTTTCTTTGTTTATACTGGTCATATATTAACAAAGCAGCAGCAATAAGCTAAAACCCATAGATTAGAAGCTAACCATGCTAAACCTTTAGCTCCCCAAGATAGCCTGAGCGATAATATTCAATAATGGTCCTAATACTGTATAATTTTTACCTATATTTGCTAAAGCCTTAGAAAATTTACTAGTGGCTTGAGACTTTGTAGGTTGCTTTCTTGCTCCTATGACAATGGTTGATTATTCAGCCACAGATATAGCTAAAGCTGATAATCCTGGAATATTTTCCTTTACCCATTCTTTAAATCGCTGTAATCTAGTAATGTCTTTTTCTTGTTTATCTCATTACATCCTCTTTTTCCTAATTGCTCTTCTTCTTCTCTAATTATAATTTCTAATTCAGCGGCTCTTTCATGTAAATTAGTTAATTCATCAATATTATTTAGTAATACCACTTTCATTTCTATTTCATCCTATTCTAACTTAAGCTGTTTTAGCTCTTCAGCAAATTGATTTATTTGTGCTTTTATGAATTGCGGGCGTGTTCTTTTATCAATAGTTCCAGAGGGGGTCATTACACCTATATGTTCTCTAAGCTCTTGATTAGTTATTTGATTGAATTTTCTGTATATTGATTATTTAAATCAACCATAGGCATACTCTCTTCAGTTTTTATAAATTCATTTTGCAAATTAATAATTCTTTTTAATTTCGTTTTAAATTGTTTAACAGCTTCTTTAGTTTTTGTTTTGTTGTATAGTACTCCATTACTATTACGTGTTAAACAATTCTTTCAACACCTCGCTGATTTCTTGTATTTAATGGTTTGTAAGTAATATTATTTATATCAGTTTTACCCTATTTAATCTAAAGTTTAAACCTTCAGAAGCTGCCATACCTTTTAAATGATTAAATTTAAACTCTTTTTATAATTTTTTAATAATGTTTCAACAGCAAAAAAACTTCATTTTTCAGGTCTATAATATTTATAAACAAGAGTGGAAGTAGGTACATCAGGAAGAGTAGTTTATATTTTTCTTAATTGTTACACCATAATTATCATCAGTGAACGATGTTTCATCAATAAATTGAAAATTTTGCCGATCTTCATTATCATCGTTATTATCTTCATTATCATCATTATTATCTTCTAATTCAATATAATCAAAACCTCCTTCTGCCATTATATAGATTACTCTATATTTTGTATTTCACTTTCAGGAATCCAACTGTTATATTTATTATCATAACCTAACCATTTAACTAAAACCATCTTTTTACCTTTAACCTTCTTACGTTTTAATATCTTTTCAACTCTATAAACATCATCTTTCTTATTCACAACTGACAGTTCCTCTTCATAAAATTTACCGATTATAGGCTCTCCTTTTACATCTTCTATCTCATATAAATTCGGATCTCCTCTAATAACTTTAGTCACTTTAAAAAGCTCTTCTGTAAAATTTGCTTCATAGCCTTTTGTAAGTATAGATTTATACTTTGATATTCTAACCATATCACCAATTTTAATCTTAGGTAATGGTAAATAAGCAACTTCATGACCGTATAATGTATTCCATACTTCATTTTCATTATTTTTATTAATATCTTTAGGTTTAATTAAGATTGTACTATGTTTTGTATTGTTATAATTATATACTAAATCATCTAATATATCAATCCATTTATATGTTCCTTTACTATAAAAATATTTCCACATAGATGTTTTAAGCGTTCTGTTGAATCGTTCGACAATCGCAGCCTTTTTATCATTTTTAGTAGAGAAGTACTTAATTTCATGTTTCTCTAATAATGATTTAATACCTACATTATAAAATTCTTTACCATCATCAAATTGAGCTAGTTTCGGGTAATCATTAAATCTATCTTTAAATTGACTTAATAGTTTTGAAACAGCTTTTGTCATATTATTTGTGTCTTTCCTATAAACAGGGATAGCAAATGCATATCTATATTTTAATAGCTGTTAAATATCCAAATAACCATTGTTTTTATACTTATAAGAACCCATATCAACTAAATCCATTTGTATTTGTTCCAAGAGATAGTTTACCTTTGTTTGTCTGATATGTCTTCCTAATAATAGGTTTATCCTAGTGTATGTATCTTGCATATTAACCATTCTTTAACACTGTTTTCTACTAACATCTATACCTTCTTCTAATGCTTTCTGATACAACCGTTCTGCTGATTGATAACCTGTTTTGGATTATAATAAATATCTCTTAAACTTTGCTCAATTTTAATGTCTTTATCCATTTAACACTCAAGATAACATTCAGTAGAATACTACCTACATTAACAGGGTTACATCTTGATCTAATATATTAAATATTAGCTCGTTAAAGGCTCCTTTTATAATTGTTTTACTTTCAATATCATTGTATTCGTATACAGTGCCAAATAACGACTGAATTGTATTACTGGTAAAGTTAAAGCTATATTACTTTTTCCTTCAGGTTATAATTATAACTTGAATTTATATTAGAAGAAATTTGAATATAGTTTAATCCTCTGTTTATATCCACTTTAGAAACACCATTTTGTGTGATACCTTTTTTCATAGTTTTTATAGTATCATTAAAACCTAACATTTTAATAAAAGTATCAGACAATACTAATACCTCATCATTATTATTAGTTATTTTACAAGTTCCATTGTTTCTACTTTACATTAACAGACTCAAAAACGTTTTAAGCATTTTAAAAGTCCAGTAACCAGCATCTATATTATATTTTGTTGTGCCTATTGTAAAAGCTAAAGTATTATTTAATTTTATGTTTTTATTCCCAATACATAGCTTTTTGATATATAAATATGAATAGTTAGTTGTTACTATACTTTCTTGTAAGTCAATTTTTTTACGATCTCCGTCTATAAAAACAGTGAACTTCATATACATAGCTTATATTATATGTCAGACAAGCAAATCGAAGAAAATGCTATAAAATTAAGCGATGATGATTCAAAAAATATACAAACATGGCCAAAATATATTTAGAAACAACTAAAACTTCTGTTTTCAAATCTCATAGCAGCTGTTAATGGAGATGAAGGTCATTACCAGGACTTTTTTGATAAATCAATTCATAGGTGGAATGCAAGGTTTATTGTGACGCCTACATTTCAAAGACCGGTAAATGTTGATATCTGTAACTTCAGATTATATGTCACAGAAAATGATTATTTTATGAGTAGTTTACCACCTATAACAGCCACGTGGTCAAGTGAAATTAAAAGTAAAAAAGAACAGCCGACTGGTATAAGATACAATATTAAAATCATTTAAATTATAAACAAGAAGCGTACTACGCTATGATTTGTGGAGCTTATGTTTCCAGTTTTATGTGGTACCTTAATCATTTAAATTTTGATAAAAGTAGAATTATACAAAGCCTTGTTAAATATCATTTTGTATTATCAGATCAAAAAATTTATGAAGCATCCATCGTTATTAGACAAATATGACTTTAGAATTGAAAAAAGCATATACCTTATAAAGGTATTTTAAAATTTGATAAAAACAATGATGGTGGTATTATGTTAATTTTCAATATTCAACTACTGATTATAAGAGCTTTTGCATATCATTCTGAAGGTATTACATTAATCGGAAAAATTCTTTTGCAAGAGACATGAAAGTTTTGTTTATACAATTCTAGGAGTCAAGCCAATACAAGATGGTAATAGTTAATCATGGAGCTAAGAGCATGCAAACACAAAACGTTTTAGGAAATTATTAGAGGATACTATAGTACAGAATGATACGACTGTATTTATATCTAACATGAGAGAAAGCTATAAAAGACACGAATGTTATTTTAAATATATAAACCCTGGTATGATTTTAATACCCAGCCGTATGATCATATTAGATAAAAAATTGATGGGTATAATAATATTTTAACATTAGCTAATAAAACTATGAAATTCGGTATTAATTCTAAAATAAATTATTATGGAGTTAAAAGGAAGAACCTAAAAAGTACATCAAGATAATACACTATCACAACACCTAGATACTGGATGAAGTTCATAAAAAACCATTAGTACATAAACATACAAAAATGATAGTAAATAATCCCCATCAAACAGATATGATTGCTTTACTTGGTATATCAATGCTAACATCATTCATATTAGTTAAATATGTTTTATAATATAATATGAAAAAAGTTCTAGATTTTAATCATATTTCGAGTGAGTTGAGTCAAGAGGAATTTGAAAAGCTTAAAAAAATGTATTTATACTATCACAAGATGTATACCTGTTATAAATGGAAGTATAATAAATTTAAAAAAATTAGACTATCATTAAGCATGGGAAGTATTGTTCTAGTCTCAACTGGGTATTGTGCTGGTAGTATAACCCCGTTAACCCGATAGTTATAGCACAGTGGGTCTAGGTGCTTTAATTCAAGGTTATATAGTTAAGAAAGATTAATAATAACTTAGAAATGTGTAAATTTGCATATACATCATGAAAAAATACTTATAGATATAAGATCATATTTAAGAGGATTACCTTATGATGAAGTGATATTTTATATAGACATAAAAGTTATCGATGATATTATAATAGACAATTGTACTACTATAGATGGTATGGTGAGTAAATATAATAAAAAATATAAAGATGTGTTATCTGATTATCTATGATTATCTATTGTTATCTGTGAATAAAATCTACAGTATTATATAAATATGTCTGAAGAAAACCTAAAGAAAACTACAATTAAGAAAGAGAAAGACCTATTAGAGTTGAAGCTGGTAAACGTTTAGCTGCTATATCGAAAGTTGCTAAAGAAAAAAGATGCGAGATAGGTTGAATTAGAAAATAAAAAGAAAATTGAAAATAATACATGGAATATTAATTACGGATTTGTATTTGGAGTAGTTGGAATTATAACCGCTATTTCTAGCCTCTATTATACAAGGAAAAATGATAAAAGGCAGGAAAAATTAACAAAGATAAAGCAAGAAGAAACAACTAGTGAAAAACATGTTTTGATACAAAAAATAAAACAATATAATTTAGACTCATTTGAATAAAATATTTCCTATAATATATGAGTAATACTATGAATAAGAAACAATTTATGAATGAAGCTTTTGATTCAGTGCTTGTGACAACAACTGCTGTAGGTCTTTTATGGCTTCTAGAAAACTATTAGGTCAAAAATTAACAGATACTGACAGTTATCAAGATTTTGCAAAACTAGCTATTGCTATTACAACATCAACAATGCTAGTTAAATATGCTCAAGTCAAAAAATGGGTCCCTGAAAATCCATTTAAATCTGCATAAATATATATGACAAGTGTTATTACTTGGAATTGGAACAGCTTTGGAGCTGTTGTGATAGGTTAGATTTCTCTACAGGCTTGGTTATTTCATAAACTTGATAAAAGTTACGTTGAGGAAATGAAAAGATACCACGAGTCTTTAGTAAAACTACAAAAGGCTAAAGAAGTGTTCTATGAAAATGAAGTCAAAGCATGATAAAATTCAACAGTTAAGACAAGAACTTCAATATGCTGATAATGATATAGAACTTACGAACAAAGCTTTAGATGCGCTTAGAAAAGTAAAAACAATACATTACAATGGATTAACTTTTCATAGGGAACCACAATTAAATGACTTTTACAAAAAATCTAATGATATGAAAAATTATCAATCTATTACAATGGTTTTGATTGGTGGTATATCTGGATATTTATTATATAAAATTACTTAAAAAATAAAATATATAGTATTAGTATATGTATTGTAATTATTCATAAAGAGTTAGAAGAGTTTTGGTTATGTAAATTGTTGCTTTTGTAATAAAGATATGTGATAGTTATATTAATAGTCTGTTAAAAACATACTTATGGCAAAATCAAGAAATTATTTCAGATAATAAAATGAATGTTTATGCACTTGGTACTTTGTTTTGGATATAAGATAGTTAATGAATGGATACCAGAGATTTGGAAATGTCAACGATCAGTTCATTCAAGGAAAAAATGGTTTTATAATAAAATTAGATTGTGTGTACCTTTTGAATATGTTGAGATGATTACAAATGATTTTATAAAGGTTGTTGGGACAATGATTAAACATAAGTTGATACAGAAAAAGAATATTAGCATGTATTATATATATACGTTTAGCTAGTAGGAGGTATACCATTAAAACACCCTGTTAGAATGAAAAAATAGTAAGACAAAGAGGATTTTTGATGATAGATTATTTGGTGAAGTATATAAAAATCCTGAGTGGGATAAAGACATCAACTGTACTTATTATAACAACTTGGATAGAGTCAAAGAAATAAAAATTTACTATTATATATATATATTATGAATCTTAAAGATCTATTAAAAGATTAGAAATTTTATTCTATGTTGTAAAAAACTAGTTCTAATATAGAAGGTATTTTTGAAGGATTTTGAAAAAACATTGTATAAATCAAAGATAATTTAAACGCACCTTAAAAAATAATATATATTATATATAGAATGGTGAAAGTTATAAAAACAAAGATGTATATAAATTTAAAGGACATGAAATTAATTTAGATTTATTAGATGAAATTATGAAAGATAAAAACATGTATATTAAATCATTAAAGTATGAACTTTATTATAAAGACGATATTGATAGATATAACTAAATATTATGAATTGAATACAAATGAATGGTTATCTTTTCAAAATAGATATAATGTTGAAATATAAAAAAAATATTACATGTGATGTGTATGAATATTGATTATGAACCTGTTATATTGAATACATTTAAACCATCTAATATATATACTATTAGTTGTTTTATACCACACAGTTTACATATACTGAAGCTTTGTTTAATAAATATCATGGATGGGATGATTGTTATTTTAAATATGAAATCAATATAGATACAGATGTTTATGTTATAAAATTTGATTTATATGAATATGGTCATATATATACTTCTTCACAATTATTATTGAATCTCTTAACGCATTAAATAACTATTTAAAAATAAAATATATAGTATTAGTATATATGTGTTCAGATAAACAATACGAGGAAGACCAAAAATTTATACTAAAGAACAAATCAAACATAGACATTATATATGCTCTCAAAACCATGGCATTGTTGATTTGTAATAATATAAGTTTAGCATATAAACTTTACATCTAAAACTAGAAAACATTTAATAAATTCAAAAATTAAAATAATACAGTTTTACAAAATTTAGGTGCGTTTAACAAAAAAAAATTTAAATATAGTAATTATATATATGATAGAAAATAGAAAAACTTAAAAGACTTAAAAACAAAAGATTATATTAATAACATGAAATAATTAATAATAAAATATCATTATGTCATTTCAGGGCTGGGTGAGTTTTTGACTTTTTAGACCATTATTTATTATCTAAATTTGATGTATATATATTAATGATGGTTTACCAACAAAATTAAAACATTATGATTCTGATCAAGAAGGTTATAAAATGTAAAGTTTCAAACATTTAAACATACTTTAATATCGTTAATAGAATATAATTTTAAATTAGTTGAACATAATAAACATTTAGGTTATTATATTTAAAACTAATGATCATAAACAAGAACTTCACTATTATTATAATACAACAAGGCTCTCGATGACCCAATTATTAGAGAAAATTAAACAGAGTGATCTGGGTACATGAAAGGTTTCAATCCATGGGAGGTCGGTCTAAGACCAGTATGTTACCTAATACAATAAAAACTGAAGCTAAATTAAGAGAATATTTACAAAATATTTAAAAACATAAAAGTTAAATAGATTAATTTAATTATTTTTTATAAAAGTTTTAAATATAGATTTATTTCTATTAAAAATTAGTGCGTTTAAAAAAAATAAAATAAAATATATAGTATATATATGAATAGAGATTATTTAAATCGAAAGGTACTTAAAGACAAACCTATATTATATAATATGCCTAATGAATAAAGATAAAACAAAACATAAAGTACTTAAAGACATGAGTATATATAGTATGCCTAATATGAATAAAGATGAACTTCAAAAGTTGTAAAGACGATTTAATTAATTATTATTAAATCAAAGCCGTGGTTGAAGTTAATAATACTTCAATTTCAAACCAGTACAAAAGTACTATCACAATCCAATATCAAACAAATGACTGTATCTCAGTTAAAAGTTATTGCTAAAGAAAAAAAGGTTAAAGGTTATTATAAACTAAAACGAATTAATCAAAGTATTAACAGTCCCAAAACCAAGAAAGAGTGTAAAAGAGATGGTTTGTTATGAGAGAAAATACACAGATGCTATCAGATAAAAATAAAAACCAGTACCAACACCTAGAGTTAAAAATAGAAACAAACAATGCTGCTTAAAAGTTATAAAAGTCATATGAAATAAGTATTATTAACACAAAGCCACATTAATACAATTGCACAGCACACTAAGTATCTTACATATTATATTAAAGAAATATTAACAACAATGAAAGGATTAAAATTTGTTGAAACGCTTAAAATAAATTTGAAAAATTAAAATAAAAATATGGCAATGTTGTGATCATTCAACAAAAGTAACATTTCAACAGTCAGCTTTAACAATTACAAATAATAAATATTACTGAATCACTACAAATTTCAAAACAAAATATATTAAATAATATTGGTAAATTTACACAAGAAGGTTCTGGATGGGTTATTCGTTCTATAGATAATCATTATCTTAATGTTGTTAAATACAAGCCATTACAAGGATCTTCATATATTAATTTACCACAAGAACTTAAAAACTCTAAAAAGGGTTTGATAAATATGAAAAATAAAGACAATAAATGTTTTATGTGGTGCCATATTAGACATATTAACCCACAAAATAAATACCCACAAAGTTAAAAATCTGATAAGGAATATATTGAAAAGCAATTATGAAGGTTGATTTTCCAGTTACTGTTAAACAATATAATAAAATCGAAAAACAAAACAAAATTAACATTAATGTATTCGGATATGAAAATAAACAACCATACCCCATTTATATATCAAAAGAAAAATTTGAAGACCATATGGAACTACTATTGATAACTGATAATGAAAACAAACATTATATTCTAATAAAAATTTTAATGCATTTATAAATGTACAAGCATAAAGAAAGAAAAAACATTTTTGTATGCGCTGTCTTCAATGTTTTAGTTCTGAAAATAATAAACATATAGAAAACTGTATACTAATAAATGGTATACAATCAGTAAAAATGCCTGATAAAATAACAACAAATTCAACAACATCATAAAAACAACAAGCTGTTCCGTTTGTTATATATGATTTTGAAGCTATTACAGAAAAGATATCTGGTTGTCAACAAGATAATGGTAACTCATATACTGAAGCATCAGAAGCACACTGACTGTGGTTATGGTTATAAAGTTGTTTGTTGTTATGATCAATTTACTAAACAATTCAACTATATAGAATTGAAAAGGTTGTTTACAAATTTATGGAAGCTATGTTAAAAGAAGTTAAATATTGTAAAAATATTATGAAAACTCACTTTAATAAACCATTAAAAATGACCACTGATGATGAAGAAGAATTTAAAAAAGCTTATGAATGTCATATTTGCAACAAAAAATATACTAACAAAGATATTCGAGTTAGAGACCATTGTCATATAACTGGAAAATATAGAGGGTCAGCTCATCAAGATTGTAATTTAAAACTTAGAATAGACTCTGATAAATTAAAGATCCCAGTAATATTTCACAATTTGCGGGGATATGATAGCCATTTTATTATGCAAAAAATCGGAGCTATTGTTAATAAGCATACATACAAAAACAAAAAAGGTGAGGAAACGCATATGAATATAAAGGCTATACCTAATAACATGGAAAAATATATGGCTTTCATGTTAGGTAACCATCTCACATTTCTTGATAGTTTTCAATTTATGAGTTCTAGTCTTGATAAGCTTGTTAGTAATTTACCTAAAGAATCATTTAAATACACCTCTAAGCAGTTTAAAGGTGAAAAAATTAATTTAATGACTAAAAAAGGTATATACCCATATGATTATATGGATAGCTTTGAAAAGTTTGATGAGGGGTTGCCTTCAAAAGAAGACTTTTATAGTATTCTTACTAATGAAAATATCTCAGATGATTCTTATAACCATGCACAAAAAGTGTGGAATACATTCAATCTCAAAAACATGGGTGATTATCACGACCTGTATCTGACATCAGACGTTTTATTATTAGCAGATGTATTCGAAAATTTTCGAAAAACATGTCTTGAATACTATAACTTAGACCCATGTCATTATTTTACATCACCAGGGCTGTCGTGGGATGCTATGCTTAAAATGACAGATATTAAATTAGAATTTGACAGATATTGATATGTTTCAATTTATTGAAAAGGGTATGAGAGGAGGTGTTTCTTATATTTCTAATCGATATGGTAAAGCTAATAACAAGTATATGGAAACATTTGATAGGAATAAACCCTCAAAATATATAATGTATCTTGATGCGAACAATTTATATGGATGGGCTATGTCACAATACCTGCCTACTGGTGGTTTCAAATGGTTAACTAATAAACAAATTAACAACATAAATTTAGCCACATATAAAGAAGATAATAAAAAAGGTCTAATTTTAGAAGTTGATTTAGAATACCCTGAAGAACTACATAATTTATAATAGATTATCCACTAGCACGAAAAATTAAGGTAACTAGCGATATGCTGTCAAAATATTGTAAGACAATTGCTTCTAATTACAATATATCAACAGGTTAGTAAACAATGATTCCACTTTAGGAAATAAAGAGAAGTATGTGCTACATTATAGAAATCTTCAATTATACTTAGATCTCGGGTTAAAATTAAAAAAAGTACATAGAGTACTTGAATTTAATCAATCTTCATGGTTAAAAAAATACATAGACTTTAATACTCAAAAAAGAACTAATGCAAAAAATTCTTTTGAAAAAGACTTCTTTAAATTAATGAATAATTCGGTGTTTGGTAAGACAATGGAAAACTTACGAAAAAGAGTAGATGTTAGACTAGTAACTAATAAAAATAAATTATTAAAATTAGCAAAACCTACTTATATGGTTCAAAAAGATCTTTAATGAAAATTTAGTTGCTGTCCATAAGATCAAAGAAACACTATTATACAGATAACCAGCATATGTGGGTATGTGTATATTAGATTTAAGTAAAACGTTGATGTATGATTTTCATTACAACTATATCAAAAAGCGGTATGGTGATAAAGCTAAATTATTACTGTACAGATCTCTGTTATGAAATAGAAACTGAAGATGCTTATAAAGATTTTTGGACTATAGATAAATTTGATTTTAGTGATTACCCAGAAAATTCACAATATCATGATAAAACTAATAAAAATTATTGGTAAAATGAAAGATGAAGCTGCTGGAATAGTGTTAAAAATTTGTTGGTTTACGAAGTAAAATGTACAGTTATATTAAAGATAATAATAAAGGAGATAGAAAAGCTAAAGGAATTAAGAAAATATTATTAAAACAAAATAAACATGAAGACTATAAACAAACACTATTTGAAAAGAAACAAATACATCATACAATGAAAACTATTAGAAGCGTAAACCATAAACTTAATAGTTACAAAATTAATAAAGTATCACTTAGCTGTTTTGATGATAAACGATACATATTAGCTAATGGATGTAAAAGTTATGCTTATGGTCATTATCTTATCAATTCAAATAACTAAATATTAACAAACAGTTATAATGTGTAGTAAGCATGTAGCGTAGGCCTCTGTTATAGTAAAATCATACATACCTGTATGTTTGACTACATATCTAAACTGTTTGTAACAAGTAATTAATACAAAATATACAAAAAGATTCAAAATCCTGAAACAATTAGTAAAACTTTTAACAAAATTATATAAAACATTGTTAAACATGTACATGTGCTCAACGACGACAAAATTAAAAAAACATATAGATTCCATATTTTGTAAACATTGTATTATTATACATGCGCTGATGAAATGTGCTGGTTACATAAACAACCATTGTTGAAAACATGCATAAGACACGCTGTGAAACAGCTAAGCGCTGATACTATATTATATACTTGATTATTAACACTTGATTATTAAAGACGGTTTTGAAAACATATCTTAAGCCTCTGTTATTCTCGAATATTCTTCAAATATTCATCGAATGCCGGTGCGTTCAAATTTTCACTTCGTGAAAATTTTCCCCACCTCGTCATAGAATTCTCGAGGGCTCCATTCCCCCTCTCGAGCACTTCGTGCTCTGTGCTGTAAACCCTCTCAGAAACAATGCTTGTTAACATTTGTTTGTAAAGACCGTTTTGAAACATATAAATTCATATTTTTTAAACTATAGATTATAACCTCGAGTTTTACTTCCTGAAATAATGAAACTTTTTATACAGCTTTTTATGACCTTTTGGCAGGGACGCCTTTTGAACTATGGTCTTATTTTACGTATTTATAAAAGTTTTACTACTATATTAGAACAAACAATTTTTACGCAGCTTTTTACACTTGACCTTTTAATGAGGGACATACCCAGACCATGGTCTTTATTTACGCTTTTATAAAGATAGTTTTTACCCACATAGTTTATATGTAAAAGTAATATACATGGGCGTATGAAGAACAAAAAGTGAACTTTTTGTGCTCTCTATGTATATACTAAATCTGTCGTTTGAATCGTGATATTCTCCATGACTTGGATCGTTTTTGGAGTCGTGTGTATAAACTACCAGACGGTTTGTGAACGTGAAGATTCTATAAGACGGACCCGCCAATGGATTGATCTTAAAAGTTGAATTTAGGGAGTTGATTGCATTCAATTAGTTTGCCCTTTTCTTAATACGGATTTTGAGGCAAATGAGCGGCGAGCAAGTGATAAAAGAAAGACGTGAAATTGGAATGAGTGGTGTTAAAGATTATATAGATTTGCGGGCGCGGTATGTTGCGCAAATTGTTTGGCTCTGGCTGTTGTCTCCTGATGCCAGCCGTCTTTTGGCAGGAAGCACTGATGGTGAACTGTTCTATTTTGATGTTGACAGTCTAAAACTACTACAACGCGTTCGTGTTTACGATTATTATTCAGCAGTTAAAAAATGCTGCTACAATCCTGCATTTGGCCGTGGGGTACAATGTGATCGTTACGGGCTGTTTGTGTGTGGCGTTTTAAATCTTAACAATTTTGAAATTTCAGTTCGCCCATCGAAAAGGTTAGCTGTTCACCCAAAACATCACAATTACTGATTTGCAATGTTATCAATTATTCTCCTGACGAAAAACTTATTGCTGTTACCATAGCTTGTCCAATTGATTACATTGTTAAGACGTTCATTATTGGCTCCCGTTCTGGTGAAATTTGTTACACGTTGGATTGCGTTGATGAACCTGATCGACAGTGTCCGAAATTTGAATGTCTGACCTCGTTTTTTGGTACTTTGTGTCAAGTTGCTTCAGTTACAAATGTTCATCCGCGTTTTTTCTGGAAGTTGCCGTTGTCTACGATTTACAAACATTGTGTTTACTCACAATCAAAGCGTTTGTCTTATAGTATTAACGTTGAAAACTCAACATACCTTTTTGTTTAAAACAAGGGTTGAAGTATAATTATTCTTATTGTACTTAAGAAAGTCAATAAATAATTACCTTCCGTTGGGCGTTCAATCACAGCAGTGATGTTTAAAACTGGAATTTCATTGGTTGTTATATAACTATGTACTTCAGTCTATGTTGGCTAATTCATAACACGTGAGTGAATTCGAAGCTAGCTTCTATTGACAATTTTTCATTATACCAAGTTTGTATAATTATACCACGCCGTTCCATTCGAAAAGAAAACTGGACTTCTTTTATTAAAATTATGTAATTTTAGATGGAATGAAATATTCATTCAAACACGTTACCTATCAATTATGTTAATTTTCAGAGCATGTGAAATAAATTTGCAGAAAAGATATAAGTACATTAAAGTAGTTTGGCACTGAAATACATAAATACGTAACTAAATTATCAAGCTCCAAATAAACAGCGTAGAGGTCTATACGGAGAAATTTTGCTTGAGCTCAAGGCAAATTTGATTGCTGACTTTGGCATTAGTCTAATATTGAAGAATGGTTCTAAGACATATGAAATTATGTTGTTGTTATTACATTTGTTTTTTAATGTTGGTAACATTGGTACGATCAACCATGGCCAGACCACAACCAGAACGATTTTATAAGATTGGTGATCGCAAGGTGTATTTTGGAAACATTCCATGTCCCTGTTGAAGTGCATGCTGTGTCATTGAATGAATTGAAAACAAACCGAACTCAAGAGCTTCTAAAATTTCAGTGAAAGAAAACCAAATCAATGAACACTTTTAAACTGCAAAACAGTCTGTAAAAAGGTTAGTAGCGGAAAAATCAAAATACCGTTTTAAAACCTTTTTATGTGATAATTTAAAATACTTTTCTGACCATGTTGGATTATACACTCTCTTTCTGGCGAATTTAATTAATATTGCAATAAACTGATTATTTATTTTATATTCTTAATTATACTTTGGAATAAAGATTAATTCATAAGGTGTTTACGTATACATTTATGTTTCCTGTGTTGCGATAAAGAAAAGTACCACGTTTATCAATACAGAAAAACTAACATAACAATTAGTATGCATCATTTGGCAGTAGCATATTACAGCACATTATCGTTAATCATTACACTGAAACCTTTTGCCAGAAATCCCTTGATGATTTTCTTTGATAATTTGCGACCAACCGAGCTAATTGCCACAAATGTAGTGCAACACATCTAGTAAGTCGTTGCCATGACTATGAACAAGTAGTCAAGTGGGCATGCGCAGATGGTTTCTCCATTAAATTATTAAAAACATGCTATTTACTTCAAAATTGGTGCTATTAGATGCAGTTGGTCGTTGTCATGACCATGACCTAAGGAGCTGGTCAAGTCGACTGCGCATGCTCAGATTAATTATTAATTAATTTGTTAAAGAGCTCTAAAATTGGTGCGTGTAGATTGCGTTTTGACAATTGCATATTAGACTCATCAACACTGTGTCCGACATTTGATTGTTCGAATTTTGTAATTTGATCTCGTATTTTTGACACGTGTGTTTACCGTCGGAAAGGTGGATTGGTCTTTATGATCGTATTTGTTCCTACTAGGCTGACAGTAGCTGAGGGTTGACTTCTTTAGTACCAGGCATGGTAATTTAGTTCAGCCGCTACTCGCGCGATTATTCAGTGTATTTTGAAATAACATGAAGTATGAGATATTATGAAATATCTATGAAATATGAATATTATGTTGCTCTAGGACCGCCATATTTACATATGCAGCAAGAACGAACTTGTGTGTATCTATGCCACTGACGGGGATGTGACAGTCTTTTGCCTTGGTCGAGACCTCTGTACTACTTGTCCTACGTAGCTATGCCTAGCCAACGTTTATTGCGAATATGCCTTAGCTTGATAACGTTAGAGTCATAACAGCTTAGATTATAAGATTTTCCTTTTGTTCAGGCAAAAGGATCCAATGTTTCACTTGTCTACTCCATTGCGAAAACACGAAATACACAAAAAGCACCAAAATCTTGAACTTGAAGCAGCACTGCTTGTCAAACAAATTGAGTCGAAGGAAGAAAAAGGAAAACTTTGTTTGGAAAACAACACCGAGGGCGACGTCGATGAGGTGGAAGGGTGGGTTGACAATGGACTTTTGGGAGCAGGATGGTACGGAAAGGGTTGTGCAAAGTTAAAGAAAACGAAAAAGCGAAGAAAATTGAAATGAGATTTGGGGGGGCGTGTCATTGGGGTAAAATATTGTCAAGCTGTATCAGCGATTTTTTAATGCTTGCTTTTAAACTTGTGCATAATTTTGATGTGCCTTTCTTGAAAGGAACGTTTGAATTGTTTGCGTAAATTACATACGTATGACTAGGACAGTTTTTATCATGCATTTAAATGTCATTAATAAAAATTTCGGTTTTTGAACGTCAAGAGATTTTGTCACCGTAGTTTTTTGATATATTACCGCTGACATATATGACAAGAAGTATGAAATATATGATTAGCACCAATTAGAATTAGCAGTTAGCGCCCTTTTTACCAGGAAAATGAATGTCATCATTGTTGGTGGATCTAGAGTACGTGAAAATATTTTACTGCTTTTCATTCGTGGATTTATTTACATGCAAACACCTTATAGAGAACTCTATTGGTAAGATGTTATTCTTTAGAAAATCATGTCTCGTAATTTTCATCTTGAAGTACTTTGAATTTGAAATTAGCGATTAGAATTTCTTTTGACTAACACTGGATCAAACCACTGAACAATAGAAGCGCATTGGACGGAGGACACAGGAGTCGCGATGGTATTTTGAATTTTTTTGACTGATGATAAAGTAATTCAGATACTACACGAGTTGAAAGCTCCTGCATGCCACAAGCTTTTCTTGTGCGTAGCATCGTGATTCGTGAAAGAATTGTTCAGATAAAATATATTTCTATTGCTCTGTTTGGGTGTGCTGTGTTGAGTAGTCACGACATGCGCAGTAGGTTTCAAAGACCAAAAGTCAACTATAAAGAATTCAAAAAATGGCGGCAGAAATTGCAAAATGTACTGCATGAACGTGAACAGATCATAGATGAGAGGAAGACATCAACTGTAAATTCTAGGGTCTAGGTTGTAATGAAAATGTCCAAACGTAAGTGACATTACAAAGTAAAATCCTTTCATTCGTTCTGATGTTTATATTTCGTTACTATGATAATATTATTTCATTTATTTACTTGGGCAAATGCAATAAGCATTATATATGTACATGAACAAAACAGCTGGTAAAATATCATCAATGATGACCTTTAATCATATTTAAACACCCACAGTGTGGCAGAAACCTTATGTGAATCTTTTCAAACACTATAACACTTCAGAATGGAAGTAATGTGCAAAAGAAGGCGATGTTACAGCAATTATGGTAAAATATATGATTAAATTGTCTAATGTTTTAAAAGTGACTAGACTTGAGGTCAAAAATTTCTAGGAAAATATTTTTGGATACAGGCGTCGTTTATGCAAAAACCAGGGGCTGTACATGAGCTGCCTCCTCCAAAAATCATCAATCAAGGGTTGGCCATCTGGCCAGACCCCCCTTCCCCCCATTTTATGCATCATACAAATTACTTTGAACTTAACACTGTTTCATATGGAGAAATAATGAAAATTTTAGTTTAATTTGTAAATTTAAACTTGTCAACTGTCTCACAGAAGCAGTGACAAAGCCAGCCTATTTTCACCCCAATATTGGAAATATTTTTGTCCAATCACCGGAAACATAACAAATGGAATTAATTTTCAAAAGTAATACATAATATAATTCTGCTGAAAATTTGAAATAAAAGTTTCAGCTGAAACTTACTACAGACCAGTACCAAGTCTGTGCATGCCAAGCTCTACATCTGATGAATAGGCTAAATCATTTATTCAATGATCTTTAGGTTCTTGATTTGACCTTACTATCTAATCAAATAATGAAATGAACATTTAAACAAATTATATTCTTAGGACAAACAGCTGAAATGTGTAGTGGCATTGGGCTCAATTCTGCAGAACACATTCAGTTTCTCGAACATCTACACAAATCACTGGGGCTGGTTGGTCGATATCTCTACATCTTGTTTAAAACCAATATCAGGCAAATTTTTTGTCGCACACATTGATGTGGCAACTGAAGATGGTCTTGCCGTATCTCGTTTTCAAACCTTTTTAAAATTCAAGTCCACATCAACATGGTTTAATTTCCATTTACCTCGACCACCCCAATTCTTTGGACGAGGCAATATTGGCGAAACTCTACAAATCATGGTACCTACATATGCTTTTTGAGCCAACATCATTTTTTCTACTTTTTAAAGTGCATATGAAACCAAGTTTCAACACACAATTTTATAATTGCATTGGAAAAGACCATTTAAAATGACTTAATGACTTCTTCATTAGAATTCGTTTATTTTACCTCTTGCTGGGGTATTGAACTAATTTATCGATTAGAAGGCTCTCATGAATGAAGAGTTCATAGAAATCGTTATGATCGTCCAGGTTGGGGTGTGTCCAGTTGCGTTAATGTGAGCAAGAATGCTCGATAACGCAGAGTTGGAAACTTGGTTGCCTGTAGGGGGTATTCCCAAATGCTGAAAATTGACTATTCAATGCAACCGGTCCCAGGTACGCACATATAACACTGTAAAGTAAACAATGAAGAAGTTCACAGGCTATGTTCATGTATAATAAGTTTGCTGACTGATTTCTTTAGAATGCTTTCAAAATAAGTCAGTCAGGGACAATAAATACAGACCCCTAATGAACGTTCTAGCTACGGCGATCAAAGTAAAATTTCACCAAAGTATTTTATGTTTGAAATTTGCTTCCAGGAAGTAAAATGCTTCATCCACGCTTGTCCTTTTTCTCAGAAAATGTTGGTGATGTATCATTATCGACACGTTATACATTCCTAATGCTGGACCTTCGTCACATCATCTCGTTTTTCCTCAATCAGCAATACGCCTATTTGAAAAATATTCGTTTATGCGCGAACATGCTCGTGAAAGGACTGTACACGAGCGACACTGAATACGAACCAGGACTCACAATCAACGAAGCCAGAAGACTGGGGCTAATGACGACTGGCTACGTACCAGTACCACGTGACATGGCATTCCACGTGCCCAAAGGTATGGACTGGCACGAGTTGTATGACGTCATAAAATTTCCCGGGAAAAGCAAACCTATGAAGAAGGGGATCATTCGTAATGATGGAATGGATTTAAAAGTAGTGACCGACGACTACAAGAAACAAGAACAAACGGTAATTCAATAGAATTATGTGAAGCTTATTGTCGGTTTCCCCAAACAACAAGCATTAAGTCAAAGCATCACCATGGAGATTGATGTGATTATTTTCAAATGAGTAGTCATGAGCCCGTTTTTAGTCCTACAATGCAAATATTTTTATGCTCAATCACTGGAAGGCAATGAATGGAATTGATTTTCTAAAAGATGAATAATAATTTTGGTGAGAAATCTGTATTGTAGGAGTAAAAATCGGGTTAACTTGCAACTGAGTGCAAGCTTTGAGATTGTTTGATGTCGTCATTCAGCCACGTGATGTCCTAAGAGTTGCATTTTGACGTGACTTGGTAATGTGTGTGAAATGCGATCATGGGTGTTTTTGTCAGCAACAGGATGCATTGTCTTCAAGGCTTGCATTGGTGGAAAAGCTGGCCTCTAATCAATCTTCTGCAAAGGTATGAGAAATATGTGAAGCAAACTTTTATCAATATTTTAGAAACTTTTATGAAGCCATAAGGCCCGTTCACGATCGATTTGTCGGATCCGATTGTTCGGTTCCGACTTTTGGTTGCTTGTTCAGATGGTCCGATAATTTTGTTGATAATATATTCGTTTGGATAGTTAAAGTTGTGTGTACAGCTTGTGCTATCCAGTACATTTATCGAGATAGTTTTGTTATTTTTGTTTTTAAGACTTTTCTAATCTATGTAATTTTGCTAGTCGGCTTCCTTTGATCTTGTCGGATGAAAATAGAGAAGTTCTATTTCTATCCGATTTTTTAAATTGATTGATCTGACTATCGGAAGCTCACTTTAGCTATAATTTCTCACGATGAGTTTTGGGATCCGAAAAAATTGGATCTTGTTAACAAGTCTATAGAAGTAGCCATGATCCAATGTTTCAACTAATTTTCGCTATGTATCTAATCGTCTTTTCAGCGACGTCAAGTAGTAGCAACGCACGTGCCACCAGTGGGTCTGAACATCCCTGTTGGTCTCCAAGCTCAAGATCACCTTGATACGCAAGTGTACGCTTACAAATCGAGGAAAATATCGATACTTTATCATCAAGTAATCATCAAAGGATAAAGAAAGAGTTAAGGTGTGATATAGAAGATGTGTTTTATTATTAGCTATTGTCAATTTTATTTTTCTTAGAAACTAACGAGAATGTGCTGTATTTGCAGCTCATATATTATTATTAGTGCAAAGTTATGATGGAAACGTTGCGGTTTTGTATCGAGTTACCATAGATATAAAATGATTATCATACTCATAGGAAGATACGTACCAGAATCTACTCAAATTATATTTTTTACAGAGACATTCGACAAGGAAAGAGGGAGAGACTCTTAAGTCGGCGTTCAATAAAGGTGAGATTTTCCATCATTTATTCTACAGTTGCATATCAGGAAGATCTTGGAAAAAGGTTGACATCTGGAAGTATTTTCCATCTGTTAAAATAAGACGCACAGCACAACTGTTAAAGGAAAGAACTTTTACCTTCATCTTAATTAAACATAGGCACCGTTTACACGAGTCCGGGTTGATGTGCCAACCTGGGTCAACCCGTCTACTAATAAATACCCGCCTATTAACGTTCACACGATAGCCGGGTCAATTAACCAACCCGTGGCACCCTTCTCAAGAACTGGGTGGACCCGGGTTAGGTAGGTGTTAGAGCGTCAAGTTTAGCTCATTTCTTCATGAAAACCCGGGTTGGCTTGTCTTTGGCTTTATGTTCGAGCTAACCCTGGCTGAGAATTGCTGAATCGGGTTTAAAATCATTTCTAATCATGGTTTGTGTAAGCATAACCACCTATTGCAGTCTGACCCGGTTAAATATCAACCCAGACTTAGTGGCTAAGGCAGCCTCATTATTTAGTTCATTTATATAATTTTTCTAAGGAAATGAATAATGATAGTGTTATGAAATAGTCCAGGCTTACCAAAGGACTGAAACTTGCGGTTTAGCTGCGTCTCAGTAAACTCACTATTGCAACGTAGTTTATTTTCATCTTTATATTCTTGGGATTTACGACTTGTTGACATTTTTAGAGTTTGAAACCAGATCCGATTTTGAAATTGAAACATATTGTTGGCTACGGTGGACGAATTTCAAGGAATTATTTTGGACAAAGAATGGCGCATGCGTCGTGTATCCATGTCATGCCGTGATTGTTTCCATGGAGATATCTACGGGGCATCAACGATTCTTCATTGGTCACACCGACAAGGTCAATTTTGCTTCTTATTATTGGGCAATCATGGATGTACTTGGGATCTGCTATTATGTTCGCAATCTGTTCGCTTAAATGAAGTAGTTTAATGTAAAACAACGTATTTGGAGATTTTTGTTTTATTATTAACTGAAATCATTTGCTAAAAAGCTAGTAAAATCTCACTGTGCTCAATATAATGTACTCAGTATGTTCGAGGTAGAATGTCAGCGAGTAGTTAGTTCCACTTATCAAGGAGAATCATCCACTCGTTAAACTTCAATGAGCTCTTAGAATGCAGGCGTAAAGATCTGTTAATCCTTAATCTTATCGTACTTGACATTGGATTGGGAATCTGTTTTGGGTGTTTTGAATACGGAATTACTGCAATCTCTTGTATTCACGTGGATTCCTTCTCATTAGCGCTCATTTTATTGCAGGTTTCTGCCCTTACCTTCAACGGAAACTCTTCGATACTAGCTTCAGGGCAACTTGGACAGTCAACTGTGATTCGTGTGTGATATCAATCCGGTGATTGTATTGCGATCTTTAACTCTCAAGTGAGAGAACTTTATTGTTTAAGGTGAGAAATGCAATTTGATTTGTTTCCAAGTAATTTTTTTGTCTTGTGGATTCAAACTTAAAAGTCTCCTAGGTTTTCATATGCCTGTGCAAACACACTGAACATCTTTTCTTAAATGGGAGTTCAGCTGAATAAGTTAACTCGTCATTCAAAGCTGAAAATTCAGATTCTTCAGATTTTTACTTTATTTTTAGAACTGCTTGTCTTTAGAGCCGCATGTTTAATGAATCTGTTTTCAAAGCTGGTTTACTGTTCTAAAGAGGTGAAGAAGTAGCTGCTCACAATCTATGCATTATCTCACTGGGTTGAAACACCATGGCAAAATCTCCATTTTTGGGTGTTTGCCTAGAGCCCTCTATTGTAATACACATAGAGCGCTCTGGTTTGCCCTTATCTCCATTTTCGTAAATCTACTGTACTCAATTTTACTGGAACATTACCTCTCATCTAAATTTTTAAATGCAACAATTCAACTAGTATCAATCTTATTAGGTAAAGAAAGTTCATTACGACCGTTAGCTAAATTAGGAGACATGCAGACATATTTCAGACATGCTTGTTTGAGTAAAATATTGCTTCACTAAAGTATACCTAATGTTTACCTAAAACTGTCTTAGCTTAATGTTCACTTGGACCCAGTTTTTCTGTTCACAATTTCCGCCATTTTATTTCAACAGTTTCTCAAATAGTGGTGGAGTTTGTGCGGTTGTGGAAAAGACAATCACGGTAAACAGGTAAAGTCAAAATGTAGGTCTTTCTTTTGAAAATTCTATTGAAAAATTGAAAATATTAATATAATGATTTTGCTTAGCTAACAGTCTAGATGCTCTGTAGAAGAAGAATGGATAGAAAAACATGATATTTAACCAAGAATGTTTTTATTTGTAATTTGTTCTTACAATTTAAAATTTGATTACGAGCTCGAGATTTCTATGATGTGAAAGTTGATGAAGGCAAAGCCCAATTCAGCTATCAAATAGAAATCGAGAATAATCTAATTGGTTCAGTAGAGTATACCAGTATTCATATAAAGAAACTGCAGCTGTAGTTTTCCTTTATTTTTATGCATTTGTTGTTGTTGACATTGTTTGAATTAAAAAGCAACTCTTGTTGTTCAATGCATGTTTAGTTGTTGTAATGGGAATTTTTGTTTATTTAAATATGTTAATGTTGTGTTTAGTGGAAACTCTAGAATTGTTCTCTGATATAAACAACGAAGTTTATCACCTGAAACCTTAGGAAAGATATGGTCGGCAGCCATGTTTGTTTTTGTTACCCGACTTGAGCAACTAGCATTTTAAAAAAATAGATGATGGCGAGTAGAATAGCAATCGAATCAAAGCATACACACTAGAATGCTTTTATGTTTCTACTAACTGTGGATACAATGTGTATAGATGGTGGTAGTTTGGGATACATCACGTTGTGGAAGGACTGGAGAAATTGCTGGTTGCCAAGGCACATACTGACGTTGACATTACGCGAATCAAAATTGTTCCTTTCGATGACACAAGGTGAATGTATTGCTATGAATTTGCATTTTTATGTTGTTTACCTACTGACAAACGTTTGCAACCACCATTTTGCTTATTTAAGAAACAATACTATTAATATATTATTTTAGTTAACACTTGACATTTTTGCGTATAAAATACGCTACACATCAAAGCGGAAACGCCGTTTTCTTCAGTGGATTGCTGTCTGCTTGGATTAAAAGTGTTACGGGCATTTTTGACTGAGTTCGTTGAAATGTTTCTTGCCGCACTGTTATTATTATATTTGAAATTTATAAAAGAACTGAAGAGTGTATGTCTGAGTCTAAACTTTTCTTGATTTTGTTGGGGTTTTTTTTTGGGAGGGGGATGTTTTTGAAAGAAGATTGGTTCTTTCCAGTTCATAAGCTTTCTTACTATTGCAAATTGATGTGAATTTTGAAGGATGATATCGTGTGGACTTGATAATATACGAATCTGGAGGGTTCGTCACGGCTCCGTACGTTCATCTGCTTTGGATCTTGGTAGTCATCATTCAATTCAGTTTACCGATATTGCTTTTGGCTACGAACTTGTAAATGGAAACAACAAGAAATATCGAATGATGTAAGACTTTGTATTGTTGGCGTTGAAAGATTGTTGCACGGGGGTGGGTACAAAGGCTGTCGGTTGATTTTGAACGGCTAATACTAGATTATTCAGTTTCTATTTTTGAAATGGCGAAACATGAACGTTCAGTTTAAGTTAACTAAAATTTTGCTTTCCCAACAACCATAAAAGGTACTTTTCTTTTCCAAAGTCCACGCTCAGTGACCACAACTTTTACTCTGAACATTTGATTTTGTAATACAACGCGATAGTAACTCAATTTACTCAATGTATTGTATGTTGTCAAATGGAGAACTGACTCCTGTTTAATATATAGATCAGTGTCACGTTATTCTCTCTTGAGAAATTAGCTAACGAGAAAATAATTTTGCTTGTTATTCAATTTGTTTATCAGGAAATCGGTGCAATTTTCGACAATGTCTTCATTGAAATTCAGCCCATTTCCAAACGCTTTTATCGTTCAAATAATTTAGCGTTTTCCCTTCATTCACAAGTGAACACTATGTTATAAACATCAACATGATTGAGAAGATAACTTCAAAGCTGATTTTTCAAATGTTGTTTCTTAATTTTCAGATATGTTTCTTCGAACCGTGGAATAATTTTTGAAGTCAACTACGAACTGATGGTGATTCATAAGGTGCGACGACTACTTCCGACCGGAAGCCGAGAGGATCTTGTTCACGTGAACCCGGGTGAATTCGGAATTGGTATCAACTGCATCTCTGTCACAGATGCTTTCTGTATGACAGGCTCTGACGATGGCTATCTCAGGCTGTGGCCCTTGGATTTCTCGGGTGTAATATTAGAGGCAGGTATGTGTGTCTGTTACTTTGTCAAAGGTTGGGATATCTTGATATTGAGCAAAACAGCACCAGTATGAACAACACAACCTACTCTTTTGAAGTAAACACCTTGAACCCCTTTCCAATTTTGAATATTTAAGTATTGACGTAAGCTCAAAATAAATGTGCGCATGCGTAATGCCATACATTGTAGTTAAGTAATTTCTAAGTGATAAAAATGCTTATATATAAGCGTTCGACACCGCATAAAAAGTTTTGTCGTTTATAAAGCATATTTCGACTCATAAGTCGCTTTATGCCAACTAGTCTATATTTAATTTGGCTGTACGAACTGTTGACGATAAAACGGTGTATATCGCTAAAGCATTTTCACTACTACTTCTTCATTACTGCATTTGTCGTTGTTCTGCTACTTCATATTACTGCATTTGTTGACGGTGTGTTACTACTGCTACTTCATGTTACTGCATTTGTTGACGTTGTGTTACTGCTGCTACTTCATGTTACTGCATTTGTTGACGGCGTGTTATACTGCTTCATATTACTACTTCATATTACTGCTACTTCATATTCTGCATTTGTTGACGGTGTGTTACTACTGCTACTTCATTTTACTGCATTTGTTGACGGTGTGTTACTACTACTACTAATGTTACTGCATTTGTTGATTTGTTCCTTTCTTTACAGAACACGATGGTGCTGTCTCGTCTATCGACATCAATCCGAATTGTTTATCTGTTCTTGCCGGTACAGTAACGGTACGTATGTTGTCAATATTCTCATTTGTAAGGTTTTACTATTCCAAGTCCCGTTATCAATTCTTGACTGATGATGAAAAACTATGGTGGCAAGAACATTAGTTATAAAGCAAGAAGTAGTTTATTGTATTTATACTATATATACGTATTTTCTGATAATTCAAATTCTCATTGTGCAATGTGACGTCACTTTCTTTATAAATCGTACAATCATAGACTTCAATATGTCTTGAATGAAAAGTGATGTGAATAAACTGTTTTAGAAAGTCCACTGTCAGTTTGAGAGTTATCTTCAATGAAAACTTAATTTAACTGAACAAAATTTTAGTTCTACTCATTCAACTAAAATACATGGAACGCTGCCTGAAGCAAATAATTGAAGCCATATCTTACACCCAGACACGCGAGTTACACCCAGACACGCGTGATGTTTGAATTCTCGGGAGTGGAAATTGATTGATTACCACGCGTGTCTAGGTAAAATCTCGCGTGTCTGGGTGTAAAATTTGGCTTTAAAAATAACAGGCTTTTCTATATGTAGCTTTCCATGTATTTTAGTTCAATGTTCTACTATCATTTAGTAGTGAGCCATAAATTATTTTGACTGTGTATGACATTTTGTGTTTTCAATCCTCCTTTAGGGTAGCATTGGAATTTGACATCTCCACACGTTCTTACAAAACACTGATGAGATCACATACCAAACAAATACTCGATTGCTCCTTTGATCCATCACGTGGTTCTCGTGACCGTGTCCGATGATGAAACTATTCGTGTATGGGACCTGGACACGTTTAATCAATTGTATGATTTTAGAGCAGCCAATGAGAATCCTTGTACTGTGACGTTTCATCCTCATCAATCACTCTTTGTCTGTGGCTTTCGGAATGGGGCAGTTCGCGTTTTTGATATAGGTATACTCGAAGGGATGTATTGGTACATATAGGGATAATTCATCTAATGGTTATTTGATACAGGTATACTCAGAAGGGATATATAGGTATACTTGGAGGTATATATTGGTACATATTAGGATAGTTCATCTAAGGGTTGTTTCATATAGACATACTCAAAGAGATGTAATGGTATGTATTATGGGTGGTTCAACTGGGTTATATGATGTAGGTATACTCAAGGGATGTGGTACATGTTAGGGATAGTTCATCTAAGGTTATTTTATATGCCAATGACACGAATTTTTATTGTCTTAAATAAAAGATCTCTAAAATTTTAATGGATTCTCTTGTGTACCTTTACAAGCTTACTTCTGAAATTATTAAAGTTTTTGTGACATGTAAATTCGAAAATTCATATTCGTTTGTTCACTACAAACCTGCTTGTGTTTGTCAAAACTATTTTATTGTTTTAAAATTCAAATACCATGTTTACTTTTGTATACATCCATAAGTAAACATGCAAAAATGATGTTAAACAGAAAATCCATTAAAGTTTTAGAAATCTTTTTTGGACAATAAGAAATTTTGTCAGCTTTAATCAATAAAATGTAGATGTCTGCATAATCTAATGAAACCACATCTTTGTTTTAGCAAGTTCTTCAATGCTAGCAGAGCATAAGGAACACAAAGGGATGATTACAGGACTGGCTTTTCACCGAATGGTGAACACATGTACAGTGCTGGATCGCAAGGAATTTTAGTGCTATACCAAGGTTCCACAGAGGAGTTCAATGTACAAAGAATTCTTATCAATACAGTGGCACCTGGGAGCATTTCGCTCCCGATGTGTTGTCCAGTCAGTGATGATGGTCAGCTGCTTTATTGGTCCATTCGAATACGTGATTACTGTAATGGACTGCCGCACTTTGGACGAGGTTAGCAAAGAATAGGTAGCTACTTCATTTACATTTACTGGACTATGTACTTATATTATACTCGTGTCACGGCATTCACGTTTATTGTAGGTGACGTTCTTATCTAATCTTAAACTGTCTTTAGGTGAAGGTTATTTAATCTTCAACATGTTAATTGTTATTGAATGTCAAACATTCTTTAAGTATTGATTATCATTGGAGATTTTTTAATCTTCAATATGTTTAAGGGCTTAGACCGAGATTTTCTAATGTTGCACAGTCTTCAAATGGTGATTATATCATTTTCCCATGTCAAGCTGAGGTTGTTGACGTTGAACAGTCTTTAAGTAGAGTTTTTATGATTTTCAACACGTGTTAGCTGAGATTATATGGTGTTAAACAGTTTTTAAGTAGGGATTATGTAATCTCCAACATATTTAAGCTGAGGTTATGTTATGTTCATTTAATTTCTGAGGTTATGTTATGTTAAACAGTCTATAGGTACAGATTATCTATAAGTCTTGAACATGCTAAAGCTGAGATTAATTGATCTTAAACAATGTTTATCTTATCTAGGTTCTACGTATAGATATAACAACAATACATGCAGGAAATGTTTTCACTACTGACGATACTGCCCTCAGATTGTGCTACTCTCCTATGGCGTTAAATCAACTTTTGGTGGTTACTGCTGGTTGTAGGCTGTTGAAATTGATGCACATGGTGAGTTATTGAGCGAGGTAGATAATAATGGAGGGAGATGGGGGAGATGATTTTACGATACCTAGAAAGAGTCTGTTGATAGTTACTGATGGATGTAGGCTGTTGAAACTTGATGCACATAGTGGGCAGTTATTGAGCGAGGTAGATAATAATGACTAAGAGGGAGAGTTTACATTTAAAGAATTTGTTTGCAGTTACTGCTTGATGTAGGTTGTTAAACTTTTACTTATTGGACAGTTATTGAGCAAGTAGATAATTAAGATTGAGAGAGACAGGGGGTTGACGCGACATGGAGAGTTTGTTATGATGATACACGACAGGAATTATATGAAGTTTATGTAGAAGTATGTTTTATTGCTTAGGTTTCCAACGTTCATCGATCTAGCTGTTCAAGTCTTGATCCTTTCCAAACTGGGCATTTTCTTGCAACTGCTGGTGATAAACTTATCAAGATATGGGACTATCACATGAAAATGGACTTGAATTTCCAGGTACGATAACCTTCATAATGAGAACATTTACTAAGTTCCAACTTCTTCAATCTAACAACGCACGTTGTTTTTATATTTTATTTACTTATGTCGAAATTACCACGAATACTTTTCATCACTGACTTTACTATCAATGATACATATATAATGCTAGTGTGTGTTATTTAGAAATACTCTATTTCTTACGAAAAACTGTCTTATCAATAAATTATTCTGTATAGTTATGCATGCAGAAGCCTTATCTGAAGTTCCTAAAGTATACAAAACCTTTCATATCTTACATTACATTTACATTTAGGAAGAGTTGAGATCTAAAAATTATATTTACTTATCCTTTATTAAATAAGAAAGGAAATATGTTTACAGGCTAGCGCAACACAACTCTACACCAATCAGCGCACGCAGTTGTATTGTTTATTTAATGATACATCTTAACCGTTTCTATACAGGTATTTATTGGCCATTCAAATAATGTCTCCAAAGTTCGTTTTAGACCTCCAAGCTTTAGTCAGTATTGGAGAGGCATTTATCTGGGATTTTCTTGCAGATGGCCGCGTTCCTTTGGAGCCTGGGTACGTAAACACACTTTTTATATTATTTGTTTTATTTACTGACATTCGCAAACAGAGATTTTGATATTTATGCACTACCAAAATGCTGGTATAAACATTTTTGTAGGATGCATTTTGACACATGTATTCAGTAGGTGTCTTTGGCATAGATCATTGAAGTCATAGATCACATAGATCATTGAAGTCATAGATCACATAGATCAATTAAGTCGTCACATAGATCATTAAGTTATAGATCATAGATGTTGAAGTCATAGATCACATAGATCATTGAAATCGTGATCACATAGATCATTGAAGTCATAGATCACTTGATCATTTGATCATAGATCACAAAGATCATTGAAGTCATAGATCATAGATCATTGAAGTCTAGATCCATAGATCATTGAAGTCATAGATCGCATAGATCATTGAAGTCATAGATCACATAGATCATTGAAGTCATAGATCACGTAGATCATTGAAGTCATAGATCACAAAGATCATTGAAGTCATAGATCACATAGATCATTGAAGTCATAGATCCGTGGTCATTGAGTCATAGATCACATAAATCATTGAAGTCATAGATCACATAGTCATTTAGAATGGTCTGTAAATCATTGAAGTCATGATCAGATATTGAAGTATAGATACATAGATCATTGAAGTCATAGATCGCATAGTCATTGAAGTCATAGATCCATAGATCATTGAAGTCATAGATCACAAGATCATTGAAGTCATGGATCGTAGATCATTGAAGTCATAGATCACATAAATCATTGAAGTCATAGATCACATAGATCATTGAGTCATAGATCACAAGATCATTGAAGTCATAGATCACATAGATCATTGGGGTAGATCATAGATCATTGAAGTCATAGATCGCATAGATCATTGAAGTCATAGATCACATAGATCATTGAAGTCATAGTCACGTAGATCATTGAAGTCATAGATCACAAGATCATTGAAGTCATAGATGGAATCATTGAAGTCATAGATCCGTAGATCATTGAAGTCATAGATCACATAATCATTGAAGCATAAGTCACATAGATCATTGAAATCATAGATCCGTAGATCATTGAAGTCATAGATCACATAAATCATTAGTCATAGATCACATAGATCATGAAGTCATAGATCACATAGTCATTGAAGTCATAGATCACATAGATCATTGAAGTCATAGATCACATGTCATTGAAATTAGATCACAAGATCATTGAAGTCATACATCACATAGATCATTGAAGTCATAGATCACATAGATCATTGAAGTCATAGATCACATAAATCATTGAAGTCATAGATCACATAGATCATTGAAGTCTTCGATCACATAGATCATTGAAGTCATAGATTACATAGATCATTGAAGTCATAGATCACATGATCATTGAAGTCATAGTCATAGATCAGTGCTAGATCATAAATCATTGAAGTCTTAGATCCTAGATCATTACAAGTCATAGTCACATAGATCATTGAAGTCATAGATCACATAGATCATTGAGTTATAAATCACATAGATCATTGAAGTCTTCGATCATGTCAGAGTCTTAGATCACATAGATCATTGAAGTCATAGATCACATAGATCATTGAAATCATAGATCACATAGTCATTGAAGTCTTAGATCTCATAGATCATTGAAGTCATAGATCACATAGATCATTGAAGACATAGATCATTGAAGTCATAGATGACATAGATCATTGAGTCATAGTCACATATGATCGAAGTCATAGATCACATAGATCATTGAAGTCATAGATCACATAAATCATTGAAGTCATAGATCACATAGATCATTGAAGTCTTAGATCACATAGATCTTTGAAGTCATAGATCACATAGATCATTGAAGTCATAGATCACATAGATCATTGAAGTCATAGATCACATAGATCATTGAAGTCATAGATCACTTTCATTGAGTTTTATAATAACTGGAGCGGCTATCTCAAGCGCGGCCTTAGATATCTGATGACGCCAAAGATGGCGGATTTCGTCCGTTGCTGCAAGATTTACCGTAATTGACCGCTTTTCCGAAAATTTCACAATTTCCCCTCCCTCCTGAGTAAAGAGTGGGGAAAATGTATGTGTGTATTTGGATTTGGCAAGCAATTTTGGATGAAAATCAAGGTAAAACCTTAAATTCATAACAAGTAACTGTGGTTGTCAGTTATCTGCTCCAAGGGATGTTTTATATATCGAAGAAAGAGCTATATGTCGGCCATATGAATAGATGTGCGTCGTTTTCTTACCAGCGTCAAACTTGTTTGATCGATTAAACTCTTTAGTCTATACAAAAAAGTATATTATAGCTCATCTCCACGGTTCACGAGAGAGAAGTTAGCTTATTTGTTATCATTACTATTTTGCTTCTTTTCATGCAATGGGGAATGGCTTTTTTCGCCACAATTGTAGGGTTTTTACTTGTTTCTTTAAAAAAGTAAATATTAAATCTTTGGATATTTACGGATTTTCTGTAATTGAGTTTCTTATTAAATTTCAAAAGGACTCAGGTCTGCATAGGTTTAGTAAATGAAAACAAACAAGATTGTATAGAAATTACTTTAAGTAACCTTTTTGTAATGTTCTGAAGTGCAACTGCATCAAATACTTGTTGTAGCACATTTAGATTTTGTTGTATTGATATATGAATTGGGCAAAATGCAAATAATCATCAAAACACTTATGCTTCCAATGGTGTTTATAATTCATTTGTAGTTTTAATACTTCTACCCTTCTTTTTCACTTTGTTTTGTTTTTCCTATATTTGCAAATAAGTGCACAATTTGAATGATTAACACAGTTTTACCTCAATAATAAATTTCATAAGCAGTTGGTAGTGCATTTTGTTCTCTGAGTATCCATACATCTGGTGTTTGTTCATACAAGAATGATGAAGTACAAGTAGATATGTCATAGCAAGGCAATATAACCAAATGAATTAAATACCTATAGTGTACTTTTATGCTAGAAGCTTAAAAGCTTTTTAGAAATTATAAAGTTATTGGATTATATTACCTATATATTATCAATCTCATGAAAAGAAATAAGCAAAAAATTTGTAGAAAAGCTTTGGAAAGTGATAAACTTTTCTTTAAAAAAGCAGCAATAATGCATATGATAAATCTCCATTTTGTACTCTAATAGGTAAATAAGCTCAAACTGTTTTTCTTAAGCAAAACTGTAATAATGAAGAAATATACAGTACAGTAACTTTAAAGGTTTCATGGAATCTTTATGTTTCAGTATAGTTCATTAGATATTAGTAACATTTAAACAACACTCAACTAAAATATTTTGATAAAGATATGACATGATTTAAACATTAAGTTATATAAAACCCAAACTATACAGTTTGATGCTTCACATCTGCATCAAGTCATCATCAATCTCAGTACAAATGTTTACATAGACACAAACTTTATGGCCTTCCATTTTACATGTTTGTGAATTGACATTCATTAAGCATCAAGACACACAACCTTGCCATCTTTCTTTGGTTCATGAACTTTAACTTCAAAGCATTCAAGGCATCCTTAGTGAATCCATTGTCTCCATCCATAGAATTTGACCATGATCAAATTAAATAACTCTGGATAGGGCAGACACAAATCAATTATCACATTATCATTTTTAAGACTCTGCCTGGTCAATAACATCTTCTACATCTTTCCTTGATCTTCCCTGCATGTAGAACATAACAAGCTCTGCTCCAAATCATGGGTACTGTTGGGGCTGATCATTTTTGATCTTACTCACAGAGCAAAATGTGTGCAGGGTCTTTTTGCTTTAGGGAAACTATTTTGCAAATAGATTGGTAAATTTACGATTTGCATTAACAAATGACAGAAAAGTATGCAAAATTTTATAAACAAAACAGGAAAACATCAGTATATTTGGCGTTCAAATCAGTCTTAAAAATACGATCTTTAATATATTTTATGGCTTTTCAAGTGCATGTATAACTGCTTTTCAATCGTTGACGGACTAACAAAACAAAGCAACTATCTCTCCCTGTAGAAGCGATATGTTCCTTTTGTGGAAACTCGACATCCAACAATTGAACGATCGAAGTGTTGGCATTATAAAGAACCAAAAGATAGTCACGAATCATGAACTACGATATCCATATTCTGTGATATCGTGTTGTTTTTTGAAAAATTCTTTATAATTTACTATAGACACCAGGGGAGGTCGAGAATATTATTTTCTGCAAAGCGATCATTTCAGCGGAAATACGTCCTGGCCGCCATTTTGGCGTCAGGTCCCAGTAAAGTTAGCCGCTCAGTTATTATAGAACTCAATGATCACTTTACTTTGAAGATGGCTACCGCTAAGGAATTCAAAACGTCAGTCAACATCAACAACAATAGTCCTTCTCAGGACTTTACTAATCTGGACGATCAACATCCACAAACATGACATGAATTAAGAAGCCCTAAAATTTGTATGACCAGTTATTTGGCTTTCGGTAATCTCGGAAGTTCATCCTATCACCACTCATCTCCAGATTGTAAAACGTTCATTACGACCATATTACGACCACTCATCTCGAAAAAGACTGGATCAAGCAACTGTATATTTCGCCATTACTAAGGGACCGACACATCGAAAGATTTTTAACAAAACTGGAAAACATAGCAACGGCCAAATATGCTTTAAGATAATGCTGAAGATGAAAAAACCTTTAGTGGCGATAGTAAAGCGAGTCAGAAAGAATAATCGCCGTATAAAACAAACATATGGTTTCCTTCGAATCACTCGTAAAAGGCTTAATTTCAAGGATTGATCAGTTTTTGATCGTAAATGAGATTATTTAATCAGTTTGTACTTCTGAACTACGATTCCAACAATTTTAGGTATTTATGCAGTTGTGGGCTATTTTCCATAGTTTTCCATGCCACAGTAGAGTTACCGATGATAAAAATCGCTGCATTTTGATCATATTTCATCGTATTTTAGCTCTTAAACTGATTTCTCTTAGTTATGTTCATGTTGTTACATGTTGAAAATTCTTCATTATTCTTGTATAAATCCACAATATATTTGTTTCTTATTTTTGAAAGTTGGTCCCTAGTAATGGCGGCGCTCCTTATTTTTGTCTTCAACTTTTGTGCTTGATGCTTGATCCAGTCTTATTTCGAGATCAGTGATTACGACTTGCTATTTTTCTTCATTTTCCGCCATTTTCTTAGTGGAAGAGAAGAAGCGATTGATTACAACAAAGATGAACCGGGTGTGTTTTATGCTTTCATATATATAAAATAATATGTTAAATATTTTCATAAACTTTCGCAATCTTACATCTAACTGTAACCAACAGTCTTTATGTCACGAGCTCGTGATTCCACATAATGCCTTAAGTTTACTGCGTCTTGTAGAACTTTCTATAACGATTTTAAGGTTGCCTGTGAAATTCTCTTTCCAGCTCAGCTTACTACTTCCATGCACTATTCCATGGCGTTCTTGCTGAAAAATTTTCCTCTATTTTCACTATTCATCCAGCGGATCCTTAAGGATATCAAGTTGCAACATTTTGAATAAATCTTGCGTTTTCAATTCAGATAAAACTGCATATGTTTTTGATGGAGCTGGCTCACCAACACAAGATGACATTGGAGAATCTGATCTCAAACCCAGACCTCCAATTATGGCGACCGAATTACCTCTGCAGCCTCTCCCCAGTTCTCCCGGCAAACAGAACGAGATTGTAGTAAACTCTCCGTCTAAGAAAGATATGAAAGTCATCGACAGTTTCAATCCTATTGTGACCAGAAATTTAAAAGTTCCGAACAACACTCCAGAGATATCGAAGTCGGTGGGTCTCGTTTAAAGATGATGTAATCTTTTTATTTCGTTGAACATATTTTGCTCAGTCTATCCGGGAAGTGATCTCTCGGAATGAATATATGTGTTCGATAAACTGTTTTTATAAGTCCCTTGTACTTTAGGAATTGGATATTTGTTTTGAAGGTCGCGACGTTTCGTTTTCACACATTCGAAAAGGATTATATCCAAACGATTTATACGTGTCATCATGTTTTATAAAAAATATGATGTGTAACTATTGATATGCCTGGCGAAAAATGAATTTTCAACGTAACTATAATTTCCCAACAAATAACTTTTTATCTAGCCATCGATGAAATATCTGTTGATCATAGCATTTCATCTTTAACTTGAGACATCAGGCTAGTTAGGAATTATATAGAAAGTTTAAAAACATAAACATTAATTGTAAGACATTTACAGTGTGTTAGATTACAAAATGTGATGATAACAATGTAGTGGAATTTGTGCGTTAGGTGATAAAGTGGGATCGAGTGGAATTAGATTTAGTGGGGTTGAACTGCCCTGGATGTTAAGATTGGGGTTAAGGTTAGAGATGAGAAGACTTTCGTGGATGGACTGTTCATATTTGTCAGAAAAGGATGACAAAATTTTGAAGGCGTCAAACAGTATGAAATAGATAGTTACATGGTTTGCAGATGTAGATCGTCCAGGTTTGTTGAGTCTGAGAAGGACTATTGACGTGTAGTAATGATTGACGTTTCGTCAACCTTAGCGGTAGTCATCTTCAGAGACAAGATTGTCGAAACATCAGTCAACATCAACAACAACAACAACAACAACAGCAGTCCTTCTCAAGACTTTGCCAACCTGAATGATCCTACATCTACAAACTTGTAGCTACCTCCAGGCTCGAAATAGATAATATTGGTGAGAATATATAGAAAGACATAATAAAGTGAAATGTTTGAACACGGTAGTATTGTGAGTAGTACTCTTTAACGAATCGATCGATTTCATCTTTTAGTTCTGGTATCCTGTCTGTCCCTCTAAATAACATTTTGAAAATTTTCAGATCAAGACCCAGACCCGATCCGCAATTCGCTTCCCTCAGATACAGGTCACCCATTCCTGGTGTGCTAAAACATTACAAGAAACGTAAGAGTTCCACTGCGTTGCCTGAAAGAAAATACACGGCACCCAGAAGTCAGGCTGGACTGGCTGTTCTTGATTACAACGGAGATGGCCGGAACAATATGTGTTGGCATCCTGAAACAGGTTAGCGGGCTCAATCTGCTTTCTGATTTGTTACTTTAGATAGTAAGAAACATCACCGGTCCTCTTCATATTCCTTTAAACTTTGACGGGAAAAGATTTTTTCTGTATAGAATGAAATACTCAGGATCTCTTATGTATTTTTTACTTAGTAAAAAGTGGAAGTACGATGCACTTTGTTGAAATACGGATTCAAACAATGGCTTTGCTTAGTAGAAGAGGGGTTGGTTTCACGTCTTCCCCTTTGTTTAAATTTTGAACGGACTGGCTTTAAAATGCGAAATCCTCATTTCATAAAAAATGGGCAGTTTCCACTAATGAGCAGCTCCCCGCTTCCTAAATTGAAATTTGAAAGGATTGGCTTTCGAACGCAAAATCCTGCGAATACATTGTTTCAATCAGTGGTCGATCAGGAATACAGAAAATGCGTATATGAATAGGTGCTCCCCAACTATCGAGTTTGATACCTTCTATATTAAACAACCAGAGTCATTATATATTGAGATCAGTTACAATTGCCCCTATTCAGGTTTGTTCGTTTACACCAGTGGCTGCATCGTTATCATCGAAGATCTTCATGATGGCAAACAAAAACATCTCATGCAACATTTTGAAGAGATTTCCACAATAGCTCTTCAACACGATGTTCAGGTTCTTGCCTCGGCATCCGGCTCTTCAAAGACGGTGGCGTCATGCATTTGTATCTGGGATATTGCATCTGGTGATTTATGCTAAAAGGTAGAGAGCAGTGGTGTAGCCAGCTCGCAAGCTTGTTCATGCTATGTAATTATTTAGGTGTAGAGGCAGTGGCGTAGCCAGCCCGCAAGCTTGTAATTATTTAGGTGTTCACTCGCTGTAAAATAATGCCAATGATCTGAAATTATTTCAATTCTCTGTCTTGCTAATGGGTAGATGGATATTTCAACGTTTTATGGTGTCTATGACACAAATTTTTACTGCCGTAGATAAAAGATCTTGTAAATCTGTAATTTGAATTTTCTTGATTTATCGAAAACTTTTATGATATGTTAATCTGAGCATGAATATTGTTGCCAGCGAGTGTGCCAGGCGGGTCCTATTCTCAAGATAAAGATCAGAGCTCAACAGGTCGTTTTAAAAAAGCCATTAGCGGTTTGATTTTTAATGCTCATTAAAAAACCTTTCGTCTTGACTCAACACATAATCTGAGTTCAGACTAATTGCAGAGATTAACGAAATCAGACACATCTTCAGATTTCTTCGGACTATCATAAATCAAACCACTTATGGCTTTCTTTTAAACGATCTGTTGGTCTCTAATCTTTACATTGAGACATAAATTAGAGCATTTATATTTATATTCAGATGCTGACATATCACTCCTATGAGATTGTTGGCCTTCATTTCTCAAGAGACGATCGTTTTCTGATCTCAGTCGGAGATTACAGGGAGTGTTCCGTGGTAATATGGGGTACTAAGGACTACAATGTACTCACATCGTCCTATACTAAAACTCCAATCCATGACATCGCATGGGATCCTTATACGATGAACGAGTTTGTGTCGGTCGGACAAGATGGTCACGTGCTGTTTTGGTTACTGGAAGAATCTCGTGGATCTTTCAACTTGAATGTGTACTGAGGTAACATAGGGTGGATAGTGTATGTCTTGGTGCGTATATTGATATATATTTTATCAATTGATGTTTCAATTTATAAAAGTTTGAATGATTATAATTTTGATATGCGTTTTCTACATTCCAGTTTTAAGATTTAGGATTTTAGTACTAAATTCCAAGATTCCAGATTTTGAAAATACTTTTATGATTTCAAATTTGATCTCCAGATTTAGGATTCCACATTTTTATTCAGTTTATGAAGGATGACCCTTCGTTTTTAGGTTTGCGAAGGAAAGTTCCCGATGATTTGTTATACACTTCAAAGCAGGTTTTCTTCGCTTTTATCTGAAACCTGCTTCGTTATAATTTCTCTGTCTTTGTGATATTTTGCTGTTTTTTCGTCGACAGAATGACTCCATGGTACATTTTACAAGTGTCCGCTATGCTGGTGATAATGTGCTATATATAGGCAATAATGCTGGTATGTTTGAAACAATAAAAGTTTGGTTTATTGCAAATTTCCAGTCCACTTCATCTTCTATGGACCCAATAAATTTGTTTTCAAGCGTTAAAGATCAATGGCTTATCCTTAGGTTTTGATGTTTTGTTCTTAAGGAGACTATAAAAGACTGTAGCTACCAAAGATTTTCCTCTTTTAGCTTGACTTAAATGTTAATACAAAGTCACAGGAGGTTTTGTTTCTTTTTTTTGATTTGTATTGTGGCAACTCGCACCAGTCCTTGTCAAAACTCACGCTTAATTCTACTCACATCATTAATATTTGAAGTAAACGATCATGTTTTAATGATTGAAAATATTTGTTGACTTTACGTGTCTCTTTCTCGTTCTATGTGTTTGAATTTTTTTCTTTTTCATTTTTGATTTTCTAGGAATTATATCCGCTTGGGATACAAGACAAAACAAGTGTTTTATGCACTGGCTTTCTGACGATTCTGAAATCGGTAAGAAAATGTATTTATATTATGTGTTTTCTTTGTCATATTATTCAAGGTTTCGACTCAGTTTGTCATGCTGATATAAATTTTATGAAATTCATTTTGAATTTATGTTCTACAGTCGTTATTTGCTTTCTTCGTAGATGTAATTGTTTGTCATCGTGGCTCGCTGATTACCGGAGGCTCATCGGGGCATCTTCGTCTTTGGTCTGTTGTAGGCGTTGGAGAGATGAGATTGCCCGGAGAGAATGATATGTATGTTTCTTTTCAGTTATTTTTTTTCATGATGATTATCACACAGACACTAAGGGGAAAGTTTTCAACTTAGGATTGCTGAAATAGTTCAATTGTGTTGTGATAACTTTGCGTTAGCGGGGTTAATGCAGTTTTTGATCTCACGAGAGCGCGTTCGATTTCATTTTTTCGAAAGCTGATCCCATATTTTATCAGATTGAATCAAAATGGTTTGGTTATCGAAGACGAAATGTCTTTGGACGCCGGAGTGATTTCTGCTTCATTTGACACATCCTTGGAAATGGTAAGACTTTGTCAGTGGGAAGTTTAAAGAATGGTGAATAAAAGGGAAGAAATTGAAGAATCTGTTTTAAAACTAGGTTTTCGATATTTTCTAAAATATGTTTTCCATGTGAATTGCTTGCCTCCAGGTGTGTGGTGTGTACTTTAGGGTATTGTTGGTACAGTTGGAGGTACGTTATGGTACATTAACTGGACAGAGGACGTCTATTCGTCTTGTCAGCAGTCATAGAAGGTAACTTACTGTGTTAATCTCCCAGTGAAAATATTGGATTTTAAACCATCTTCAACCACGTGATTGTTTTAGATAAATTCACTGGTGGCCAGCGGTCCTGATGACAAATTCTTTGCGACTTGCTCCGATGATGGTAGCTTGAGAGTCTGGACTTCTGATGACCTCGAACAAACGCTCAATTTCAAGTTGTCGATCAGGTGAATTGAAGCATGTTTCTCGTCGTCATTCAAAATTAAATATACTATTTATATAAAACTATTGTCAGGAAAACAGCTCTTAAATCGCTCTGTTTTACAAAATAAATTGTGATATTTTGTTGTTAATGTGAGTCTCGTATAGCAGTTTTAAGTCATGCTATCTGTTTATTCAACAAAAGTAGAATTATCGATGCATTATTCAAGTCATAGTTTCATGATATTAAAACCGTGTTAAGATTAATATATATGTATTCTCATGATGGCTATGGAAGGTCTTAAGCATAGTTGAAATTCATGGCTAGCTTCCACCAGTAATTAATAAGGTGAGAGTTAACACAACTTTCAAAACTGGGGCCGGTTGTACGAAGCCCGTATTGCGTAATCCATTGGATAGTAAATTTAAACCTGTAAAGATGATAAATTACTTACGATGAGAATTTTCGTAATCTTAGAAGAAATATTTTATTTCAGTGATTGCTCACTACAAATCTTATATTCTTCTCTTTCAAGAGATTTTTAAACAGTCGGAAAAATTTTTAAAATTTTACTTTGTGCAAATGACCCATAATAAAGCTTCATTGACAAGGTCATTACTGAGAAAGAGTGGACCTAGTTTTTTGTAGTTAAAGGTTCACGTCTATCGATTTTATCTATCACAGGACACACAACACTACTAGTTAGTGCTTTTGAGTTATATAGGTTGAATATATTATCATTGTTATTATTATTGTTATTGGTAAGTTAGAAACAATATTACGGCTTAAAGATGCAAACTAAAATGGACGTCTTGAAATGCAACTATCCATAAACGCTTAGCTAAATCATGATATTTTGCTGATCTCAAGGCTTTGAAATAATATAATTTACAGAGTTGTGTTCAACCAAACTATCATTTTGAGCGTCTCTTTGAACCTGCTCAGGCTCTTTATGTCACAGATAAAGAGATCTCTTTGAACCTCCTCAGTCTCTTCATATGTCACAGATAAAGAGATCTCTTTGACCTCCTCAGGCTCTTCTATGTCACAAATAAAGAGATCTCTTTGAACCTGCTCAGGTTCTTCATATGTCACAAATAAAGAGATCTCTTTGAACCTGCTCAGGTTCTTCATATGTCACAGATAGAAATCTCTTTGACCTCTCTCAGGTTCTTCATATGTCACAAATAAAGAGATCTCTTTGAACTGCTCTCAAGGTTCTTCATATATGCAGAATAAAGAGATCTCTTTGAACCTGCTCAGGATCTTCATACATCACGATAAAGAGATCTCTTTGAACCTACTCAGGATCTTCATATGTCACAGATAAAGAGATCTCTTTGAACCTGCTCAGGTTCTTCATATCACAAATAAAGATCTCTTTGAACCTGCTCAGGATCATATCACAGATAAAGAGATCTCTTTGAACCTGCTCAGGCTCTTCATATGTCACAAATAAAGAGATCTCTTTGAACCTGCTCAGGCTCTTCATATGTCACAGATAAAGAGATCTTTGCGCGCTTGTATATGTTATAAATAAAAGCTTTCACTTACACGGGACCAAAACGTAACTCATCTCTAAAAATTTCGTCGATGTTGACTATCAGTTGTTTAAAATTCTTTTCCTCCATAGCGCTGTAATTGTGTTTCATTCTGTCCAACTCCTCCACGTGAACCAACACATAATGTCTTACAAGATGGTGAAGTGATAGCCACAGTACATCCTCACATGGAACCAGTGGAGAAACCATTAAGACCATCACATTGCGTGGCTGGTTTTGATGATGGAACCGTAAGACTCTTTGATCTTGGAAGAGTTGAAATGATTATGAAAATACATCCTCATTCTGGGGCGTTACTGTTATCAATTTTTCTTCCTGTGGTAAGGACCAGTCGCTTTGATACACAGAATCTACCATATATATTATGTAATTCATGTGTATCTACCTATAATATGCAGTGGTATATGTTGTATCTATCTGTAGTATACAGTGATATATGTGGTATCTATCTATAGTATACAGTGATATATGTGGTATCTATCTGATAGTATACAGTGATATATGTTGTATCTATCTATAGTATACAGTGATATATGTGATATCTATCTATAGTATACAGTGATATATGTGGTATCTATATGTGGTATCCACCTGTATATGTGATATCTATCTATAGTATACAGTGATATAAGTGATAGTATACAGTGGTATATGTGGTATCCACCTATAATATACAGTGATATTTCTAGTATCTAACTGTATACTGTGATGTATGATATCTACCTGTAGAGCACAGTGTTATAAGTGGTTACAGTGGTATGTGTGGTATCTACCTTATAGTTGGTTCTTCATCTTCCCCTGTTGTCCTCTTAATAAGGATAACTTTGGAGCTTATGAATAACTTGGGATTTTTAAGTATAAAATGTTATGGCTGAGGATGACTTGGTGTGGTTAAGAATATTGGAATGTTTGAGGATAAGATGGGTTTGTGGATGTTGACTTGTGTTGTTTTTATAACTTGGGTTTTAAGTATGGCAGATTATTTGATTATTTGGTTATGAAAATCATCGAGTCCTATTGTAGTTCAACTCTAGTGGTCAAACTAAACATTGACAATTTTGACGTACCTTAGAAATGAATTTGTTGTATAGGTCATGTTTTTATGAGTGGTAGTACAGATGGTGTGGTAGCCATAAGTAGTCCCGCTACTGGCCTCACTGTCCGTTTGATTCAAGATCATAAGGGAGGACCAATCACTGATATGGACATTGCTTTACTTAAAGTACAATGAAAAACACTGCAAAAATAGTGAGTAGAAATAAAGATTTTCACTGTGTACGGGCTTATGCAAACGGAAGAGTCCTTTGGGAGAACTTGAGAGCAGATCAGTGCACCTGTTTGAGAGTTCTCATGAGCCTCTCAAAGGTTTGCATAAGCCTGTGCCAAAAAAACATCTTTATTTCTTATCTAAAATAGCAATAATGCGAAAGTTTCAGAGAATTGTTTTATTTTTCTTTTAACATGTATTCATGATTGATATGCAAATTCTCTTTGATTGATTAATTAATTGAGCTCAGATCAGTTCACAAAACTAATGCAAACTCAGCTATGGACCAATCAGTGCAAACGTTTATTTATGTTGTTTTATGAATAAAAGTCTTAACCTACTTCAAAATATTTTTAGCACGCAATATTTACCAAACTTAACTCTTTGGTTATTGATGATGATTATTATATGGCAAGTGTCACTTCCGGCTAAATGATGCGCTTTGATTGCTCAGAAACATTTTGCTGGTCCATTATTTTCCCGTAATCGACCACGGTCCAAAAGCGTAATTTTGTCAAATGTAAACAAACTTCTTAAGCAAACAGCAAAACGCGAAATAAACGAAACAAAAACCATTTACGAATGTAATTCGAAAGAAAACACTTGGAAAACTATCTAGACGATACAATTATGAAACAAGTTTATTTTTTATGGACGAAACCTAGAAAAGTGAAAATCAACTCGTAAAAACCGCAAGGACGAGAAGGCAATCTTCGTTTCAGGTCAAATAATGCCATCTAATAATCTATTTAAGAACCTCGCTTTCTCGGTCTTTACTGAGAAATATCAGACCTCTGTCTTTTTTGTACAACCTCGCCCTACGGGATCGGTCTGTACAAAAAAACTTCGGTCCATTATTTCTCTGTAAAGACGTCGCGCTCGGTCATTAAGGGCTTTTTAATAATCAAAACCTTGTTTTTAGAACGATCGTCCATCATTCAATTCGCCCAGATCGTGGCTTATTGCGAGCGCTGATCGTAGGGTTAGCGTATGGAAGGCAGATTGGTCGAAGGATTTCTGCGAGCTTGTTGATTGGTTACCTTTCCCCGCTCCAAATATAACACCTGAAGGAATTGCTTTGAAAAAAGACGATGCGGTGAGAAATTGTAGTTTGTTTCCTGTCTTGATTGTAGTTGCTCAAGATAATGAAAGATAAATAAATTATTATGGAAAACTGTTTTAATAAGTTTGAAATAAGCATGTTTTCTCCCTTTGAAGTCTGCGTATTTGCATCTACCGCCAAGTTTGGCAAGATTCTCGCCAACAGAGCCCGATGTTATTGTGTACAGTGGTTATGGTCTGAGAAAACTGATACAATTCTACAGCTTGTCCCAGAGAAAGGTCAGTATTTGTAAGAGGTCTGTGCTTGGAGCAGACAAAATGTCCATCATTGATGGAAATGTGTTCATTGTCAGGTTTTTCGAACTATTTTGTTGACACAATGGGCTTCTTGGAAATATCGCCTAAGGGTCATTTAATTGCTGTTGGAACCAAAGGTATAAATTAAGAAGTTTTTTACAACGTTCTGCAAAACAACACTGAATGATTTGAAAATCCTTTCTATATCTTGAAAGATAATAGTTTGAAATCGTTAAAGTTTTTATCTACTCCAACTATGTCAATTTTTCTCATCTAGTTTTCTTCCATTAGTAAAACTGGATTATCGATGGTTTTCTGAGAAGAAAATTAAGATCACAATTTAGGGTTACGTATCCCACATAGTTTAAGTCTAAAAAAACGTCCCAAATCGACGTAGCTACGTCGGAAATATGAATCAAAAAAGCACTAGGTGAAATTCTCATTAAAAAGTTTTTTATTTCTTTTCAGCGCTTCTTTTATTTCCTCGAGAATTAATGACACCGAATGCTTTAGTTTACAATCACTTAATTATTTTTGCTGTCTGTAATTTTCTTTTTGTTTTAGATCGACTAGTGAATTGATTATGATAAAGGTAGCTTTCAAGATTTCGATATGCATTGTGACTCTATTAGCCATGTGACATTTTCTCCGACCGGAGATAAACTGTTTTCCGTTGGTTTTTCGGATGTTGCTTTGTGGAAGGTGTTGATATAGAGAGACGTCCTTATTACACAATCTTGGCAAAACAATATAAAGTCGAAGGCTGGTGCGCTATAGTCTATGACCCGTCAATTTAAAAACTCGACATTTTATCGGCTTATTGAGAGCAATAGAGATATGCGTAAAATATAAAATGTATAATACATTCTTATTTATGAAAGGAAAGTAAAACCAGCAAAATTTTGTTTTGTTTGTTAAAGAGCAAAGATTCTTGTTGCAAGAAAGAAGCATGGAATTCATGGCAGAGAAAGCAATATAATGATGATTTTTGCCAATATAAAAAGCTTCCATACAAACAATGTTTTTAAATGAAAGAGAACTATTTCAGTGCAGCCCTTGAAAAACTTTAATTGCTGGCGAGAGGGGTGGGAGGCTAGTGCTAATCTGACTTAGCCCAAGTTGATAACAAGATTTATGATCGAGAACATGGACGCAGAATTGTGATAAATGAATTTGGTCCCACTTGGCATATAATGGTAACCCATCATTACGCAATACGCGAATATAAAACGACGACATTTTTCCATGCTTTTTTAACACGTCTTCATTAAGGCTCCGTTTACAATATACCGGATTGCTATCGCAGCAGGTTGAATATTCTTTATTTAAAGGCAGTAAAATTGTTCAGCGTCAGAAACACGATCAAATAGACTAAATCTATCCGCTTAATAAGCTTTTACTCCGAACAGTTACCCTTTTAAAGCAAATGAAGACGTCGTGATGAGCAAATCCGGTATAGTGTAAACGCAGGCAAAACGTTATTTTTAAGGTAATAAATTTAAATACTCCGGTATACGAACAATGAATTCATATTAACCTCGTCTACGCTGTTTTAACCTCAGAAGAACTTTTATAACGGTTCTCCTGAACGCCATACTTTCTGTAAATATCAACCCTTTTACAAAATTTCCTAGAGGCAGAAAACTGGAGCAGCCGGAGAAAAATGCAAGCAAAGCTCACAAACTCATTTGACATTCGCAAGCTAATTTTATTTTGACCAGGGAACGAACTCGCAAAACAGCTGTAGAATGCATTGAGTTTGACCTTAGTGCCACTGTAGGTGCTCACTCCGATGAAGATTGAGATAGATTCAGTTTAATGTTTTGTCAATCTTTACTGCTGACAAGGTCATTGAATTGTTTAATTAGGCGTAGAAAGTGAATGGGGTGAGGTGTGTAATTCAGATAATATATTAATTGATAAGAATGAATGCACGCAACGCACAGAACATGAATGGACCAGAAATTGACTAGAAGCACAAATATCAATGCAGTTAGATATAGTTATAAGACCGTCAACGAGCAGATATAAGCTAAGATCAAGACTTAACTACGGATTTTACAAGAATTATCAAAGTTTGCCAATATCAAATTTTTTATACCCTTAAGTGCTAATGACATCGGCCTATACGGAACGTCCATTGTCCCCAATAATCCGTTTCTACAGCAATGGACTTGGGTTTACATTAATGAAGTTTCACTTAACTTCGTTTTTGACCGTGATATAGAGTGGTTTTTGTATAAAATATAATAAACTAAAATCTTACTGCATATTTCAACGATATATAAGGGAATACTAAAATTTATATCAGGAAGTATATGGGTATTTTCCATAATCACACTGGTAATTGAATTTTAAATATTAATGCTGACTTCTGGGATACATGTTAGTGGAAAGAATAGATTCAGACGTCAGACCTTTTCTACCTCGTGGTCGTTAAATTCATTTAGTTTCATGTCGTCTTCATTGAAACGTGCTCTGACAATATTTATTCTGGTAAGTGTGAATTTTAGCTGTTTTCATCGTGTTAAAGGAAAGTATAGCAAAGCTAAAACAATCAATACAACACAACAGCCTATTTTATTTTCGAGATAACTTAAAAATGACGCTTGTTCGTTGACAAATTTCTAGAGAATATTTTACCAATTGGATTTTAAACTATTCACCATTTCAAATGCTTTTATTTTAATGTGGAATGGGTGACTTGCGTAACGTTGAACGGGGGAATATTTTGCACTAAAAGTTTCCGCTTATTGACTTGTTTTATCTCCAAAACTCTGGAAAATTAGCTTCAGTTAAATAGTTGAGGGTAAAACGTCGAGCGCCAGGTATCTAAGAACGTGGCTTGACGATTTTCCGATTAAAGTAAACCATATCGCTGTCTATTCATGAATAAGAAAACAAAACGGAAAATTTGTCTTTTCACCATTCAATTCTCTATTTTAGATATTTGCTTATTTTAAAACAAAAATGGCGGACACCAGGAAATTTTACTTCCTGTGTCCAAACTCTTTCGCAAAATCATTCTTCCGAGAGGAGAATAGCAGCGATTTCGAAATAAAATCGATTTTTTTAGGTTTTGAAAAAGAGTTGCGCGATGTCTTCCAATTCATCTGATGATGAATCTGAACGTTCGTCATCTCCCAGCTTTCCTGAATATGAGATATGTATGAGCGAGGTATAAAAAATAAAATATTTAAAGTGTTGATCTTCTGGTGAGTTTTCACATTAAGGTTAAAACATCTCTTTTTTCATTTAGAAATTAGACGGTATTCCACCATCGCATGTTGTCAACATTGAAACAAATATGGCGATACGTTGTTTGTGTTATTTACCATCAATGAAAAGTTTCTTGTACAGCTACAAGAGCGATACACTAGGACTTATAAGTGAAGATTTTAAATCTGATGTCAAGAAATTCATTGATATAAAATTTGAAAACAGCTCGAAAAAATATGTGTTAGTCTTAACCCTGATACAAAATGGGCCGTCTCTTGGGACGGTTCTTTAATAGCTGCAAGTGCAGCGTTCTGTTGTCGTCCGTCACACAATATTATCAATTTTGCTTTGATTGTTTTGCCTTACCTGAGCATCAGGTCGGAAAGTTACCTAAACCGGTATATTGCATAAACTGTCTTCATGCTCGCACTTCTCAACTTAAGTTCTTCCCAGATGGAAAGAGAATTGCCGTAACTATTTGTTTGGATCCTGATTTTTCCCATGACTTGGATCGTTTTTGGTGTCGTGTGTATAAACTACCAGACGGTTTGTGGAACGTAGAAGAATCTATAAAAGACGGACCCGACCAATGGATTGATCTTAAAGTTGAATTTAGGGGAGTTGATTGCATTCAGTTAGGTTGTCCTTTTCTTAAAACGGATCTTGAGGCAAATGAGCGTGACGAGCAAGTGTTAAAAGAAAGACGTGAAAGTGGGAATGAAAGTGATGTTGAAGATTATTTAAATTTGCGGGCGGAGTATCGTGCTGATGGCTTTAGTTGTTTGGCTCTATCTCCTGATGCCAGCCGTCTTTTGGCAGGAAGCACTGATGGCGAACTGTTCAATTTTGATGCTGACAGTTTAAAACTACTACAACGCGTTCGTGTTTACGATTATTATACAGCAGTTGAAAAATGCTGCTATCCTGCATTTGGTCATGAGGAACTTGCAATATGTGATCGTTACGGGCTGTTTTGTGTGTGGCGCGTTTTAAATCTTTCTGACAATTCTGAAAATTTCCAACTAGCCCATCGAACAGGTTGGCTGTTCACCCAAAACATCACAATTACTTTTTGCATAGATATCTGTTACTCCTGACGGAAAACTTATTGCTGTTACCATAGCTTGTCCGTTTGATTACATTGTTAAGACGTTTATTATTGGCTCGCGTTCTGGTGAAATTTGTTATACGTTGGATTGCGTTGATGATCCTGATCGACAGTGTCCGAAATCTGATTGTCTGACCTCGTTTTGGTAATTTGTGTCAAGTTGCTTCAGTCACAAGTGTTCATTCTCGCGTTTTTTCTGGAAGTTACCTGTTGTCTACGATTTACAGACATTGTGTTTACTCACAATCAAAGCACTTATCTCTTATAATAATGTTGAAAACTCAACATACCTTTTGTTTAAAAAAGAGAAGTATATTTATTCTTACTGTACTTGAGAATGTCATTTAATAACTATCGTCCGTTGGGCGTTCTATCACAACAGTGTTAAAACCTGGACTTCTATTTTATAACTTGTAAACATGTGCATTTGAATCTATGTTGGCTAATTCATAACACGTGAGTGTATTCGAAAACTGGACTTCTTTTGTTTAAATTATGCAAATTTGGATAGATAAATGAAATATTTATTCAAACACGTTTAGCTATCTCATCAAATTACGTTCCACCAGGATATGAAGTAGAAATTTTCAAAATGATATAAAGTACATAAAAGTAATTTATAAAACACTTAAATACGTAAACACTTAATAACTAATATTTTAAGCACTTAATACCGAATGCGAGGTCTTTAATGAGAAATATCGGACCGAGGTCTTTTTGTATCAGGTCTGATATTTCTCAGTAAAGTCCGAGAAAGTGAGGTTATTAAAAGATTTATTATAAATGGCATTATTTAACTTGAAACGAAGCTTGCTTTTTTTCTCGTCTTTTCTTTATTTTCACCGGTTGGCTTTCATTTTTCATGTTTTTGTCCATAAAAAATAAATCGTTTCAAATTATGTCGTCTAGATATTTAGTTAAACTGTTTTCCAAGTGTTTCTTCTTCGACTCACATTCGTAAATAGTTTTTTATTTGCGTTTGGTTTGCGTTTTGCTGTTTTCATTACAAAGTTTGTTCACATTTGAGTGTAAAATTCTGCGTTTGGACTGGTTACAGGTATAATGTCGTTAATCATTCATCAAATGTATTTGAAATGATAAATATTTATTTATTAAAAATTGAATATTTTTGATAAACAAAAGCACTAAAATACAAATGAAACATTCTCTTTCATGACTAGACATAGTGTATATAAGTCATTAACAGAAATGTAATATTCCTTTACTAATGTTTAATTTTCAATCATTGTTTCTTTATCAATCATTTTGAGCTGCAATTCTTGCTTTAAAGGAAGAAAAGGGATTAGCTCTCTCTAACATTAGTTCGAAATGAATGCTTCATTATAAGACTTTTTTAGAACGTGAGTGTAGACAAAGAACTTTTAAAATTTCGTAGATTTTAGATAATTGTCTCATCAACGTTTCGTCACAAAAATCGATCACCAATCGTAAAACTTTATGCAATACTACAAAGTATTGATGTTTATAAATAATTGTAGTTGTAGATCGTCCGTGTATATGAAGATCAGAGAAGGACTGTTGGTGTTAACGTTGTTTGTCAAAACATGGCTCAAAACATTCACTTTATTACGATGTTATTAAGTTATAAAGGTGTATCAGGAAAACTTAAAAAAGACTTGCTTTAAACATTTCTAATAGTCAAAGCCTTATCAAAAAAACAAAAAAAGAAAAATTAATTTTCCTCTACAAATGTCTATGTATCTATATTTCTCTTTCCATTTTTGACATCGTAACATTCGTTCTTCTAACATTAAGTCTTGTAGACAAAATGGAAATTTTTTATTTTTACTCTGTGGCTGTAATTTTTATTTCGATGGTTACAACACATGTTACAAGTCCAGTTCTGCGTAACAAAGTTTTGACGTTATAATTCGTTGTCTGACGAAAAAGCTTATCGCGATGTACATCAAACGAATGGAAGATGCATAGTTATTGATTATAAACATAGCATGCAAGCGTGCCTGAATGTATCAATTAGGGTCGCAATTTGAAATGATCTCAAAATTTGATAATTTAAAACAAGACACCTCTCTTTTGCGTCCGGTTTCGGCGATAAAACTACATGTTTTTCCTTACTTAAGACAAGTTTGTCAAACTCAAAGCTGTCAGCTCAAAGTAATAAATTTTGAATGATAAACATCCGTACTAATTTAACTTTTTAAAACGTTGGTTAAAATGCGCAGTTAACGAAGGGAGAATAGTTTCAAATGGTTTAAAGAAATCAACAACTGACAGGAAATATAAGAATATTTTCCCTGTGGCAATGAATTATGGGATGGAATAGACTCAGATCACTTCCTTTGTTCTTCTCCCTCGTGGTCGTTGATTAATCTTTAAATTCAGTTGCTTCTGAGTGCCATTGTGGTTGAATGTCGCCTTCATTGAAACGTGCTCTGACAACATTTTTCGGGTAAGTGTGAATTTTTGTTGTTCAGTTTATCATTTTAAAGTGAAATGGACAAGCTAAATAGTCACTAAATAACCGCAACATATCGAGACACCTTAAAAAATCGGGACATTTGCTGCACAATGTTTTGCTTATTGACATTTCAACACAACGCTGAACTATCTTCACAGATGTAATGGATGAGTGTCGAGGGTAAAATCAAGTATCAGGCATGATAGATCGTTCCTTATTTGTCCGTTTGTAATTTTCCCTTTTCTGGAGTAAACTAACTTTTCGTAATGGTACATTGTGAATGTTTATGAAATAGACACTGTGTGTTAGAGCAGGCGGTTAGGTATAGTAATATATTCTGCGGTCAGCGTAATTATAAGCCAGCTTCTACCATTGTCCATAGAAATATGTTTCAATGATGGTATTAACATTGTTTGAAAAGCAGAATTATGCAATGTGTTCCAAAGAAAAACAGATTTAGCACAAATGATTATGTGTGCATAAAAGGAAAGCTGCATGAAATGATTTAGCCTTCTCTAGCTATTTATTCCGCCTGGTTAAAGTTGCACGTGCTTGTCTATCTTTGTTTGAAGTTATGAAAAATATATTAACGTTTTTACGGCTGTTATAACTTATTTAATGCTGCTTTACCTTTACAGAGCAGTGACGGAATAAATTTGAGATATAAATCAGTGAATGATAATACTTTTAACTTGTTTTGCTTTAAAACTGTCGAAACCTTTAAACACTATTAAGTCCCAGAAGTGCATAATTGTCCGGTTTATTAAACTTTTGTAAATGCTAATTACTTGATTATGCATAATAATTGCAGCAACTACATAATTAAAAAATAAATGTCAATTTCATTTATTGGTTTAAAATCGCGAAATGACAGAGCTCGCTTGCAGTGAAACAGATTTCCATAATTAAAGCTCGCGCACTGTTAAAGTCAGAACAGAGGATCCTGACAATTTTTTGCAAAAACAAGTGCATTGTAATTCCCGGATATGTTTAAAGAACCTTCACTTGATTGCAGATTTTTTTTCAAACCGTTCAAATTATAACTCATGCCTAGTCAATAGAAGTCTTAAATAACGAGAAATTCGTTTAAAAACATGCATGCAAAAATAAAGCACTAAAATGTGTTATTTGGTAGCAATTTCGCCTTTAAAAACTGAAGGGATAGAAAAAGGCAATATAAAGAAGAAAAAATGTAGTTGTGTATCCAAGAGTGGAGTCAATACATCGACTTTGTTGATCAGAATGCATTTTAAACTTAAGTTGAAATAAAACTAAAATACAAAGGGCTGTTTGCGTGTGGCACATTATAAATCTTTCTGATAATTCTGATAATTTTCAATTAGCCCATAGCATAAGATTGACTGTTCATCCACAACATCACGATTACTATAGTTGATTGAATTGTATAAGTTATTCTCCTGGCCGGAAACTTATTGCTGTTACCGCATGTCGATTGATTACATTGTTAAGACGTTAATTATTGGCATAAAAATTCTGGTGAAATTTGTTTACGTTGGATTGCGTGGGATGATGAATTGACGAATGTTGAAAACTGAGTGTCTGACCTCACCGGTCACCTTCATATTCCCCTTTAAACTTAGCGGAAAAAAATTTTTTACATAAATTGAAATCAGGTTCTCTTTATGTATTTGTTACTTAGTAAAAAGAAATTAATTTTGATGCACTTCGTTGAAATACGGATTCAAACAATGGCTTTGCTTAGTAAAAGAGGGTTGGTTGCACGTCTTCCCCTTTGTTTGAATTTTGAACGGACTGGCTTTAAAATGCAGAAATCCCACGTTTTCATAAAAAAATGGGCTTGGTGGAAAGCTCACCTCCCAAATTGAATTTTTGAAAGGATTGGCTTTCAAACGCAAAATCCCTTGCGAATACACTAGTTTCAATCAGTGTTCGATTCAGGAATACAGAAAAGTCGTTAATGAATAGGTGCTCCAACTATCGATTTGATACGCTATGTTAAACAACAAACCAGAATGTTAATATGAGATCAGTTACAATTGTCCTATTCAGGTTTGTTCGTTTCACCATGGCCATCGTTATCATCGAAGATCTTCATGATGGAAACAAAACATCCATGCAACATTTTGAAGAGATTTCCACAATAGCTCTTCAACACGATGTTCAGGTTCTTGCCTCGGCATCCGGGTCTTCGAAGACGGTGGCGTCATGCATTTGTATCTGGGATATTGCAACTGGTGATTGTAAAAAGGTAGAGGCAGTGGCGTAGACAGCAGCTCTCAAGCTTGTTCATGCTATGTAATTATTTAGGTGTAGAGGCAGGGCGTAGCCAGCTCGCAAGCTTGTTCATGCTATGTAATTATTTAGGTGTAGAGGCAGTGGCGTAGCCAGCTCATGCTTGTTCATGCTATGTAATTATTTGGGTGTAGAGGCAGGGTAGCCAGCTCGCAGACATAAATGAGCATTTATATTTGTATTCTGATGCTGACATATCCTCCCGGTGTTGGCCTTCATTTCTCAAGAGCGATCGTTTTCTGATGATGCTATGTAAACTATTTAGGTGTAGAGACAGTGGCGTATCGAGCCGGCAAAAGCATTCATTCTATGTAATTATTTAGGTGTAGAGTCAGTGATGTAGCCAGCCCGCAAGCTTGTTCATCTGTAATTATTTGGATTAATAAGAGGCAGTGGTGTAGCCAGCCCGCAAGCTTGTTCATTCTATGTAATTATTTAGGTGTAGAGGCAGTTATGTAGCCAGCCCGCAAGCTTGTTCATTCTATGTAATTATTTAGGTGTAGAGGCAGTAGTGTAACCAGCACGCAAGCTTGTTCATTTTATGTAATTATTTAGATGTAGAGGCAGTGGTGTAGCCAGACCGCAAGCTTGCTCATGCTATGTAATTATTTAGGTGTAGAGGCAGTGGTGTAGCCAGCCCGCAAGCTTGTTCATTCATATAATTATAGGTGGGAGGCGGTGACGTAGCCAGCCCGCAGCGTTCACATGCCTGTAATTATTTAGGTGTGAGGCAGTGGCGTAGCCAGCCCGCAAGCTTGTTCATTCTATGTATTTTTAGTGAAGGCAGTGGCGTAGCCAGCCCGCAGCTTGCTCATGCTATGTAATTATTTAGTTGTTCAC
>NW_025813436.1:55362-190362 GCF_021976095.1 Xenia sp. Carnegie-2017
AAAAACCATTTAAGTAAACTTACCCTAGTAAATGTTGTCAAAATTCAAGTTTTATGACTAAATCACAGAACTTGCACATTCAAATTGACGACGAGAAGATCAACACAACGCTAATTCTATCCAGAGCCCTCTATATGTAAAAGTTGGGACCGCAGAGTTGGTGAATTATGAGTTCTGTGGTTGGTAGGGACACGTGTTGTTCTTTACATTCTGCATGATGATTGGGTAAATACGGTCACGTGGGTCTCTCGCCGCTATTTTTGTTCCGAGATCTCAATAGAAAACTATAGTTTACAAAGAGTTAAATTACAAAAAGTTCGGTTTATGTTGTGCGTTTATTTTGCCAATCGAAGCAACGAAGGATATGAAACGTACGCTCTGGTGGCAAACACAGTAGCGAAGTGGCTCTGTGCAATTAAGAGGAAAGATTTCAATCCCACTTACTCTACCAGATTGCATTCCAGTCGAGTATGTCAAAGTATTTTTCATGGAATTTTGATTTTTTTTATATATTTATGTTAAATATTGGTGTATCTATGCGTACAATCTACGTAGAATGCATATAGACCTTTCAGCTTTTCAGTAATGCCATATGTATTTTGTTCTGTTGCTACATTTTGAAAATAAAATTGAATTTTGTTGAATGCAATGATTGATTACTTTTTTCAATTTTATTTGTACTAAATAAGTTATTACATGCATGTAAAGAATACAAGGTCATCCAAAAGGGACACTATATATATTCTCTATGTTAACTCTTTACTGCAGTTTGCACACATAGAATTTCATATTGAAGTACAGTAAGAAAATTTCTATTGCGTCAGATGAAAGCAGGTGTTAGCTTACTTCTTCATTAAAAACTTTTTTAGTGATATTAAGATCAAGCATATCAATATCATAAAACAGGCATGTGAACAATCTGAAAGATAAGAATGTCACAAGGGATGTGTGAAGTGGTACACAGGCAGTTTTATGGGAGTATGGTGTATCTTCCAAACTTGTTTCCAATGAAGTGCCAGGCGTGAAACGGATTCTCAATATAAATATTAGAGCCCAACAAATAATTTTAAACAAAGTCATAAACAATTTGGTTTTATGAAATTTATTAAGAGTGACGTTTTGTCTTTACTCAAGACATCTTCAGACTAATTAGGAAGTTAACAAGAATATAGATATATATAGAGCTTTTTACATAGTTTGAGGTATCAAATTACTGTGAATGTGTAGGTGTGATGTGATGTAAGTGCTATGTAAGTGTGATGTTTTGTTAGGGTGAGGAGTTGAGAATAGAAAAGCTTAAGAGGGATAAGAGCTGCCTTGGGTGTTAAGTGAAGGTTTTGTATGGGTTAGTATAGCATTTTCTCTCCTTTGACTGGAAAACACTATACTAACCCATTAATGTCAAGTATTCTTTCTCATAGTAACTCCTCCAACCACCCTGCTTTGCCGGACGATTTTAAAATCATCTCATCCTGCTCGGACACATTCAACCTCATGATCCACCAAAGCCTCCTCATCTCCAAACTAAAACCTTTACTTAACACCCAAGGCAGCTCCATCCCTCTTAGGCTTTTCTAGTCTCTACACCTCACCCTAACAATACATCACACTTACATCACATAACACATTCACAGTAATCTGATACCTCAAACTATGTAGATAGCTCTGTAGATATCTATGTTCTTGTTAACTTCCTAATTTGTCTGAAGATGTCTTGAGTAAAGACGAAACGTCACTCTTAATAAATTTCATAAAACAAATTGTTTATGACTATGTTTAAAATTATTTGTTAGGCTCCAATATTTATCTTGCAAACTTTTAAAAAAATGTAAACTGTTGTTGTTATCCAATTCATGCCCAATCTTGTGGTTAAAGTTTAATTCATGCCGGATGTTCCACTCTTGTTAAAGAATTGTTAACTCAAGAAAAGTTAGTTGCCCCACAGATTATGTGGTTTGTGATGACAACCTACCCAGGGATCTTTGTTACAATGTGCAATGTACAAAGAGCAGGTAGATAATGATGCAATTCACGATCTGAAAGTAAAACAACACTTGGACTGTAAAGTAATAGAAATCCATAGTGGATTTTAACAAATCATAAGAAAGTTTAGTTTAGCCAAGAATCTATTTTCATGAAAAACATGAGCAACAATCTAATGTGTTAGTCAAGAGAAAATCACAAGTGAAGAAACATCAGCAACAGCTTTGTTTTGTAACTAAACTAGTTTTTGGTATAACTTGAGGTCTACATCTACTGGTTTCATTCAACTGTTGAGTCATTACGTTCACAAAGTAAAAATAATGCTGCCAAGTCAACCAAAATTCGCCAAGTGCACATAGGGGTCCGGGTTCCGTATGACTTGCCATAAGACATAAGTTGAGTAAATGGTACACGTACATGTTTACGTCTTGTACGTGTTTTAGTGCGCTTTAAAACACGTACAAGACATAAACATGACGATAACTGGGTGAGGAATATTTCTTCCCGCTCATTAGACGAAACTAAAACACGACAACTATCTTACGGACTAAAACAGTGTCGAGGCTGTCCTAGCGTATCAAAGAGACTTGTCAGAGACAACCAAAGACGAGATCAGAAGCAGGGTAGCCTCCGCTTTACAATCGTCCTCTATACGTGACAACAACTTGACAAAGGACGAGCAACAAGCACTCAAACGACAAAACACAACAACATCGTCATTTTACCAGCAGACAAAGCACGCGTGACTGTGGTCATGGACAGGAATAATTACTTCGACAAAATGGACACTCTTGTTAACGACAGACAAACGTACGAATAACTCAAACGAGACCCAACACCATCACTAGTACGCAAACTTAACAGCAAGATCTTCTCTATGATAAAATCTAACATATATCAGAACGTATTTACTATCGACTTAGATGTTCGGTACCACGACCACCCAGATTACACGGACAGCCAAAACTTCACAAAGCACAAATACCCATGCGACCAATTGTATCATTCTGTGGTTCGCCTACTTACAAACTTCCAAAGTACTTGACTGACATACTGCAACCACTTACAAACAAATCAAAACACAAGCTACAACCCACTGAAACTTTCATTAAAAAACTGAGCACTATACAAATACCGAACAACTATATACAACGTATGGAACTGGGAAATAAAAAAGTTTTTAATGTACATTCATACAAATACTTATCATTGCCTTTCCTTCAAACAGGTTCTTTTCTCTTTAAACTGTTTATTCACGTGGTTCGCTTTCATTAAAGAAGTTCTTGAGTTCTGTATTGTTTTTAAATTCTCCATTTGACCTCACAGCAGCATGCACCCAAACAGGGAGATTGGGGAATTTCTTGATAAAAAATGCCTTGTGATCACCAATCTTATAAAATGTTTGTGGTCTTGGCCGTGGTCGATCATACCAATGTTGGCCTATATTTCGAATAAGTCTCAAGCATTCTGTCAATGAAGGACCATAATTATATATTTTTCCATTTACCTCGTCTGTTCTTAAATAATCATATACATCAATGTCCATGAAACTTTTCCAATTTGAATACTTGCCATTTAATTGTTTGACTACACTTTACTCGGTCTCGCTCGTCTTTATTGGCTGTTGGTTTCCAACTTTACATAAAAAGTCAAACTTCTCGTCATCCGACATAAGAAATGGGTGTTTCAACGATTCGTTAGCAGATGGTCTCTCTTCAGATCGTAGATTTAACATCCAGAACAAAAGGTCTTTCAATGCTTCATCCTTGATTTGATCTAAGCCAGCAGGGTTTCCATTCAACATATTGTCCAGTATATGCCGTTTAGTTCGAAAACGATGTTTACCTTTCGTGGCAACATAATAAGCCACCATTCCAGCATTCTAAAATTATAAACAATGTAAAAATGCAAAAAAGTAAATTTATTTGTAAACAGTCATATTCCTATACCAACCATTACATCAGACTCTTTCTTGTAACGTCCTTTATCAACTGAATCTTCATCTTCACAATATGATTCAGGTGCAATCCAATACTCAGTTCCCCTGTTAGCCCTGCTTTCATATGTCCTCAAACCATTCTTTAATAGTCGACTAATCCCAAAATCAGCTATTAGAAACTTACCTTGTGAATCTCGGAAAATATTGGAAGGCTTCAAATCTCGATGAAGAATAGGATTTGGGCCGCTGTGAAGATCAGCTAATCCTTTTAAAATTTGTGTAAGAATTTCTGGAAGAGCTTTTTCAAGATCAGGCAAAGTAGAAAGCTTCACAAAACTCTCCAATGATTCTTCGCATAAGTCTAATATTAAATAGACATATTCCGTTCCAGTATCCTCATCTAAGTAGGAATAATTCACAACATATTTTGACTCTTTGCGTTGAATTCATTCAAAATTTTCTTTTCTTGTTGCGCACTCTTGATACAGTTATCTCTAAGTATTCGTTTTACTGCTTTGCAGTAACCATCCTTTCTCAGTCCCAAAAAAACACGGGTTTCGTTGCTTCCTTTGCCAATGCAAAACTCGTCGGAAAAAATCACACGTACATCACCAACCAGTTTAACCTCGGTATTCCGATTGCGTCCATATTGAATCAACTTTAATATTAAATTTCTATGTTTTGTAGATTTATCGATGCATTTCCACTCACGAAACTGCAATTCTTAAAATGACATAAAAGTATTACATTTAGAGGTGAGTGAAACGAAAGTAATCTGAAGCATAAGTGTTACTCACTTTAACCAATGCAAAACATACATGCAGTGCACTTTTTGGGAAAAATATGGGCATCACATCAACAATTAAACATAACAGTTATTACTCAGATATGCAATCAAATGATTCAAATATAATGACATTGGGTGATATAAAAAATTAAATCACAAAAAGACGTTTTCGTTGTAACTTTTCTGTTGTGCATAACGTATTGCTTTTCAATATATTTTGAGAGCATTTTTCTTGTGTCTAAGGTTATTTATTTTGTGGGAGAAGATATAACAAAATAGCTATCTTTTAAAAACAAATTTTTTTCTGTAATTTTTACTACAAAACTTTCACTGTTAGCTAATAATAAAGATTGCTAATAATAAAGATTGTAACTAGTGCGTAAGACAATCGCAGAACAACATTTTAAACTAAATTCACCACAATTTTCCATCTTTTCACAAGCCATGCACTTAGAAAAGTTTCTTATTTTACAACAAAATATAGACACTATTATTCAAACATAAACTTTACCTTCCGTTGGGACTGGACAATATTTCGTTAGTACAGTCGGAAAACCGATCTAGAGAAAACGAAATTTGATATACTTCTATAGTGAATAAAATTTCACTCGTAATCCAACAGTTTAAAGGCATAGAGCCAATTTAAAGTAGAGTAGAAAGCTCAGGCTTACAATGTGCTAAAAAAGGAACCCACAACGATTAATGAAAAAGATTCATTTTGCCTTTTTGATTATTTTCAAATGACAATTTGAAACGTAAACAAAGTGTAAACTTAATTGCAACATAACAAGTATCTCTCATTTCCAGTCAAATGTTACAACTCTTCAATTTGCACTATCTCAAGTTAACCTTAACCATGTCATTAATCTCCATTAATCAACTTTGTCCTGCGACAAATAGGCTAAGTGCATGCAAAAAAACGTGTTTGTCTCTACAAAAACATGTCTTGCCACGAACACAAACGTGTCATGCCATATCAATGAAATACACCGTTCTTCCATGCAAACAAAACGAACCTGTTCAGTCTTATAAAACTCCACAAGTTTTACGATACTGTCAAACATGGGCCCATTCTTTAGGCAGTACTTGCCATTGTCGACTAATATTTCGTAATTCTTTATTTCATTGCCGTGAATGAGTGATAGGATATAACTGTCAAAATGTTTGGGACTTTGGCGTATCATATAAACACCAGATGGATTGCTGTTTTCTGTTTTTACCGCCTTTAAGAGATTATCAACCATCTTTTGCCTGTAAAAAATATTTTCGTAAATGGTAGAGCAATGCAAAAAAATAATGATGATAAGTGAGGCAAATGCTTGATATTACCACAATTCAGAAAAAATTGAGATGACAAGGAATGTTGACGAGTGATACTGTGGTGGAGAATATAACACGGACTTACTATGCAAAATCAATGCTTAAGAAAAATGTCTACCATACCAGGCATTGGCTAAGCCAGAATAGATAATGGGGGGGGGTATATACATATATATGTTAAAATCCACAGAAACAATCGATTTGAAAGTAACTTAATACGGCCAAACACGAATATATGAATATTGCCCCCCCCCCCAATTATCGAGCTTTCTACGCCTCTGTACCGCACTTCAATTTCACGATTTTTCATCGCCACAAATCAATCATAGATAACGTACTTATAATAGAAATGGAAATCTATTTCACGTATATTATTTCGAAAATAGGAATGTATTCACGCACATTTTAACAAAGCAGTTTTTTGTTAACTAGTACTTACTCAATCGGTCCATGGATCCCAAATTGCTGATGGAGTTCTCCATATGATTTATTATGACCAGATCCACCTAAGACAAAAAATCCAATCGATTAAACTTGAACCAAACAAAATCGCTCGCCATATTTTAAAGAAAATTTACAAAACTGATTATTGTCTAAAGACCACTGCTCATTGATGCAAATGTACGTTATTGATTGTCACGGGCTCTAAACAATGTAATTACGTACATTTCATTAAGGTTTTGTATGGGTTCACAAGCAAACGATAAAAGCCATCAATCAATGTCATAAGACTTTTCGCTTTTATCATAGAATCCTCGAAGAAAACGACCTACAATCAAATAAAAACTCACAAGAGTTATGTCACATTCAAGATCAAACATCGCTATGAGTAGTTGCTACACCATTAACCACGAAAAGAGTAAGGGTAATACATTATTATTGAAGCAACAGTAATAGCTTTACCTCGGGAGACAAGTTCTTTCTAATTATGCGGATGCTGACTTCTCCAGACTGGGATTGATTTATGTCGAGGCTTACAATATCTTTATGATCGCAGATGATCTCTTCAACTTTACTGGATTCATAATTACTGCCGTACTAAACAATGACAAAAATCAAATACACGCTCGAATTTCAGAGCATTTGTGCATTACCCCTTTGACTGGTAAACCTTCTAAACATCCCTGTCATTCTTCCATACTATCACACCTTAAATCCACACACCGCCACCTTCGAATATTTTAAAATACTTTCTTCATGCTCAGACTCACAAAAACTTCTTATTCACGAAAGCCTCTTAATCAACAAAATGAAACCATCTCTTAACGTCCAAGGAAACTCCATTGTCCTTCAGTTGCTTTAATCTAATTTCGCTCGTCCTCATGTCTGTATACTTTATGATGATTGTTTGTGTTTTTTTTTTGTTTCTTTCGTGTTTCTATTTATCCCACGTCATACCATCTTATTCAATATTTACCAACACGTTTTCATCCCACTTTGTAATTTAATATTATGTAAATAGCTATTATATATATATATCCCTCTATACTTGTAATTCAATATTGTCTGATGATGTCTTGAGAGTCATGACGAAACGTTACACTTTTAAATAAATATTTCTTTTTATGCATTAAATGGCTCTTTTAAAAGCACTTTGCTGGGCTTTGATATTTATATTTAAAGTTCGCTTTCCGCCGGGTATATCCCTTGTCACAATTATGCAGTATGTTTTCAAAAATACAATTGCGGTAATTCATTGCTTACACTGTTTCATGGTGGATTCCTGCGATAGTGGCCTGACTCTGGAGACAGAACTGCTAACTAATTAACTTATTTTGTAACTACAGATAACCTTTCTTTTAATTCTGCTCAAAGAGAGTATAATTCAACTGGATAAATACTATAGCTACTTTATGTGTTTCTCCTTGGAATAGCTACTAAGGGATTTTACGTAAAATTATAAACAGAACTTATTAGTTTTTGCCAATAAACAATGATGTTCGTAATAATGTTTTACGTATGTTTTAATGTTTTTTAAAGCTAAAAATTAATGATTGCAAAAAGGGTTTGTGGCTGCACCAATTTACCTAATATGTGACGGGCATTTTTCGTTTTCGTCACGCTGAAAAAAATTAAAACTGCATATAATACAGATCTACAGTAATGGTGATCAATTAACTTCCGTGCCTTGTATGACGTAAAAATGCGCTTTCGTACTCAGGCTCTTTTCTCCCGGCCATGATTAAAAAATCCCAACATTTTGCATGTTTTGAACCAAACAGTACAAAAAGTTATCTATCGATCAACTATATTATTTGAAATGTTTTTTGACAGACCACCTTTAGTGAAAAAATGGTAAATATACACATTACAGAATATCCTACATTCAGTGTATTGGCACGTACCTCATCTTTCTGGTAAGTACGCCTTTTTTAACGCCATTTGGTGATATCAGAATCTCACATTCTACAGGCAAGACTTTATCTTCCGAAGGAGCTTGGTAATAAAACTGAAACAAACAATAATTATAGTCATATTCAAAATAGTTTTAAGAGCAGGAAGTAGTATTAGTAAGATGATACCATTTTCACAAGAATATTCATAACACCAAAATCAGGAACACGCCCAAGGACATACAAAAACGAGATTTTCGCGTTGTCTGCATTTGCTTGTTCAGTTTTGAACTGTGGGAGTTGTTTCTTTATATGAGATCGTATTTCTTTTGGCTTGTAGTCTTTACTCACAAACAAATGAGCAATACCATGGCATTTTTTACAAATATATACTTAATAGATAAAAGTATTTCTTTACAGCTCAACCCCATTCACGTCTGAATGAGTTTATACACCAGCATTGCTAGCCCTGATGGCCATTCAAAAAACAACAAAACAAACAATTCATAATGTATGAGTACATTTCAAAAGTGGATCCAATATCTAAATAAAGCTATCAACAACCTCAACTAGTTAAATGAAAATAAAATAACCATGTACCACTTACGGTTTGTCAAGAACTTCTTTGGCAGTTATGTTTTTTTCGTGAGCTTGGATTATTGACTCAAGAACTAGCAAAGTGAGATGATCTTTCCAGGACAAGTTGTCCACTCTTTGCTTGATGTAATCCCATCGACACTGTAGGTTAGTGATCATCATTATGCATTTTTCATTAAACAACTTAACAAAGAACATAAAGTCACTTACAATTTGATGATATATGCTAATAAGAAAGGTTACCAAAATCAATAACACTTACAAGTTGAGGTAAGCCAGCAAATGACCTCAAACCAGCAAAAGGCAAGCAAAAAGTGTTACTTTTGAAAATACATACACAAAATTACAGTTGTTACCTGCATGACAAAGTATTCAAATGTAGCAACATTCACAGCTTTTAAATAGGAACCAGCAACAGCTCTAAATGCAAGCCGAAAGAAAGAGACCTGATTAGAAATGTCTTCCGATATTACATGTTTGGGATGATAATAATGATCTTTTTGTCTGTCACATTTTTCTGTTATCTGGCATTCGATGTCAAGGCAGTGTTCACAGTCTGTTGTCATAAGTGTGAAGAAATGTAAAGCCATAGGAGCAATGTCCAATTTCTTGCAAATTTCAATGCATACATCCTGTTTTCAAAAAATATGCAAGTTATTCATGCGATAAAACAAAAAATTGAGGCATTTGTTAAAAAATTTTTTAATTGGAAAGAAACCTAGTTGATTTCTGAAAGTCTCGATTGCAATCAGATATTGAATTATTTTATAATTTTTACACCCTCCAGTCTAATGTCTTCCTCAGAAGTGATCTGTGGAACTTGAGTTTTAAGTCTTTATATACTTCATTCAAATGTCTTCATCCGGAAAGATCTAAGGTTTATTTACTCCAGTCTAGTGTCTTCATCATCAGGATTTATATAATGTTAAAACTTTATTCCTTATTTAGGTACTGCAGTCTAGTGTCTTGATCAGGAGTAAATGCGAGTTATAGACTCAATATTTTTTATGAAACTTTATATTCAAGTTTCTTTTTTCTTCGGAAAAACAGGTCTTTAATTCCAATGAAACGACAGAAAAGACAAACACTGTCTGACACCGTTTGAAAATTTACCTTCCGATGTAAGAAAAAATTTTGCTTAAATATTTTCTCGACATATTTTCTTATTGTCTTGTCTTTTTAGCAGACAGTGTAATTTTCAGGTGGCTTTTCCGCGTTACAAGTTGTAAAATACAATGAACTCACTGTAGTAAAGTTTCAGCTGTGAAAACTAACCTTTTGCGAAGATTTGGCCTCGTGTGTTGTTTGTAGTGATGTTGTTTATATGTTTATGCTTTTGCAATTTGTTTTCAAATTTATATTGGCCGTGTACGTACAAACCGCGTAAATATTCGACTTTGAAGGACTGGAACAGACGTACAAACCGCGCAAGAGACTAGGACTTCGCCTTCAATTTTATATCTATAAAATGTATTGTCGTTATCATTCCATATATATATATATATATATATATATATATATATATATATATATATATATATATCATATAGGAAGTTTTGTTTATTTGAATCTCCGTAAGTACAGTGCTCGATGCTTAAAAGCAGAGCGTAAATATTGATGAGAAGAAGAAAATACACAAAAACTACAATTTCATCCCGACAAGCCTGTTTCGTGATTTCTCACTCTTCAGGGGATAATATTAAATGAATACAAAGCATGTGCTAGATATATATACAAGAGGAAGTTAGGTTAAAAATTGAGATAGAATTACATAATATATTGAGTGTACGATTACAAATTACATAGAAGTGCTTTGTGTCTATGGCGACAAGAGGAGATAAGTTCGTTACGTTTGTTGAGTGATGATAGTTGTGGTTGGTAGGTGATGAAGAGTTTTCTTTCAGGCATAGGTTGCATCTTTGTTGGCGCTGTTGTACGGTTTGCTGTGAGTAATGATGTTCCATGAGATATTGTGAGCGATGTTGTTGTCTTTAGTGTCCATATGTGTTTGCTGAGTTCGGTGGAGTTTCTTAGTTTTTGTTGCGAAAGAGGCAGTATGGTTTCTGTGTCGAGTCTTAAATTCGTTTTCTGTAAGTCCGATGTAGGTCTCAGTTGTGTTATTGTCTAAACGTTTAACAGTTGCTTGGTAGATGACAGATGATTGTAGGCAGTTTTGTTTTTGACGGCAGTTGCATGTTTTTGTTTGTGTATTTTTGTCATTGATGGTGTCATTAGTATTGTCAGGTTCTCTCAATATGCGTTTGTTATGGTTATTAATAATATGTTCCATATTGTTCATGCAGCTGTAACTTAATTTAATTGTGTTGCGGTTAAATAGTTTTCTGAGTTTGTGGTCTATGGGAAAGTGCTTGTCAATTAGTGAAATGAATTTGTAGCCGATGTTTGTGCTGACGTTCTTGCTGTATGGTGGGTTGTACCAGTATGTTATTTCTAAGTCTGTTTTCCGGTTCGTAGTAGCGTTTGGGTCATATTTCAGCGTGTAATGATATCCATTTTCGTCAAGTGCTTTTGGTATGGAGGATTGCTTGGTCGAATGATGCTCTGTCGGATGATAAGGATGAAAGGCGTTTGTTAATGGTATCGGGTATGTTCTTTGTAATGCTTGGAGGATGGTTGCTTTCGTGGTGGATGTATTGCAAAGAGGTGTTGGGCTTAGTGTAAGGTCGATGGGAAGAATTCTTTAGATCGAACGTAATGTCGAGGAAGTTAATGACTTTTTGTTAGCTTCGCAATCCGTACGCATATCTTTTTAATTTTTTCTGTTTCTTTAGGTGTTGCTTTAGTAATGGCTAGTAATGGCGCAGTTGTGAGAGCTGCAACACATCATTACTAACATAGGACTCTATCGCGACGACGGACTAGCCATTACTAAAGCAACACCTAAAGAAACAGAAAAAATTAAAAAAGAGATATGCCGCGTATTTAACAACAAGATTGCGTATCACCATCGAAGCTAACAAAAAGTCATTAACTTCCTCGACATTACCTCGATCGGAATTCTTCCCATCGACCTTACACTAGCCCAACACCTCTTTGCAATACATCCACCACGAAAGCAACCATCCTCCAAGCATTACAAAGAACATACCTGATGCCATTAACAAACGCCTTTCATCCATCATCCACAGAGCATCATTCGACCAATCCCTCCTCCATACCAAAAAGCACTTGACGAAAATGGATATCACGCTGAAATATGACCCAAACGCTACTAAACGGAAAACAGACTTAGAAATAACATACTCTGGTACAACCCACCATACAGCTAGAACGTCAGCACAAACATCGGCTACAAATTCATTTCACTAATTGACAAGCACTTTCCCATAGACCACAAACTCAGAAAACTATTTAACCGCAACACAATTAAATTAAGTTACAGCTGCATGAACAATATGGAACATATTATTAATAACCATAACAAACGCATATTGAGAGAACCTGACAATACTAATGACACCATCAATGACAAAAATACACAAACAAAAACATGCAACTGCCGTCAAAAACAAAACTGCCCACTTAACGGAAACTGCCTACAATCATCTGTCATCTACCAAGCAACTGTTAAACGTTTAGACAATAACACAACTGAGACCTACATCGGACTTACAGAAAACGAATTTAAGACTCGACACAGAAACCATACTGCCTCTTTTCGCCACAAAAAACTAAGAAACTCCACCGAACTCAGCAAACACATATGGACACTAAAAGACAACAACATCGCTCACAATATCTCATGGAACATCATTACTCACAGCAAACCGTAAACAGCGCCAACAAAGATGCAACCTATGCCTGAAAGAAAACTTTCATCACCTACCAACCACAACTATCATCACTCAACAAACGTAACGAACTTATCTCCTCTTGTCGCCATAGACACAAAGCACTTCTATGTAATTTGTAATCGTACACTCAATATATTATGTAATTCTATCTCAATTTTTAACCTAACTTCCTCTTATATATATATCTAGCACATGCTTTGTATTCATTTAATATTATCCCCTGAAGAGTGAGAAATCACGAAACAGGCTTGTCGGGATGAAATTGTAGTTTTTGTGTATTTTCTTCTTCTCATCAATATATATTCATATATATATATATATGATAATGATAAGGATTCTCTGGATTTGTTTTAAATTTTTTATTAAGCTTTCAACTCGGTGCTTCGAGCCTTCGTCAGAATGTGACAATATATTATTTACAAACATTTTTGTAGGCGTTTGGAGCGTCTGATTGGTTGGTTAGTAGATGAGTTGATATTATTGGATGGTATAAGATGCGTTGTCATGGTTTCGGGTGTATCGATTACGTTAATGAAATTCGAGTGTTTTATTTTAGTCGTTGTGTTATTAGTTTGTTGTTTTGGTTTTGTCTTTAGTTGTGAATAGATGATGGGGATGTCAATATGTCTGTTAATTGTGTTGTTGTCTTTGCTGTACCATGCCTCTTTGAATTCTCGTGCGTGTTTTGTCTGTGCGCGTCCAAGAAGTTGTGTTTTTGTCCAGTCAAATGTGTGGTTGGTATCGTGTATTTTCTTCTTCTTATCTATCTATCTATATATATATTGGTAAGAAGAAGAAAATACACAAAAACTACAATTTCATTTTTGTATTTTCTTCTTTGAAATTGATGGGATGAAATTGTAGTTTTTGTGTATTTTCTTCTTCTTACCAATATTTACGCTCTGCTCTCGGGCATCGAGCACTGTTTTATACGGAAAATCATAAATTATAAACTTCCTATATATATATATATATATATTATTATGGATAATATTCCTGAATAAAAGAGCGCTCAATATTCTATATATTAGAAGAGCGTAAGATAAAATAACATTTTAAATAAACGTTCCGATATGTTTAGTGCATGCCGTCATGTAACTTAACACCTTTTAGTCGATGTATATAGTCAGCAAATAAAATATTATCTGTCAGTTGCCTGAAGATCGCCCTACGGCGTGAAACTCTGAGTAGCGACAGCAAACAATTGTCCATTTTATTTTAGTTCATTTTATATATATATATATATATATATTTGAAAATTGGTAACCCGAGCATATTATGATAATGATATCGACGTTGGAGCAACTACACTTCTTACACAACTGCAAACAACAGCGAATCCTACCGAACAGTATCAACTACCAACCACCAATAAAAACGAATTATGCCCAACAAATAGCACAATCAAACGGCCGACGTATGCTGAACATCCTCATATCTGACGCTCACAACCGCTTACGAATCTACAGACGAAAATTAAACCAACATCGAGAAACTGTCACGAATCACAGCACACAAACAGATGCCAAATCCATTGACGAAACTATCAAAGAAACAACAAACGCGTATCGAACAAAACGGCACAACGAACTCCAACGAAAACTACAAAAATCGAGATCATTTAAGGAAATTAACACCGACACGCATTCATGGGTCAAGAACATATCAAGCAAACCACTCACCGTACAGCAGACTAAAATTTTAGGCAAAGGCTTAAATTACAACATCAAAGACGCTGACAAACTAAACTTCGTTGCCGATCTAGAATCATCACTGAAATTCACCAACTTAAATGATGAAATCAAAGAAGACATTCGCCACAAAGTAACGACAAACCTCTGCCTCAAAAGACCAGTCACACTTAACAACGAAGAACAAAAAGCTATCAGAAACTTACGAAACGACGAAGACATAGTCATACTACCAGCCGACAAAGGACGCAAAACTGTAATCATGGACAAATCAGACTACATCAACAAAGCGACGACCCTCTTACAAGACACCAACACGTATGAACCTCTACAAACAGACACCAACAAAACCACTACCAACCGCATCAACAAGAAATTAAAACAACTAAAAGACAAAAAGAAACTTAACGAAACCGTTTACAAAAGAATCCGACCCAACGACTCCTCCACCGCCAAATTCTATGGACTACCAAAGATTCACAAAGAAAACAACCCGCTACGACCAATTGTATCTCTTCCTGGATCTCCCACGTATGAACTATCAAAATATCTTTTTAATATTCTGCACCCACTAGTCAAATCATCACATCATACTATCAAAAATGCCACAACTTTCCTCACCAATATTAAAAATGTAAAACTAAAACCAGACGAACTCATGATATCTTACGATGTAGTGTCATTTTTCACATCCATACCACTAAACATAGCCAAACAAGTCACGAACGAACTACTTAGTAACAACAACTCATGGAAAATCACAACCGAACTAGACCAAGACGATATCATCGACCTGCTGGAGCTCTGCCTCTCCACTGAATTCTCCTTCCAAAATTCATATTACCGACAAATCTCAGGAACACCAATGGGTTGTCCTTTATCCACCTTCCTTGCAGAAGCTGTTATGCAACACCTAGAAAAGCAGTCGGTCACCAACAACGCACACATCAGACTATGGAGAAGATTGTTGACGACATCTTTGCTATCGTCAAAAAAGACAAAACAGAACACATTTTACACACAATAAACAACACCACACAGAACATAACCTTCACCATGGGCAAACAACAGAACAAACAACTTACCTTCCTAGATATTCTACTTACCAGATAACATGACGGCACACACACAAGTATTTAATAGCAATCACCCAACATACACTCTCTTTAACAGGATTAAAACACACTGCAATACAGAAGAAGCCAAGAAGAATGAACGCAACTACTTATACTCTACATTCATAAACAACAATTACCCACGAAACTTTATCAACAAAGTATTAAACAAAATACACAACAAACCACAAACTGAAAAACCTAACGAAGATACAGACGAACCAGTAAAATAGTGACATTACCATATATAAACGGAACATCAGAAATGACATCAAGACTACTCCGACCATTCAAAATAAACATCGCACATAAACCAACACACAAACTCAAATCATACTTCACTAAACATAAAGACCGAACAACGACATTCGACACAACCAACGCGGTCTACATGATACCATGTAAAGATTGCCCCAAACAATACATAGGACAAACGTCCAAGAAAATTGAAACAAGACTCACTGAACACAAGAATGCCATCAAACGACGCGACCCAAAATCACTACCAGCAGAACATACCTACGATACCAACAACACATTTGACTGGACAAAAACACAACTTCTTGGACGCCCACAAACAAAACACGCACGAGAATTCAAAGAGGCATGGTACAGCAAAGACAACAACACAATTAACAGACATATTGACATCCCCATCATCTATTCACAACTAAAGACAAAACCAAAACAACAAACTAATAACACAACGACTTAAATAAAACACTCGGATTTCATTAACGTAATCGATACACCCGAAACCATGACAACGCATCTTATACCACCCAATAATATCAACTCAAACAATAACCCACCAATCAGACGCTCCAAACGCCTACAAAGTCTTTGTAAATAATATATTGTCACATTCTGACGAAGGCTCGAAGCACCGAGTTGAAAGCTTAATAAAAATTTAAAACAAATCCAGAGAATCCTTATCATTATCATATATATATATATATATATATATATAATTGAAAATAAAATAATAAACCACGAATTACTTCATCGAAATTTATTCACTACAGAGCTGTTTCGTATGGCAGTTGTTTAACTTGCCACACTCGTCAGGAGAATAAATATAGCACTATAGCACAACGGAACTTATACACTAAGATGAATAATTAAGTGTTTAGGTGATATAGTATTACATTAATGACGTTAGTAAGTGTTTATTACGATGGCGGCATGCGGAAATGAGTTCGTTTCGTTTATTGAGCGAGCTGTGTTCTGGGTGGAAGATGATGAAGAATTTCTCCGAGAGGCATAAATTACAGCGTTTGGTTTTGTTTGAGTAAGGTTGTGATTTCTTTACAATATTCCAGTTGATGGTGTATGGCGTGTTAGAGTCTTTTAGTTTCCATATGTGTTTGCTAAGTTCTGTGGAGTGTTGTTTTGATTTATTTCGGAATGAGCTGGTGTGGTTCAAGTAGCGTGATTTAAAAGTATTCTCCGTTAGACCGATGTAGGTTTCTTTGTGTTTGGTTAGTGTGTTGGTGACTGTGGCTTGGTAGACTACCCCTTTGGTTTGGCATTCTCCTTTTAGTGGGCATTCCTCTTTTTTCCGGCAGTTGCATTTTCTGTCTGTGGTGGCGTTTATCATCGTTTCTTCTTTGGTTAAAACGGTCTTATTGTGTGTAGAAATTATCGTATCGATGTTTGGCAGGCAAATGTAACTTAGGTTAAGTGTGTTTCGGTTGAAGATTTTGCTGAGTGGATGGTTTTTTGGAAAGGACCTGTTGATTATACTAAGGAACTTGTGTCCGATGTCTGTGTGGACATTGGAGTTGTATGGTGGATTGTACCAGGTGATGTTTCTATTTCTGTTTCTGTTTTTTGACTTTCGTGTGGTTTGTGGGCTGTATTGTAATTTGTAGTTAAAGCCGCTTTTTGTTAGTGCTTCTTGGTATGGGTGTATGCTTGAGTCGAATGATTGCTTGTTGGATGAGATTCTTGAGAGCCGTTGGTTGATGGTTTCCGGGATTCTGCGTAGGATAGATGGAGGGTGGTTGCTGTGAATGTTTATGTATTGAGGAATGTTTCCAGGTTTGTTGTATGGCTTAAAGGAGTCAGATCGTAAATCAAAGGTGATGTCAAGGAAGTTCACGGATTTCTTATTTGCTTCAATGGTTAATTTCAGGTTGTTTTCGTTGAATATTCGGCACAGTAGTTTCTTGATTTTTTCTATCGTCTTAGGGGGAGCATTGAATGCACCGAGGCCATCGTCGCGATATAAACCAATGTTATTTCTGTAGTCTGTAGGAAGTTGTGAGAGCAGAAATGAGCCTACCAACTGGCATGTTTCCGCTCCGTCAAAGCTACCCATTGTTACGTCGAAATTTGAGCTGCTGCCTTTCTTGCACCATGCTTCAGATCTGTTGAATAATAGGGAATTCTTAGCTTGTGTGATTATACGCTTGTCTTTCTCTGTTATTTCTACAAATTCGGAAGAAAATTCCAGGGCTTTGTGTAGAAGGTCGTTTGATATCGAGGGGTCGTTTATATATATATATAAGTTTGAAAATTTGTAATCCAGGCATTGAATATATAAAAGATAAACGTTTCTCCGGATTTTAAAAATCATTAAAAATCAATAAAAATCATTTAAAAAATCCGGAGAAACGTTTATCTTTTATATATATATATATATATAGGAAGTTTTGTTTATTTGAATCTCCGTAAATACAGTGCTCGATGCTTAAGAGCAGAGCGTAAATATTGATGAGAAGAAGAAAATACACAAAAACTACAATTTCATCCCGACAAGCCTGTTTCGTGATTTCTCACTCTTCAGGGATAATATTATCACTATATATATATATATATATATATATATATATATATATATATATATATATATATATATATATATATATATATATATATATGTGGAGTTTACTAGACAGACCTCATCTGATACGCTTGCCTAATGACTACTATAGATATAAACATGTTTGTAAATGTCAATCGTTCAGGTTGGTATAGTCCTGAGAAGGACTGTTTTTGTTGTTGTTGACTGACGTTTCGACAACCTTAATGGTAGTCAGCTTCACAGTCAAATGAGGAGTAAACGTCAGGTTAGCCGTATTTGTTATCTGGTTCTTACGTCATTGTATTGTGTGTACAGGAAATGTGTATTGTCATTGTGAATTAGTGTGAAGTATAATGTTTTTAGTTGATCGTTTGTTTTTATTGTGAATAAGTCGTTTGTAAGGTGCCGGTAATTCCTGTGATCTGTTCAGGGGGGTTGGTTCCAAGTTGGTATACCAACTTTCTAATGTAAGACGTTGTCTATAGTCAGTACTGTAAGTAATGCATTTTGTTGAGTCCCAGTCAATGTGTGCTTTGTGATTCGGTGATGTTCGGCAATGTGATTAGTTTTGTCTTGTTTCTTTGTAGCTCGTTTGTGCTCAGTAAGTCTTATGTTTAAGTTCCTGCCAATTTCCCCGATATAGGAGGCGTGGCAGTCGGAGCAGTTTATTTTGTAAACTGCACCTTGTCGTTCGTTGGGTTGTTCTTTGTCCTTTATGTTCGTTAGTACTTGTCGTAACGTTGTGATTGGTTTATGTGCGACACGTATGTTGTATGGTCGTAAGATACGCGAGGTAGTCTCAGAGGTATCTTTGATGTAAGGTATCGATGCTGCTGTCAATGAGTTGGTCGTTTCGTTGGGTTCGTTGGGTTTGTAAGTGTTGCGTTTGATAAAGTCAGAGTTATAGTTGTTTTTTTCAAAAGCACGTTTGAGATAGTTGTTTTCGTTGTGTAGAGCGTCCGGTGAATCACATATGATTTGTGCACGTCTTGTTAATGTTCTGACTGTGGTGGTTTTGTGCGACGTATGGTTGTAAGATGATTGGTCTAGTAGTCAGTCAGTATGTGTTGGCTTGCGATAAACTGTTGTTCGTAGTTTTTGATTGTCATGACTTAACAAACAGTCGAGAAAAGGAAGAATTCCGTTTTCTTTGGCATCTTTGGTAAATTGTATGTGGCTGTTCTGTTTGTTAATGTGAATGTGAAAGTCATCAATGTCGTCTGCATGTAGTGCTGTGATTGTGTCATCTACGTAGCGAAACCAAAAAGGTAGTGCATATTTGTAAGTCGTGAGCGCCCTTTCCTCTATAGATTGAATTACAATTTCAGCAACTTCAACAGGAACGGGGGAGCCCATTGCTTTCCCATGTAATTGTTTGTAGTGTGTACCTTTGTACTGGAAGTAAGTCGAGGTGAGGCAGAGCTCCAGTAGCTCCATAATGTCGTCTATCGATAATGGCAGTACGTCCGTGGTGTTTGTCCACCTTACAATCGTCCTCTATACGTGACAGCAACTTGACAAAGGACGAACAACAAGCACTCAAACGACTAAAACACGACAACAACATCGTCATTTACCAGCAGACAAAGGACGCGTGACTGTGGTCGTGGACAGGAATGATTACTTTAACAAAATTGACAGCCTTGTTAACGACAGACAAACGTACGAACAACTCAAACGAGACCCAGCACCATCACTAGTACGCAAACTTAACAGCAAGATCTTCTCTATGGGAAAATCTAACATTATATCTGAACGTATTTATTATCAACACAGATGTTCAGTACCACGACCACCCAGACGATACGGACTACCAAAACTTCACAAACCACAAATACCCATGCGACCAATTGTATCATTCTGTGGTTCGCACACTTAAGAACTTTCAAAGTACTTGACTGATATACTGCAACCACTTTCAAACAAATCAAAACACAAGCTACAATCCACTGTAACTTTCATTAAAAAACTGTGCACTATACAAATACCGGACAACTATATACTAGTGTCTTTTGATGTGACATCACTGTTCACCAGTATTCCACTTAATCTGGCACTTACTTGTACTAAAACCCTCATTACAAACACCACGGACCCCATGACATTATGCATATTCTGCAGTTGATTGGACGCGTCTGCTTGTTACACTGTATCAATATCGTTATCAATACGACGATTTTCACGTGCAGTTTCTTCTTCTAGCGGCAATAAATGTATACATCGATTATCTTCTCGCAATACTTGTTCCATTTTATCGATATTATAACTACCAACACGTATAGGGAAAAGAGAAAGTTGATGAGATCTTTAGTCTCATTCTTAACCAAGAAGACAACTCTATTATATCACAAAAGTTAATAGAAGTTGGAATTATTAAAGACAAATAGTGTGATATATCATTTTTGTAAAATGAACTTCTTACAAAACTGTATATAATAGTCATATTTCTAAATTACATTTTTATTTTCAATATGGTTGAAATCTATTGTTTTGCTGTCGATTCGTTGCTTTTAATTTAGCTATTAAGGCTTGAACTTGACTTTCATGATTGAAACAATCATCAATAAATTCTTTCTTTAATCTACATTTTTTAAAATATTCTAAATGATTTAAAAAAAATGAAATATCATGTGCATTATTTCTACAATGTGTTATAAAATCATCATTTCTAAATTGTTGTTGTACTTCTGTTTGATTTTCTTCGCTATGTTGTTCTTCGTTATCACTAGGAATATATATAATCTCTTGTTGTTGAAGTCGTTGTTCTTCGTCATCATCATTAGTTGTAGTAAAAGTTTGTTGCTGTTGTCGAGACTGTTGATTTTCTTGTTGATTTTGTCTCTCAATTTCAGGAGAAGCTTCATTTCTACCTCTTCTTGCAGCTTGTGTTACTTCTTCACGGTGTCGTTTTTCTCTTTCCTCTATTTTGCCTTGTAATTTATAAAAATCGTTGTTATTTCTTTGTTGTTCTAAATTTTTTTCCTCTCTTGATTGTTTCAATTGATTTTTCTTAGAACGTATTCTATCTCTGTTTGCTTGTGTTTCGGTTTTTACAGCTTTATTCCATTCTTCAAAGTATTTGATTTTTGATAAATGTGACTTCCCATTAAGAAAATCAGATGTATTTGTGCCACCAAAATAATGATCTAAAGCCCAATTACAAACATGTAATCTAAATTCACCATCTGTTAATATTTTATCTTGAGGCGTTTTTAAATTGTAACCATTTTCAAATCTTCGTCGGTGATATTTTTCCCCCCTTGTTGCCATTTGACATGTTGTCGTTGTCTTGATAAAAAAACATTTATAATTTTGGTAAAAATTTGCATTTTGAACAGGTGTCTTAAAGTTTTAAAGTAAACAAACAAATTTTACGCTTTAAAGGAGTAGTCAGACCTTAACACAACTTTCACTCATATGAGAGTGTATATTGTTCTTACCTCTCTCGCGAAATCCTAGGTTTCCAATTCAAATTTAACTCGAGAAATAATGCCTTAAATGTGTTTATTTTTGCCTCTTGTTCGATCGCCATTGTGTACTTGCAAGCGAAGCCGCCGTCCAGCAGCGGTTTTTCGTCGCTACGTCAATGCGCGGTTTGGCGGATTCATTCTATGATGCAGCGGCAACTTCGTCGGCGTCGTCCATAGGCTCGTCGCTAGAGTCTGTTTCAATCGGCTCATAAGCATATGGTTGAATCATGTTTTGATCGTTAATCATTTCTTCGTAGTTTGAAACACCGTTTCTAGAATAATTACTAGAGGAATCGTTTGAGTAATTCGTATCCATTGCGCAAAATAATTTAAAAACTTTGAAAATAAAATACAACTATGAATATGCCTATGCGTAATTTCTACTTTTGCTAGTATATTTTGTCCAATGTTGACAACGATCACCGCGCAGTGACGTAACGACAAGAAACCGCTGCTGGACTGCGGCTTCGCTTGCATGTACACAATGGCGATCAAACAAGAGGCAAAAATACACACATTTAAGGCATTATTTCTCGAGTTAAATTTGAATTGGAAACCTAGAATTTCACGAGAGAGGTAAGAACAATATACACTTTCATATGAGTGAAAGTTGTGTTAAGGTCTGACTACCCCTTTAATTCTTTAACATTTGCCTTACTCTGTTTAGCTGCAATGATTCTATTGCACTCTTGCCGAAGTGATAAAATCATATTCATGGTAGCCTTTTCCTCAAAGGAAAACGGTTTATTTAACAAATGAAGTTGTTTCAACGTTTCCCGAGATGACATTGTGAATGTTGCCAAAAAAGCTTAAATAAGTTGTACATACACCAAAAATTATGTTATATAAAGCAAATTACGCAATGGTATCGAACTATTGCCACTGTTGCCGTGATTTGTGATATGATTGGCTAAGAATCGTTCGACTGTTGCTACAATTAGCAATGTTATTGATAAAGCAAGCCTGACTGTAGCCAAACTTCGCTAAATTAAGCAACATACTGTGGCGAGTTCATCATTATCCAAATCAGGGTGATTCTGAACGATGCGATAGCGTTTACTTGATTTATGAGCAAATACTTCATGTTAATCAATGAATAGCTTCAATTTAACAATTTATTGAATTTACTTTCATTGCACATCAATACAAAATTTGTAACACAAATTGCTTTATGCAATTATTTGGCGACTGATATTTTTCGAGAATTCTGGCTGTTGCTTTTGCAACGTTTGCTAAAGTCTAAGTCTGCCCCTGGCCGTAACTGGTCAGTATTCTTCATTTTTGACTCATAATTTTTCTAACCTCTAAGTATAATAAACATCTTTTAGAAGCGTCTAACAAACTACGTCAACTAATTGTCACAAGTCTAGGATTTATTGGCTCAGTAAAACTTGTCCGCTTTGTGATATTTTGTAACTTGCTTATAATTACGAAATTGAATTAAACGTATCTAAATAGAAAATATGCTCGATACTATGATTTCATAAGTATTTAAGTAAAAAATCAATCAAAGTCAACAAGCAAATAAAATGTTAAATGACAGTAATCAAACTGCATTTCACATAATTTTTTTATCATACTAAAGTAAGTTTTTATTTGATAATGAAGTTTTGTTTAAATTTGTTATTTTATAAAATTTATTATGTTACCTCGCAAGGAGTTTGAGGCACGCTATCTCGGATTCTTGACTGAGCTGTTGACACATCATCAAACGTAACACGAACTGGCTGGATTTGTTCGCTCATTTCATTCAATTCATTGCCTTCCGAAGAACTTGAAGATGTCGATTCCGCCATTGTTGACATTCACACGAAGAAATTGCACGACAGAACTGGTTTAACACCTAAAATTGTTTTATTTGAAAAGGCTTAACACCCTGCTAGTTTTAAAAAATATCTAACTTTTGAAAAATCCTCTTTATATTTCAGTGACTTTCCTCTCAAAGTTTGTTTCAAACTGCGCTGAAACTCTTCATGATAATTATATAAATTATTCGACCGGTAATTTTCATAAGCAGAATTTAACGTTGCGCAAGCTATTTAGAAAGTGAAAGATTTGCTTTGTATTTGTAACTTAATTATGTTACGTGGCAGAAATATAATCTGAATATAATAATCGTCTCTATACCTGGAACTCTACATTACATCACTGCAATGCTAAAGTTTTCATATTTTAAACTTTTAACTTCACGACACAATATTTCTAAGTGGAATTGTTCTACTTAGACTTGAAACGAGAATGAAACATTTTTCTCATATTTCACATAATATTCCCACGCATACGACTTGCAGTCACAAAGATAGCGCAGTATGTCAAATTTCCTATGAATATTTACATTTTGCATCGATTGTGAAAGTCAAATACAAAACTTTGTTATTAATGGATATAAAACTCGGTATAACATAAAAAGAAAGCAATGTTTCGTTAAATTTTGTGTACTTTGGAAACTACCAAACTCTGTAAACGGTCGTCTCTCAAATCTATCGTCAGATGAACATATTTTAAAGAGCTAATCAAGTATTTGTATGGATGCCTGTAAATAAGTCACCATAAAACCAACAGGAAGTATAACTCCAATCCAAAAATTTACGAAAAAAATCTCAATAAAAAACATCCTGTTGCTTAAATCCACCTTACTGTAAGAATGTAAAAACAAAACGTTGCATTTCTCGCCCTCTTCAACTCTCCACAAAATCTTCAACAAAAACTCTGTTAACTTTAGCTACAGTAATTGCGTTGGCGAATATTGACAACCAATTTACTTTTCGCACTAATGCCTGTGGAATTTGTGATGTTTATTTTTAACTTCTATAGAACTTACTGGACATGTTTCATGTCTAACCTCTGAGTCAAATAAACATTTTTATAAGCGTCTTTCAAACAACGTCGACTAATTTTGACAAGTCCGGAATTAATTGGCAAAATTTTCCGCTTTGGGCAAGAAAAATAACAAGACGTGACTTGTTTAATTATTGTTTTGATTGTATTTAGACGTAAGAATACTTAGAAATTGTTTTGTATTTGTGATTTAATTATGTTAAGTGGCAATTACAGATGTTATCTGAAAACAACAAACATACCTATGCCTGTGGTTGCACAGTACATCACTGCAAGCCAGATAATTCAAAATTTCATATTTAGACTTTTAACTTTACTAGACAATATATTATATGAAATGATGCTATAAGACTTTAATTCCAAAATGAAATATTTTGTTTATTCTTCCACATAATATTCCCCCACGAATGGCAGGCAGTCACAAACATAACTAGCGCGGTATGTCAAATATTTTATGAATTGATAAATTTTGCATCAATTGTGAATGTCGTACTTGAACACTCAAACAATGTATGTATATATGTACATATATATACAAGTAGTTGGGAAAATGCCATATGAATAGGTGTGTTGAAATATCCTGCAAAATCTAGTAAGAACTATTTTACTCTAAATTCACTGAAGCGTCAAAACTGTGTAAATCCTGCTCGAATTGTTTAAATATGTTTAGCCATGATCGTTAAAATCGATCATGAATCCAGCCAGTTTTCATGTGAAAGAAGTATGTCATCCATTATTTGTCATACAATGTCAAAAGTAGCAAAATAACAATCGCAGACAAGATGGCTTACTAACTGCCAACGCCGAGACTGTGCATACTATGTTGTTTGGATATTAGAAGTTAAGAAGAGCATATACATGTGAATAATTCTGTTTAAAGATTGGTAATCCAGGTATTATATTGTTCAAAAATAAAAGTTTCTCCGGATTTCACAAATAATTTTATTAAGCTTTTGACTCGTTGCTTCGAGCCTTCATCGGAAAGAGAATTTATCTATTTACACTTGCTTTTAGCTTGTAGACGCATAGAGCGTCTAATTGGATTAGCGGGTGGAGTAATGTGATTGGATGGGGTGAATTGCGTTGCCATGGGTTTTGATGTATTGTGATTATGTTCGGTGTTAATATTATTATAGAGTGATGTTGTACTTTTGTTGTTGTTTTTTAGTTTTATTGTCCTTTTTCTTTAGTTGTGAGTATATGAGGGGTATGTCGATATGTCTGTTTATTGTGTCGTTGTCTTTACTGTACCAAGCTTCTTTAAATTCACGGGCGCGTTTAGTCTTTGCAAGTACGAGTACCTTAGTTTTTGTCCAGTCGAATGTGTGGTTGTTTCCATGGGTGTGTTCTGCCGGTAGTGAGTTCGGATTTCGTCGTTTTATGGCGTTTTTGTGTTCTGTGAGTCTTGTTTCGATTTTCTTTGATGTTTGTCCTATGTATTGCTTTGAGCAGTCTTTACATGGTATCATGTAGATCGCGTCAGTTGTATCACGAATTGATGGTTTGTTTTTATGTTTGGTAAAACTGGCTGCTTTCCCCGGTCATGGGAACAAAGGCTATGGCCTGGTATCTTTTATGTTTCGTGAAACACGATTTCAGTTTTTGTGTAGGTTTGTAGGCGACGTTAATATTAAATGGTCGAAAAAATCTGGCAGTCATTTCTGATGTTCCATTTATGTGTGGTAATGTCACGACTTTTATTGTTTTGTCCGGTTTCTTGTTGCTCTTGTCGGTTGTGTTTTGTTTTGTATTTTGTTTATAGTTTTGTTTATGAAGTTTCTAGGGTAATTGTTTTTAATAAATGTGGAGTATATTTAGTTGCGTTCTGTTTTTTTGGCTTCTTCAGTATTACAATGAATGTTTATCCTGTTGAAAAGTGTTCGAATGCTGTGTTGGGTGATTGCTGTTGAAATGGAGTATTTGGTCTGTGTGGGTGGTTTTGCAGTATACTTGTGTGTTTAGTGTACCGTCATCTGTTCTGGTTAGTAGGATGTCGAGGAAAGTAAGTTGTTTGTCGTGTTCTTCGTCTTTAGTGAAGGTTTTGTTCCTTGTGATATTGTTTATGGTATGTAGGTCTTGTTCAGTTTTGTCTTTCTTGACTATGGCAAAGATGTCGTGGACATATCATCTCTATAGTCTGATGTCTGTGTTGTTTGTGACTGATTGTTTTTCGAGGTGATACATGACTGCCTCTGCGAGGAGGGTGTATAGTGGTGACCCCATTGGTGTGCCTGGAAGTTGTCTGTAGTATGTGTTTTATGAGGCGAATTCATTGGAGAGGCAAAGGTTGAGGAAGTCTAGGATGTCATTTTTGTCTAGTTGTGTTGTAGCTTGCCAAGTTTTGTCGTTTGTGAGCAGTTCGTTTGTAATTTGTTCGGCTATGTCTAGTGATATGGATGTGAAGAGTGATGTCACGTCATAGGATATCATGATTTCTTCTGGTTGTAGTTTAATGTTTTCAATACGGGCGAGGAAAGTGGTGGCATTTTTGATGGTGTGAGGTGATTTTTGACTAATGGATGGAGAATGTTACAAAGATATTTTAAAAGTTCATACGTAGGTGATCCTAGAAGCGATAAGATAGGTCGAAGCGGGTTGTTTTCTTTGCAGATTTTCGGTAGTCCGTAGAAATTGGCGGTGGATGCGTCATTGGGTGGGACTCTTCTGTAATCGCTTTTGGTCAGTTTCTTTTTGTCTTTTAGTTGTTTAAGTTTCTGGTTGATGCGGTTAGTGATCGTTTTGCTGGGGTCTGTGTGGAGAGGTTCGTAGGTGGTGGCGTCTTGTAGGAGGGTTTTTGCATTGTCGATGTAATCTAATCTGTCCATGATAACTGTTTTGCGTCCTTTGTTAGCTCGTAATATGATTATTTGGTCGTCATTTTGTAGGTTTTAAATTGCTCATAGTTCTTCGTTGTTTAGAGTGACTGCTGGTTTGTGGCAAAGGTTATTGGAGATCTTGTGACCAATATCTTCTTTCGTTTGGTATTTTAAGTTGGTGTACTTTAAAGCTGATTCCAGGTCGGCAACGTAGTCAAGTTTGTTCGCGTCTTTAAAGTTGTAATTTAATCATTTGTTTAGAATTTTAGTTTGCTGGTCGGTTAGTGGTCGGTTAGTGAATAATTGTATAATATTTGTAATTGTAGATTTGTAAATGTTTTGTGGGTTCATTTGTTGTAAGCACTCACTAGACCAAACATTAATGTTACAGCTGGTTCTTCTTAAACTCATTGTAGCTGAAAAACGTGTTAATAAGTTCACCTGGTTATATGGTTAACTGCGTATTAAATGTTTTTTGAATAACCCTTTAGAACCAGCCTATTTTTATCTTATTCACTTTTAAATGCCTTCTTGATTGTGACACATTTGTCACACCAGGCACCAGAGGGTTGAATCCAAAATACTTACAGAACAATCCAATTGGTTATGGAATCCTTTAGAACTGTTTAAGCGAGAGCAGCATTTGCTTATCCCATAGAAACACACTGACCAGTCGAAATTGCACGGTTTATATAAAAGATACCTACAACAGTTTTATACATTTTTCCAGACAGACATTGCTTGTTTTGGCTTTTATAGCGATCGACATTTGTCCAGTCATTTTTGGTTACAGTATATGTTTGGCATGCTAATGATTGATCGACTTTTATCATTGCAACACTCATTCCTTAATGACTGAAGTGTTTTTAAATACGTCGGATATTTTCACAAACGAGACCATCCAGTGTAAATGTATACAGCAATTTTCACATTCAAAAGATTTTCAATATACATTTATATTGATCATCCGTCATTCGGTTTTGTTTTTGAACTTATGGTCGTTTCATAAACTCATTTTTCTTAATATGACACTGTTATCGTTTTGTTCAAATTTCTGCACGTCCTGTTTTTTGATCAGTTTCTAAAAAAATATTCATTAATATTTACTTCAACAAACAATGTATCCTGTTGACTTTAGGGCACCATATTGTCGTTATATCAAATAATTTCATTATATTTTACAATCGTTTTGTATACTATAATGCAACCAGCTTTATTCTTTGTGCAAAATTTCGTCTAGTTTGCAGTAAATTGATGAAATGAAAAATTCACATCAAACAAGGATAGATACACGTTTAGGAATGAACAGACAACTCTCCCGTGAATGAGTCTGTGAGGTAAATAAACATTTTTTGAAGTAAGTTCGATCTAACACAGCTAATGTTTTGTGTCTGTGCAACAAAATTAAATCTGCGTGTTACAATGATTGATTTACCCAGAGCAAATAGTGATTTTTCACCAACTCATTTCACAAAACTTAACTTCACCGAAACACTAAAGAATCGGGTCTTCATTAACATAATCCTTCCCGAAAAATGCATTACTATTGTGATAAGATTTTCAATATCACAATAAGACAATAAGTGGAAACTTTTGTGCAAATTATTCCTCCATTCAACACAAGTGAATAATTATAATAAATGCATTTAAAACGCCATATACTTTAAAATCCAATTGGAAAAGTCTTCTTTCCAAATTTTAAACGAACAACGTTGTTTTTAAGGTTTCTCAAATATAAAATACGCTATTTTTATGTATTGACTTTTTAGGCTACGCCATTTCCTTTTAACATTATAAATTAAACAACGAAAATTCACACGAAAATTTTAAAAAGTTGCAATTAGTAGATATGATTGTCATTCGAAAGTTACTACTTTGAGTTGTCGAACTTGCCCTTTGGAATGCGTAATTTGTAGTTTCGTCGATGTAACTAGGACGCCACAGAGAGGTGTTTTATCTGAAATTAGCAAATTTCTGAGATAATTTGAAAATGCGACCTCTGATTGATACATCCAGGCACGCTTGCTAAATTTCTTATAATGAACTATGTATCGTCCATTCGTTCAATCTATATCATGATATGTTTTATCGTCAAACGACGAATTCATAACGCAAAAACTTTCAGTTGCAAGAACTTGAACTTGCAACAGTGGTTCAATCATCAAAATAAAATTTACAGCCACAGAATAAAGATGACACATTTCCAATTTTTTGTCCACAAGACATAATGTTCAAAGCCTCTTCTGATGCGTGAAATAGATATAAATTTTTCTTTAAATTAACAGCAACACCAACAGTCCTTCTCCCATCTCCACGTGCACGGACAATCTACAACTGCAATTATTTATAAACATCAATACTTTGTATTTTTTGTCAAATGTGTTTTAGACAAAACCAAGCTGAGTGAAATCATTTGGTGATCAATGTTCTGTGACAAAGCTCGTAAGCGTGCTCTGTGGTACAAATCTATACCTGCGCACAAATCCAATTCATCATAGGAAATTAGATCAAAAGGAGTCTCTTGGATTGCAATTCCCACAAAAAGAACTTATTAATGCAAGTGACAAATGTAAAAGGAAAGCCATTATTTCAAACCTTTTTAGCATTGAGTCCATTAAAAAAAGCCAGAATTATATTAAACATAGAAATAGGAAATGGCAAATAAAATTAATTTTCAACGAAGATTGCCGACGTTGGGTCTAATACAAAAGACGAGTGGAAGACTATAGTTTATTTGGAAGGCAAAACAAGAAAACTAATACAACAAGCAAACAACAAACAACATTTGTATACCGGCCAGTATTAATCCCCGCCAGGGGGGTTGACCGGTCCATGAATTTTTCTACGCCAAACGTCTCTATCTCTTGCCATATCTCTCGTTATACCCATCGCCTTCATATCACTGTTCAAAGCATCCATCCATCTCTTTCTCGGTCTACCTCGCTTGCGGACTCCTTCAACATTCATATGCAACGTTCTACGAATTTCAGCACTTTCTTCCCTCCTTTCCACATTCCCAAACCACCTCAAACGCTGGCGCCTTACCCAATTCTCGATACACTCAACACCAACTCTTTCTCTAATCTCTTCACTTCAAATCCTATCCATCAACGTTACACCACACATCATCCTAAGCATTCTCCTTTCCGTCGACGCCAATCTTCTCAGGTCCTCTGCTTTCGGCGCCCAACACTCTGCTCCATATTCCAAAACACTTCTAACACATGTCTTATACAATTCTCCCTTCTGCTTCAACGAAGTCGACTTTCCGCACAACATTCCCGACAACTCTCTAAAACTCTACCACGCTGCTTGAACTCTGTTCCTCACCGCTTGCTCGCACCCTCCACCATCATTTAACACATCGCCCTGATATTTAAACTCTGATACACCTTCCAACCTCACGTCACCCAGTTCAAACCGTTCAATCGCGACTCGCCCACCACTTCGACAAGTCCCGCACTCAAAATCAGTTACTCTTGTCAATGCACCACGGACACCTGAACATCTTCCATGAACCCACTTACTGCATTTCCCACACATTATCGAATTCACTCCAACTCTTTTCCCACACACACCACATGGCCATTTATCACTGTCCTTCACCTCCACCTGCCTCGAGCATCTCATGCCCTTCGTCTTTGCCTCATTCACTTTTAGTCCCTTGACTTCTATTGCCGTTTTACATTCTCGGTACCTTTCCATGACTTTCTGCTTCGACTCCGCCACCAACACAATGTCATCTGCCAACAACAAACACCAGCATCCTTCTTTTCCTCTCTTTTCCTCTGTCAGTACATCCATCACACAAGCAAACAGTAACGGCGACAAGACTGAACCTTGATGAACACCAACTTTTACCTCAAAAACACCAGATCTAACACCTTCCTCCGTAACCACCGCCGCTACACCTTCATAAGTCTCCATAACTGCCTGAACCATATTCTCTGTCACACCTTTCTTAGAAAACTAATATAAATTAAAATTTTTAACTAATACTGACTATATTTAAGAAGGTTTTAGTAAATATTTTAAAAATTTGGCCAAAATTTAGCCAGCGAAGTTTTGTTTTTCAACTTCCAGTTTTAAAGGTGTGTGGAAAATACTGAATTAGAGTTCACTGCATTCCAATTTGTCACTGTAAATCATGTTTATAAACGTCTGATTGCTCTTTTTAGTAAATGATGCCAAACATTTCTTGTATAATTGTAAACATTGCTTTATCAGTTATTTTTGGCTAAATAAAACACTTCGTCAGTTATTTTTGGCTAACTCGATAACAAATAAATTAGAGCTCTATCGCTTAAAACGCAATATTTTGTCGCTATTCTTACCTTTTAAATCATACACAGAGTTGTCAAAAATACAGTTTTTGTCAGAAAAATTATTAAGTGTGGAGTGTCACAATTAAGATTCTATTTTAGGAACATTAAATTTTGCCATACATAAAGGATTTGTCTCAATGCCTATTAAAACAAAAATTCGATTTTTTGCAGATATTGGTACTGACAACTCCATACTCGTCTGGCACTTTCTGTGCAATCTGATTTCGAAAACCTTAGAAAATGGATGATTTCTTATAAGCTTAGTCTTAACGCTACTTAAGATGATTTTATTTAATTGACTGAAAAGAAATGTAATAATATATTTCGAATCTTAAAGTAAATGTTAAATTATTGAACACCATCGTGTCGAAAGAATACGTGAGTTTAATACTTTCGGGGTTCCACTTGACAAAAATGTATTGTGGAAATGCATAGCACTGACAATATTTGCAAAAAAGTCACATTAACGATTTCTGCTATAAAGAGGTTGCAAGGTTTTGATGATAAACAATTCTGTCTAAACTCTATAAACAATTCAGTCTATACAACGCTATAGTTTGCCCTTACTTTTGATTGCTGTAAATAATTATGGGATGTGTTCATTAAAAACAATCGTCCAGACTTAAAAATTAAAATAAAAGATGTGTCGAATTATTATGAATATGAGCAAGGCTAAAATTATGTACAAGTTGCTGAATTATACGGCACTCAGCCACTCTAATTTTTTTACTATTAAAGATGAGACAACTACCTATATAATCTATGGAATATTGCAGCTGTGTTTGTCTATCACAATCACGATATAAAAAGTCTTATGTATGATGATCTATACTCAATGAAGTTAGAGAGAGAAATCTCTTACTTTCTGTGGCTAATAATGGATTTCTCTCTAACGTAAAATTGTCCGGATAAATTTTGTAGTGGTAGCTTCTCCCATCTTCTCGTATTCCTCTTGTAATCCTATGATCTTAAATCTTGGCTGGATCCATTTTTTGGAATGACAAGAGAAACCTTGCTCCCTTACCAATTTACTTTCTTGCAAGCAAATCGTGTCTATTCATCAATACATTGCTTATATTAGAATTCACACAGTACTGGAATTCACGCACTATTAAAGGCGCCATATTTAATTCTGCACCAAATAATTTCCAGGCAAAATGATTTCAGAGTAATGATTAACGATAATGTGCTGCAATATGCTACTACAAATGATGTGAATACTTTAATTGTTATGTTAGTTTTTCTGTATTGATAAAAGTAGTACTTTTCTTTATATCAAACACAGGAAACTTAAATGTATACGTAAACACCTTTATTAATTAATCTTTATTTTAAAGTATAACTAAGAATTAAAAATTAAATAATCAGTTTATTGCGATATTAATTAAATTCACAAGAAAAGTGAGTATGTATAATACAACTGGGTCAGGAAAAATATTTTTAATTGCATTCAAATAAAAGAAGATTTTAAAAACGATAGCTTTGATTTCTTCCGGGCTACTAACATTTTACTGACTGTTTTTGCAGTTAAAAACTGTTTATTGATTTGGCTTTCTTTCACTGAAATTGAAGAAGCTCTTGAGTTTGGGAATGTTTTATTTCGTCATTTGATCTGACAGCAGCATTCACCCGAACAGGAGATTGTGGAATGTTTTGAGGAAATACGCCTTGTGATCACCAATCTTATAAAATGGTTCTGGTTGTCGCCTTGGCCGTGGTTGATCGTACCAATGTTGGCCAATATTTCGAGTAAGCCTCAAGCATTCTGTCCATGAAGGCTTATAACTATAAACCTTTTCATTTACCAAATAATCATATATATCACTATCCATTTGACTTTTCCAATCTGAGGAATAACAATTTAATTGTTCAACGACATTTGAATGGAATCATTTATCTTAATCGACTGACAGTTACCTACTTTACAAAACATTTTAAACTTCTCATCATTCGACATAAGAAACGGTTGTTTCATCGTCTCTTTGGCATATGGTCCATCTAAGGGTCGTAGATTTGAAATCCACGACAAAAGCTCCTTCAATGCCTCATTTTTGATGTCGTACAAGCCTACAGGTTTTCCATTCAACGTGTTGATTTGTCTATGTAGTGTAGTTCGAAAGGGATTTTTCCCTTTTGTTGCAACATAATACATTACCATTCCTGAATTCTAAAAAACAAACGTGATAACAACAACATAATTTCATGTCTTAGAACCATTCTTCAATTTTCGACTAATGCCAAAGTCATCAATCAGAAATTTGCCTTGGTAACCTCTGTGCAATATTTCTCTGTAAAGACCTCACTCTCGGTTATTAAGATCTTGATAATATAGTTATTACGTGTTTACGTATTTCAGTGTTTTATAAATTACTTTAATGTACTTTATACTTTTTCTGCAAATTTCTATTTCACATGCCCTTGGTGAAAATTAACATAACTCGATGTGGTAAACGTGTTCAATGAATATTTCATTCTATGTAAATTTACAGAATTTAAAGAAAAGTAGTCCAGTATTCCAAGCCAACCGCGTGGTATCATTATAATGAATCAACCAAAAATGCTCTGGTATACGAATAATTGTCAATTGAAGCTCGTTTTCGAATTTACTCAAGTGTTATGAATCAGCCAACATAGATTCAAGTGCACATGTTTACGAGATATAACCAATAGAAGTCCAGTTTTTAAACATTACTGCTGTGATAGAACGCCCAACGGACGATAGTTATTAAATGTCTTTCTCAAGTACAGTAAGAATAAATATACTTCAACTCTTTTTTTAAACAAGAAGGTATGTTGAGTTTCTCAACGTTATTATAAGAGACAAACGCTTTGATTTTGAGTAAGCACAATGTTTGTAAATCGTAGACAACAGGTAACTTCCAGAAAAAAACGCGAGAATGAACACCTGTGACTGAAGTAACTTGACACAAATTACCAAAGAACGAGGTCAGACATTCAACGTTCGGACACTGTCGATCAGGTTCATCAACGCAATAACAAATTTCACCAGAACGTGAGCCAATCCAACGTATAACAAATTTCACCAGAACGTGAGCCAATAATGAATGTCTTAACAATGTAATCAATCGGACAAGCTATAGTAACAGCAATACGTTTTCCGTCAGGAGAATAACTGATATCATTAAGCAAAGCAAAGTAATTGTGATGTTTTGGGTGAACAGCCAACCTTTTTCGGTGGGCTAATTGGAAATTTTCAGAATTGTCAGAAAGATTTAAAACGCGCCACACACAAAACAGCCCGTAACGATCACATATTGCAAATTCCCAACGGCCAAATGCAGGATTGTAGCAGCATTTTTTAACTGCTGTATAATAATCGTAAACACGAACGCGTTGTAGTAGTTTTAAACTGTCCGCATCAAAATAGAACAGTTCACCATCAGTGCTTCCTGCCAAAAGACGGCTGCCATCAGGAGACAGAGCCAAGCAATTAAAGCCATCAGCACGATACTGCGCCCGCAAATCTAAATAATCTTCAACACCACTTTCATTCCCACTTTCACGTCTTTCTTTTGACACTTGCTCGTCACGCTCATTTGCCTCAAGATCCGCATTAAGAATAGGGCAACCTATTTGAATGCAATCAACTCCATTAATTTCAACTTTAAGATCAATCCATTGGTCGGGTCCGTCTTTTATAGATTCTTCTAAGTTCCACAAACCGTCTGGCAGTTTATAAACACGGCACAAAAACGATCCAAGTCATGGGGAAAACCAGGATTCAAAAGAATAGTGACGGCAATTCTCTTTCCATCTGGGAAGAACTTAATTTGAGAAGTGTGAGCATGAAAACAGTTTATGCAATATACCGGTTTAGGTAACTTGCCGACCTCAATATCTGGGATGGCAAAATAATCAAAACAAAATTGATAATATTATATCTGTGACGATGATTGAGTGTTGCACTTGCAGCGATTAAAGAACCGTCCCAAGATACGGCCCATTTTGTATCTGGGTTAAAAGCCAACAAACAATTTTTCGAGTTCTTTTCAAATTTTATATCCATGAATTTCTTCACATCAGATTTAAAATCTTCACTTATAAGTCCTAGTGCATCGCTCCTGTAACTGTACAAGAAACTTTTCAAGGATGAAAAATAACACAAACAGCGTATAGCCATATTTGTTTCAATGTTGACGACATGCGATGGCAAAATACCGTCTAATTTCTAAATAAAAAAAGAGATTTTTTAATCTTAATGGGAAAAGCTCACCAGAAGATCAATATTTCAAATATTTCATAGTTTATACCTCGCTCATACATATCTCATATTCAGGAAAGTTCGGAGCTGACGAACGTTCAGATTCATCATCAGTGGAATCGGAAGACATCTAACAACTCTCTTTGCTTCCTCGAACAAGCCCTTTTTATAAGAAAACCTAAAAAAATCGATTATATTTCGAAGTTGCTTTCATTCGCCTCTGGGAAGCATGATTTTGTTTGTATCCCTTGTATTGCTTGTAAAATAACATCTTTAGTGGTAATGCATTCATGTGTATCTCGACTCTATAGATTCGATCTGCATAAGATATTCCTATAGACTAACATACGAAAGAGTTGTGGCAGAGGAAGTATAATTGCCTAGTGTCCACTATTTTGTTTTGAAACCAGCAAATGTCTGGCAAATATAGAGAATTGAATGGTGAAAAACAAATTTTCCGTTTTGTTTTCTTATTCATGAATAAACGGCAATATGGCTTACTTCAAACTCGGAAAATCATTAAGCAATATTCTTAGATATCTGACGCTCGACATTTTAATCTCAACCATTTAACTGAAGCTAATTTTCTAGTGTTGTGAGATGAAAGAAATCTATAAGCGAAAACTTTTATTGCAAATTGTTCCTCCGTTCAACGATACGCAAGTCGGTCATTACACATTAAAATAAAAGCGTTTGAAATGGCAAATACTTTAAAATCCCATTGGTAAAATATTCTATGGAAATTTCCAACGAAGAAGCGTTGTTTTTAAGTTATCCTGAAAATAAAATAAGCTATTGTGATGTATTGATTGTTTTGGCTTTGCTACTTCCCTTTAACATGATAAAAACAGCTAAAATTCACACTTACCGGAACAAAAATTGTCAGAACACATTTCAGTGAAGACGACATTAAACCACAATAACAGACTTTAACGACCACGAGGTGGAAATGGTCTGATGTCTGAGTCTGTTCTATCCACTAACATGTATCCTAGAAGTAAGCATTAATATTTAACAAGTCAATTTCCGTGTAATCAAAGAAAATACTTTGTTATAATTTCAGTATTTTCTTATATTTCTTTAAAATACGCAGTAAGATTTAAAATATATCTTATTTTAGAAAACCACTCTGTATTATCTTCTCAAAATAAATCTAAATGAAACCATATTACTGTAAACGCATGTCCATTTCCGCAGAAACAAATTTTAAAAGTTAGGGGTGGACGGTGTATTCAACGATAAGTTGACCCATTGTTTACATAATTTATGCAGGCTGTCACGTGTAGTAAAACAGACTTGTTGTTACTTGGTATGCAATAAAATTCAAGTGTCTTTGTTAGTCCTGAATTACACCCATTTCCCCCACACTTTCTACGCCTATGTGAACGTTAACACTTCAATGACTTTGTCAGCTGTAACGTCAGTGACAATCTTCAGCAGAGTGACACATTTCCATTGTTTTTTTACTGGAATATGCCAAAGTCAAGACATTTTTTGTTGCTTAAAGTAAAAGTTCTCGTAAACTGCAATGGACTTTCTTTTCATTATCAATGTTTACATGCTTACTTCTGGAACTGATATGTAAATTAGGGTGCGTATGTTTCTTTGTTTCCTAATTAACATATCTTAGCAGCCTGTTTTATTTCGTTAATCCACTACAAACAGCTTGGGTTTTGTCATAACGTTTTTATTGTTATGTGGACTGATGAACAGTGGCGTGTTTGCAGGGGGCCATGGCCCCTCCCAGGAAGGATTATATAGGGGTGACAAACGGCAAATTGGGCGCAAAATTTTTGGTTCATCCTGCATTTATAAACAGCAAAAAATAATAGAGTTACGTGGAACAGACCAAACGACCATTCCGCAAATCATAGTGAACGCATCTTTTATGTAATCATGTAGTGAAGTACATAACGTTCGTATATTATTTATCTAGATTTATGTAATAGCATTAGAGAAAATATCAAATCCTACTTTTACACAAACCAGCTACTTAAACTTAAACTCCACTCTTGGATACACAACTAATATTTTTTCTTCTATATACTGCCTTTTTCCATCTCTTCAGATTTTTAAAAGGCGAAATTGCTTACCAAACAATACACTTTAGTGCTATATTTTTGCATGCAATTCCCTTTGTCATTTAAGACTTCTATTGACTAAGGCGTGATGAGTTACAATTTGAACATTGTTTGAACATAAAAAAAGTCTGCAATCAAGTGAAGGCTCTTTTAAACATATCCGGTGAATCACAATGCACTTATTTTGGCAAAAAATTGGTTCAGGATCCTCTGTTCTGACTTTATCAGTGCGCGAGCTTTAATTATGGAAATCTGTTTTACTGCAAGCGAGATCTGTTCATTCCACGGTTTTTAATCCAATAAATGAAAATTGACATTTGCATTTGTTTTTAATTATGTAGTTGCTGCAATTATTATGCATAATAAAGTAATTAGCATTCACAAAAGCTTAATAAACCAGATAATTCTACACTTCTGGGACTTTATAGTGTTTAAAGGTTTCGACAGTTTTAAAGCAAAACAAGTTAAAAGTATTATCATTCACTGATTTATATCTCAAATTTATTCCGTCACTGCTCTGTAAAGGTAAAGCAATATTAAATAAGTTATAACAGCCGTAAAAACGTTAATATATTTTTCATAACTTGCCAATAAAGATAGACAAGCACGTACAACTTTAACCAGGCGGAACAAACAGCTAAAGAAGGCTAAATCATTTCGTGCAGATTTCATTTGATGCACACATAATCATTTGTGCGAAATCTGTTTTTCTTTGGAACACACTGCATAATTCTGCTTTTCCAATAATGTTAATACCATCAATGAAACATATTCCTATGGTTTATGGTAGAAGCGGGCTCATAATTTTGCTCGGCCGCAGAATATAAACATCTGTATACCTAACCGCCTGCTCTATGTACACAGTGTATATTTCATAAACGTTCACAATGTAGCATTACGAAAAGTTAGTTTACTCCAGAAAAGGGGAAAATTACAAACAGACAATTAAGCAACAATCTTTTATGCGTGATACTTGACTTTTACCCTCGACACTCGACCATTACATCTGAAGATAATTTCTCAGCGTTGTAAAGTTGAAATAAGTCGAGAAGCGGAAACTTTTGTGCAAAATATTCCACTATTCAACGCAAATAACTCATTATACACATTAAAGTGCCAAGTACAAATCCTATTGAAATATCTTCTTTAAAAATTTCTGACGAGCAAACCGATTTTTTTAAGGTGTCTCGAATATGAAATAAGCTGGTGTTATTTAGTGATTATTTAGGCTTCTCCATTTCTCTTTAAAATGATAAACTGAACAAAAAAATTCACACTTACCCGAAAAAATGTTGTCAGAGCACGTTTCAATGAAGGCGACATTCAACCACAATGGCTCAAAGGCAACTGAATTTAAAGTTTAATCGACGACCACGAGGGTGAAGAACAGAGGAAGTGATCTGAGTCTATTCCATCCCATAATTCTTTGCTTTTCAGGAAAAAAATTATTATATTTCCTGTTATCAGTTAATGGATTTCTTTTACAACCATTTGCAAGATACGGTCCTCTCACGACTTCGCAACTGCGCATTTTAATCAACATTTGAAAAATTAATCAAAAATATAAACTTAGTACGGATGTTTGTCATTCAAAATTTATTACTTTGAGCTGACAGCTTTGAGTTTGACAAACTTGTCTTTAGGAAGGCAATACTTGTAGTTTTATCGCCGAAACCAAGACGCAAAAGAGAGGTGTCTTGTTTTTAAATTATTAAATTGTTGAGATAATTTCATTGATACATTATTAAATTGTTGAGATCATTTCACCTTAATTGATACATTCAGGCACGCTTGCATGCTATGTTTATAATCAAGAACTATGCATCTTCCATTCGTTTGATGTACACCGCGATAAGCTTTTTCGTCAGACAACGAATTATAACGTCAAAACTTTAAGTTTCACAGAACTTGGACTTGTAACATGCAGTTGTGCAATCATCGAAATAAAATTTACAGCCACAGAGTAAAAAGGAAAAATTTCCATTTTTTTGTCTACAAGACTTAATGTTAGAAGAAAGACTGTTCGGATTTCAGAAATGGAAAGAGAAATATAGGATACATAGACATTTGTAGAGGAAAATTAATTTTTCTGGTTTTGTTTTTTTTATAAGGCTTTGACTATTAGAAATGTTTAAAGCAAGTCTTTTTTTTAAGTTTTTCCTGATACACTCTTTATAACTTAATAAAATCGTAATAAAGTGAATGTTTTGAGCCATGTTTTGACAAACAACGTTAACACCAACAGTCCATCTCTGATCTTCATATACACGGACGATCTACAACTAACATTATTTATAAACATCAATACTTTGTATTTTTGTATTGTAAAAAAAGTTTTACGATTGGTGATCGATGTTTTGTGACGAAACTCGTTGATGAGACTACTATCTAAAATTTACGGAATATTGCAAGTTATCTTTGTCTACTAGACTCACGTTCTAAAAGTCTTATAATGAAGCATTCCTTTCGAACTAATGATAGAGAGAGTTAATTCCTTTTCTTCCTTTAAAGCAAAATTGCAGCTCAAAATGAAAATTAAACATTAGTAAAGGAATATTACATTTCTGTTAATGAATTAAACTTATATACACTATGTCTAGTCATGAAAGAGTATGTTTCATTTGTATTTAAGTGCTTTTGTTTATCAAAAATATTTGATTTTTAATAAATAAATATTTATTATTTCGTGGCAAGCGTCACTTCCGGCTAAATGGTGCGATTTGATTAGCTTAGAAACATTTCTACCGATCCATTATATTCCTGTAATCAACCACGGTCCAAAACGCACAATCTTACAGTCAAGTGTAAACAAACTTCGTAATGCAAACAGCAAAATGCAAACCAAACGAAATAAGAAACCATTCACGAATGTGATTTGAAGGAAAAACCCTTAGAAAACAGTTTAACCATCCAGACGATATAATTTGAAACGATTTATCTTTTATGGACGAAAACTAGAAAAGTGACAGCCAACCAGTACAAAAACAGCAAAGACGAGAAAAAAAGCAAGCTTCGTTTCAAGTTAAATAATGCCATATAATAAATCTTTTAATAACCTCATTTTCTCTAACTTTACTGAGAAATATCAGACCTCTGTCGTTTAGTACAAACCTCGTCCTACGGGCTCGGTCTGTACAAAAGACGTCGGTCCGATATTTCTCCGTAAAGACCTCGCATCGGTTATTAAGGGCTTAATAATTTAGTTACTAAGTGGTTACGTATTTAAGTGTTTTATAAATTACTTTTATGTAGCTTATATCATATTAAAAATTTCTACTTCATTTTCCCCTGGTGGAAATTAACGTAATTTGATGAGGTAATTAAACGTGTTTGAATAAATACTTCATCTATCCATTCAAATTTGCATAATTTTTACAAAAGAAGTCCAGTTTTCAAACGCAACCACGTGGTAGTTTTAATGAATCTACCACAAAATGCTCAGGTCTACAAACAATTGTCAATAGAAGTTTTCGGATACACTCAAGTGTTATGAATTAGCCAAAATATATTCAAGTGCACATGTTTACGAGTTATAACCAATAGAAGTCCAGGTTTTAAGAATCACTTCTGTGATATAACGCCCAACGGACGATAGCTATTAAATGACTTTCTCAAGTACAGTAAGAATAAATATACTTTAACTCTTTTTTTAAACAAAAAGGTACGTTGAGTTTTTCAACATTATTATAAGAGATAAACGCTTTGATTGTGAGTAAACACAATGTCTGTAAATCGTAGACAACAGGTAACTTCCAGAAAAAAACGCGAGGATGAACACTTGTAACTGAAGCAACTTGACACAAATTACCAAAGAACGAGGTCAGACACTCAGTTTTCGGACACTGTCGATCAGGTTCATCAACGCAATCCAACGTATAACAAATTTCTCCAGAACGCGAGCCAATAATGAACGTCTTAACAATGTAATCAATCGGACAAGCTATGGTAACAGCAATAAGTTTTCCGTCAGGAGAATAACTGATATCAATAAGAATATTGAAGTAATTGTGATGGTTTGGGTGAACAGCCAGCCTTTTTTGATGGGCTAACTGGAAATTCTCAGATTTGTCAGAAAGATTTAAAACGCGCCAAACACAAAACAGCCCGTAACGATCACATATTGCAAACTCCTTACGGCCAAATGCAGGATTGTAACAGCATTTTTTAACTGCTGAATAATAATCGTAAACACGAACACGTTGTAGTAGTTTTAAACTCTCAGCGTCAAAATAGAACAGTTCACCATCAGTGCTTCCTGCCAAAAGACGGCTGGCATCAGGAGATAGAGCCAAACAATTAAAGCCATCAGCACGATACTGCGCCCGCAAATCTAAATAATCTTCAACACCACTTTCATTCCCACTTTCACGTCTTTCTTTTAACACTTGCTCGTCACGCTCATTTGCCTCAAAATCATTATTAAGAAAAGGGCAACCTAATTGAATGCAATCAACTCCATTAAATTCAACTTTAAGATCAATCCATTGGTCGGGTCCGTCTTTTATAGATTCTTCTACGTTCCACAAACCGTCTGGTAGTTTATACACACGACACCAAAAACGATCCAAGTCATGGGGAATATCAGGATTCAAACGAATAGTGACGGCAATCTTCTTTCCATCTGGGAAGAACTTAAGTTGAGAAGTGCGAGCATGAAGACAGTTTATGCAATATACGGGTTTCGGTAACTTTCCGACCTGATGCTCAGGTAAGGCAAAAACAATCAAAGCAAAATTGGTAATATTATGTCTAAGACGACGATAGAGTGCTGCACTTGCAGCTTTTAAAGAACCGTCCCAGGAAACGGCCCATTTTGTATCTGGGTAAAAACCCAAAAAAAATTTTTTCGAGTTCTTTTCAAATTTTATATCCATGAATTTCTTCATATCAGATTTAAAATCTTCGCTTATAAGTCCTAGTGCATCGCTCCTGTAACAGTACAAGAAACTTTTCATTGATGAAAAATAACACAAACAGCGTATATCCATATTTCTTTCAATGTTGACAACATGCGATGGTGGAATACCGTCTAGTTTCTAAACAAAAAAAGAGATGCTTTAATCTTAATGTGAAAAGCTCACCAAAAGATCAATACATTAAAATATTTTATTATTTATACCTCGCTCATACATATCTCATATTCAGGAAAGCTGGGAGATGACGAACGTTCAGATTCATCATCAGATGAATTGGAAGACATCGCGCAACTCTTTTTCAAAACCTAGAAAAAATCAATTCTATTTCAAAATCGCTAACATTCTCCTCTCGGAAGCATGATTTTGCGAAAGAGTTTGGACACAGGAAGTAAAATTTCCTGGTGTCCGCCATTTTTGTTTTAAAAATAAGCAAATATCTGGCAAATATAGAGAATTGAATGGTGAAAAGACAAATTTTCCGTTTTGTTTTCTTATTCATGAATAGACAGCGATATGGTTTACTTTAAAATCGGAAAATCGTCAAGCTACGTTCTTAGATACCTGGCGCTCGACGTTTTATACTCAACTATTTAACGGAAGCTAATTTTCCAGAGTTTTGGAGATAAAACAAGTCAATAAGCGGAAACTTTTAGTGCAAAATATTCCCCCGTTCAACCATGGCCTACTCAAATTACACGGCCTGATATCTTGCCATAGCAAGGCCAAAAATGCAAGGCCAATGAATTTTCCGGCGGTGCTCTTCGAAATTTTGATATTCTTCCTTCAAAATTGTTCATTGGCCTTACTTTATGGTATAATCTTGTAGCTAAAATCTAGCGATCATTTCAAGAGTTTATTGGCTGAAATTGGTCCATTTTTCGCCGAGAAATCAAAGTTTATAAATTGGTGCGATCGGCGGTTGTTTTGTTTATCACGCGCTCGTCTTCGTTCGAAAATTTAATTTTTAGCTCTTAAATCTATCGTGGATTATCTATATTTGGTATCTACGTGTTCCTGGTACTCTCCTCTACATTTCTACAAAATTTTTGGAGTCGAATTGTATACATTTTTTCTTTTATTTACGAAAATCTTCAAACCCATAATTATAGCGATGGTGCTTCCTATTTTCAACGGTGTCCTTCCTACTCCAACTACGCCTAAGAAAATTTTATCAAATTCAAACGATTTCATTGGTAAATCATACTATCCCTTACCTTTTCAAGCTTCCTCATTAATTGGAAATCTTGGTATTGGTTCTTCTCCATCCTGGGACATCAATATAAACAATAAATCGATCAAACTTAAAATAGAATGGTATGTTGAAAAGAACAATAACAGTTCTCATGAATTCCCAAAATCTCTACTTAACATACTATCAGCCTACAACCTTGTACAACCTACCTGGTCCTCCTCCTTTGTTGAAGAGAAACTGTCTTTCAAGTTTGAATGGAAACTACTCTCTGATGCTACTAACCAACCTGAACAAGTTAAAACTCCATCTACTAACTTACCTTTACATTCTCCTGACTTTGGCTATACATCAACATCTAAATCGTATGTATATTCACCACCTGTGAGATGAAGTCTTTTTATTAGTTGAGTCAGGAACATGTATTGTGTTGTGTTTAGGTTTGTCCTTGGATTTAGTTTGTGTAGATGGAGTATTTTTCCTTTTATGAGGAAAAGTACCTTAAAGTAAATGGTTTGAACCCGGGAGTATCGTTATATGTTTGTAAATGATGATCGTCCAGGTTAATAAAGTCAGAAGGATTAAAGAAGACTGATGTTTCGACAATTTTAGCGGTAGTCATCTTTAGAGTCAAATGAGGAGTAAATGTCAGGTTAGGAGCTAACCTGACGTTTACTCCTCATTTGACTCTGAAGATGACTACCGCTAAGGCTGTCGAAACGTCAGTCAACAACAACAAAAACAGTCCTTCTCAGAACTTTATTAACCTGAAAAGTACCTTGATGGTAAGGAGTGTATGGAGGAGTGAGAGGATTTAGAAAAGCAGCAGCATGATTGTGGAAGAGTTTGGTAGGAGTTGTAAGATTGGGTGGTGAATATACATACGATTTAGATGTTGATGTATAGCCAAAGTCAGGAGTATGTAAAGGTAAGTTAGTAGATGGAGTTTTAACTTGTTCAGGTTGGTTAGTAGCATCAGAGAGTAGTTTCCATTCAAACTTGAAAGACAGTTTCTCTTCAGCAAAGGAGGAGGACCAGGTAGGTTGTACAAGGTTGTAGGCTGATAGTATGTTAAGTAGAGATTTTGGGAATTCATGAGAACTGTTATTGTTCTTTTCAACATACCATTCTATTTTAAGTTTGATCGATTTATTGTTTATATTGATGTCCCAGGATGGAGAAGAACCAATACCAAGATTTCCAATTAATGAGGAAGCTTGAAAAGGTAAGGGATAGTATGATTTACCAATGAAATCGTTTGAATTTGATAAAATTTTCTTAGGCGTAGTTGGAGTAGGAAGGACACCGTTGAAAATAGGAAGCACCATCGCTATAATTATGGGTTTGAAGATTTTCGTAAATAAAAGAAAAAATGTATACAATTCGACTCCAAAAATTTTGTAGAAATGTAGAGGAGAGTACCAGGAACACGTAGATACCAAATATAGATAATCCACGATAGATTTAAGAGCTAAAATTTTCGAACGAAGACGAGCGCGTGATAAACAAAACAACCGCCGATCGCACCAATTTATAAACTTTGATTTCTCGGCGAAAAAAGGACCAATTTCAGCCAATAAACTCTTGAAATGATCGCTAGACTTTTATCTACAAGTTTATGCCATAAAGTAAGGCCAATGAACAATTTTGAAGGAAGAAAATCAAAATTTCGAAGAGCACCGCGGGAAAATTCAATGGCCTTGCATTTTTGTCCTTGCTATGGCAAGATATCAGGCCGTGTAATTTGAGTAGGCCATTGTTCAACGTTACGCAAGTCACCCATTCCACATTAAAATAAAAGCATTTGAAATGGTGAATAGCTTAAAATCCAATTGGTGAAATATTCTCTAGAAATTTGATAACGAACAAGCGTCATTTTTAAGTTATCTCGAAAATAAAATAGGCTGTTGTGTTCTATTGATTGTTTTAGCTTTGCTATACTTCCCTTTAACACGATGAAAACAGCTAAAATTCACACTTACCAGAATAAATATTGTCAGAGCAGGTTTCAATGAAGACGACATGAAACTAAATGAATTTAACGACCACGAGGTAGAAAAGGTCTGACGTCTTAATCTATTCTTTCCACTAACATGTATCCCAGAAGTCAGCATTAATATTTAAAATTCAATTACCAGTGTGATTATGGAAAATACCCATATACTTCATGATATAAGTTTTAGTATTCCCTTATATATCATTGAAATAAGCAGTAAGATTTTAGTTTATTATATTTTATACAAAAACCACTTTATAACAAGGTCAAAAACGAAGTTAAGTGAAACTTCATTAATGTGAACCCAAGTCCATTGCTGTAGAAACGGATTATTGGGGACAATGGACGTTGCGTGTAGGCCGATGTCATTAGCACTTAAGGGTATAAAAAATTTGATATTGGCAAACTTTGATAATTCTTGTAAAATCCGTAGTTAAGTCTTGATCTTAGCTTATATCTGCTCGTTGACGGTCTTATAACTATATCTAACAGCATTGATATTTGTGCTTCTAGTCAATTTCTGGTCCATTCATGTTCTGTGCGTTGCGTGCATTCATTCTTATCAATTAAGATATTATCTGAATTACACACCCCACCCCATTCACTTTCTACGCCTAATTAAACAATTCAATGACCTTGTCAGCAGTAAAGATTGACAAAACAATTAACTGAATCTATCTCAACTTCATCGGAGTGAGCACCTACAGTGGCACTAAGGTCAAACTCAATGCATTCTACAGCTGTTTTGCGAGTTCGTTCCCTGGTCAAAATAAAATTAGCTTGCGAATGTGAGATGAGTTAGTGAGCTTTGCTTGCATTTTTCTCCGGCTAATCCAGTTTTCTGCCTCTAGGAAATTTTGTAAAAGGGTTGATATTTACAGAAAGTATGGCGTTCAGGGAGAACCGTTATAAAAGATTCTTCTGAGGTTAACACAGACTAGACGAGGTTATTTTGAATTCATTGTTCGTATACCGGAGTATTTAAATTTATTACTCCTTAAAATAACGTTTTGGCTGCGTTTACACTATACCGGATTTGCTCATCACGACATCTTCATTTGCTTTTAAAGGGGTAACTGTTCGGAGTAAAAGCTTATTAAGAGGATAGATTTAGTCTATTTGATCGTGTTTCTGACGCTGAACAATTTTACTGCCTTTTAATATAAAGAATATTCAACCTGCTGCGATAGCAATCCGGTATAGTGTAAACGGAGCCTTAATGAAGACGTGTCAAAAAAAAGCATGGAAAAATGTCATCGTTTTATATTCGCGTATTGCGTAATGATGGGTATTACCATTATATGCCAAGTAAGGACCAAATTCATTTCCTTATCACAATTCTGCGTCCATGTTCTCGATCATGAATCTTGTTATCAAAATGGGCTAAGTCAGATTAGCACTAGCCTTCCACCCCCTCCCGCCAGCAATTAAAGTATTTTTCAAACTGAAATAGTTCTCTTTCATTTAAAAAACATTGTTTGTATGGAAGCTTTTTATATTGTCAAAAATCATCCATTATATTGCTGTCTCTCTCAAGGCATGAATTCCATGCTTCTTTCTTGCAACAAGAATCTTTTGCTCTTTAACAAACTAAACAAAATTTTGCTGGTTTTACTTTCCTTTCATAAATAAGAATGTATATATATGCATTTTATATTTTACGCATATCTCTCTCTTGCTCTCAATAAGCCGATAAAATGTTGAGTTTTTAAATTAACGGGTCATAGACTATAGCGCACCAGCCGTCGACTTTATATTGTTTTGCCAAGATTGTGTAATAAGGACGTCTCTCTATATCAACACCTTCCACAAAGCAACATCCGAAAAACCAACGGAAAACAGTTTATCTCCGGTCGGAGAAAATGTCACATGGCTAATAGAGTCACAATGCATATCGAAATCTTGAAAGCTACCTTTATCATAATCAATTACTTTCACTAGTCGATCTAAAACAAAAAGAAAATTACAGACAGCAAAAATACCTAATTAAGTAATTGTAAACTAAAGCATTGGGTGTCATTAATTCTCGAGGAAATAAAAGAAGCACTGAAAAGAAAGAAAAAACTATTTAATGAGACTTTCACCTAAAGCTTTTTTGATTCATATTTCCGACGTAGCTACGTCGATTTGGGACCTTTTTTTAGACTTAAACTATGTGGGATACGTAACCCTAAATTGTGATCTAAATTTTCTTCTCAGAAACCATCGATAATCCAGTTTTACTAATGGAAGAAAACTAGATGAGAAAAATTGACATAAGTTGGAGTAGATAAAAAACTTTAACGATTTCAAACTATTATCTTTCAAGATATAGAAAGGATTTTCAAATCATTCAGTGTTGTTTTGCAGAACGTTGTAAAAAACCTTCTTAATATATACCTTTGGTTCCAACAGCAATTAAATGACCCTTAGGCGATATTTCCAAGCAAGAAGCCCATTGTGTCAACAAAATAGTTCGAAAAACCTGACAATGAACACATTTCCATCAATGATGGACATTTTGTCTGCTCCAAGCACAGACCTCTTACAAATACTGACCTTTCTCTGGGACAAGCTGTAGAATTGTACCAGTTTTCTCAGACCATAACCACTGTACACAATAACATCGGGCTCTGTTGGCGAGAATCTTGCCAAACTTGGCGGTAGATGCAAATACGCAGACTTCAAAGGGAGAAAACATGCTTATTTCAAACTTATTAAAACAAATTTCCATAATAATTTATTTATCTTTCATTATCTTGAGCAACTACAATCAAGACAAGAAACAAACTACAATTTCTCACCGCATCGTCTTTTTTCAAAGCAATTCCTTCAGGTGTTATATTTGGAGCGGGAAAAGTTAACCAATCAACAAGCTCGCAGAAATCCTTCGACCAATCCGCCTTCCATACGCTAACCCTACGATCAGCGCTCGCAATAAGCCACAATCTGGGCGAATTGAATGATGGATGATCGTTCTAAAAACAAAGTTTTGATTATAATAAGCTCTTAATGTGACTAAGCGCGAGGTATTTACGGAGAACGGACCGAATTGTTTTTGTACAGACCGAGCCCGTAGGGTGAGGTTGTACAAAAAGACAGAGGTCTGATATTTCTCAGTAAAGACCGAGAAAGCGAGGTTATTAAATAGATAATTATATGGCATTATTTGACCTGAAACGAAGCTTGCCTTTTCGTCCTTGCGGTTTTTACGGGTTGATTTTTACTTTTCTATTTTTCGTCCATAAAAAATAAACTCGTTTCATAATTGTATCGTCTAGATAGTTTTCCAAGTGTTTTTCTTTCGAATTACATTCCTAAATGGTTTTTTGTTTCGTTTATTTCGCGTTTTGCTGTTTGCTTTAAGATGTTTGTTCACATTTGACAGTAAAATTACGCGTTTTGGACCGTGGTCGATTACGGGAAAATAATGGACCGGCAAAAATGTTTCTGAGCCAATCAAAGCGCCTCATTTAGCCGGAAGTAACGCTTGCCATATATAAATCATCATCAATAACCAGTAAGGTGTTAAGTTTGGTAAATATTGCGAAAGTGCTTCAAAAACATTTTGAAGTAGCTTAAGACTTTTTATTCATAAAACAACATCAATAAACGTTTCTACTGATTGGTCCATAGCTGAGTTTGCATTAGTTTGTGTGAACTGGTATGAGCTCAATTAATTAATCAATCAAAGAGAATTTGCATATCAATCATGAATACATGTTAAAGCAAAAATAAAAACATTTCTCTGAAACTTTCGCAATATTGCTATTTAAGATAAGAAATAAAAGATGTTTTTGTGTTTTCCAGGCTTATGCAAACCTTGGAGAGGCTCATGAGAACTCTAAAAACAGGTGCACTAATCTGCTCTCAAGTTCTCTCAAAAGACTCTTCCGTTTGCATAAGCCCGTACAAACACAGTGAAAATCTTTTATTTCTTACTCAGTTCTATTTGTTGCAGAGTGTTTTTCATTGTACCTTATGTGAAGCAATGTCCATATCAGTGATTGGTCCTCCCTTATGATCTTGAATCAAACGGACAGTGAGGCCAGTAGCAGGACTACTTATGGCTACCACACCATCTGTGCTGCCACTCATAAAAACACGACCTATACAACAAATTCATTTCTAAGGTACGTCAAAATTGTCAATGTTCAGTTTGACCACTAGAGTTGAACTACAATTAGGCTCGATGATTTTCATAAACAAATAATCAAATAATCTGCCATACCAAGTTATACTAAACAATCCCAAGTGGTAAAACAGCCCAAGTCAACATCCACAATCCCATCGTATCCTCACTCATTCCAATAGTCTTCACCACACCAAGTCATCCTCAGCCATAACATTTTAAACTTAAAAATCCCATGTTATTCATAAGCTCCAAAGTTATCCTTAACAAGAGGACAACAGGGGGGAGATGAAGAACCAACAATAAGGTAGATACCACACATACCACTGTATACTATACCACTTATATCACTGTATACTATAGATAGATATCACATATACAGGTGGATACCACATATACCATTGTATACTATAGGTAGATACAACATATATCACTGTATAATATAGGTAGATGTCACATATATAGGTGGATACCACACATACCATGGTATATAATATGTAGATACAACATATAGCACTGTATACTATAGATAGATACAACATATATCACTGTATACTATAGGTAGATACAACATATACCACTATATACTATAGGTAGATACCACATAAATTACTACATACTATAGGTAGATTCTGCATGTATCAAGCAGCGACTGGTCCTTACCACAGGCAGAAAAATTGATAACAGTAACGCCCCCAGAATGAGGATCTATTTTCATAATCATTTCAACTCTTCCAAGATCAAAGCGTCTTACGGTTCCATCATCAAAACTAGCCACGCAATGTGATGGTCTTAATGGTTTCTCCACTGGTTCCATGTGAGGATGTACTGTGGCTATCACTTCACCATCTTGTTAGACATTATGTGTTGGCTCACGTGGAGGTGTTGGACAGATTGAAACACACTTACAGCGCTATGGAGGAAAAGAATTTTTAAACAACTGATAGTCAACATCGACGAAATTTTTAGAGATAAGTTACGTTTTGGTCCCGAGTAAGTGAAAGCTTTTATTTATAACATATACAAGCGCGCAAAAGATCTCTTTATCTGTGACATATGAAGATCCTGAGGGGTTCAAAGAGATCTCTTTATCTGTGACATATGAAGAGCTTGAGGAGGTTCAAAGAGATATCTTTATCTGTGACACATGAAGAACCTGAGCAGGTTCAAAAATAAATCTTTATTTGTGACATATGAAGAGCTTGAGCAGGTTCAAAGAAATCTCTTTATCTGTGACATATGAAGATCCTGAGCGGGTTCAAAGAGATCTCTTTATCTGTGACATATGAAGATCCTGAGTTGGTTTAAAGAGATCTCTTATCTGTAATGTATAAAGAGCCTGAGCAGGTTCAAAGAGATAACTTTATCTGTGACATATGAAGAGCCTGAGTTGGTTTAGAAAGATCTCTTTATCTGTGATGTATAGAGAGCCTGAGCACGTTCAAAGAGATATCTTTATCTGTGACATATGAAGAACCTGAGCAGGTTCAAAGAGATCTCTTTATCTGTGATGTATAAAGAGCTTGAGCAGGTTCAAAGAGATCTTATTATTAGGACATATGAAGATCGTGAGTAAGTTCAAAGAGATCTTTTTATCTGTGACATATTAAAAACGTGAGCAGGTTTAAAGAGATCTCTTTATCTGTGACGTGTAAAGAGCCTGTGCAGGTTCAAATAGATCTTTTTCAAATCGTGGCCAGAGATTTGCCAGGCGGAAAGCGAATTTTCAATATGAACATAATAGCCCGATATAAGACTTTTAAAAAAGCCATCACAATAATAAAATAGAGAAGGATTTATTAATAACGTTTCGTCTTTAACTTAAGACATCTTCAGATTATTTGAATTAATTTATATACACGAGGTTTTAAATACAAGCATATATTACGGGGTGTTAAATTATATGTGAGGGGAGTAGGAAGTTAAGATGAGGGAATTAAGTGAGAATGGCGATATATTAAAGAAGGTGAAGGGGGATTGAGTTGCCTAGGGTGTTAAGAGATGGTTTAAGTTTGGATATAAGAATGCTTTCATGAATCACAAGGTCATAATTGTCGGAGGATGAAGAGAGAATTGAGAAATCATTAAAATCGGCAGAGTGAGATGTATTTCTTATATGAGAAAGAACAGCAGATGGTGGTGGACATAAGAAAGCCTTCCCTGTTAAGGGAGAGATTCCCAAGTGTTCTGATATTCTGGTGAGTAAGTGACGTGTGGTTTGGCCCACATACGATGCAGAGCAGCATCGACACTTAAATGAGTATACAACACCAGATCTCAGGAGCTTAGGAACCCTATCTTTAAAAGGAAAGAAAGAGGAGAGACGCCTGGAAGAACGAAAAACAAAGCGAACGTTGATATGAGGAAAGGCATCATTGCAGAGTCGAGTGATTTGAGTGCGAATCTGAAGACAGTGTAGGCCAGTGAAAGGGAGACAGAAGTACATGATTTTCTTAATAGCAGTGTGAATTAGATCTTTGGGTTCAAATGTAATGTTAAGGAAGCGTTGAACATGACTGTCAAATATGTATGAAGGGAAGTTGTTTAAGGTGAACAATTTTCTAACAACTTCTAGTTCGGTATGAAAGTGTTCATAGCTGAACAGAGGTTGAAATTTCTGTGAAGTAAAGAGGAGATCAAGGAGCGTTTGTATTGAATGGGAATGAAACTATGGAAATTGGTGAAGAGACCAGTGTAAGTGGGTTTACGATACACGGAGGTGGAAAACTTGCCGTTTGAGCGAGTTATTTTTACGTCAAGAAAGGGGAGCGTGTTGTCTTTTTCCAGTTCAGATGTAAAGGAGATGTTAGGATGTTGGTGGTTGAGATAGATAAGGAAAAGAGGTATGTGATCCAATTATCGGAAGAGTAGAAAGCAATCATCAACGTAACGTTGGTAAAGAAGGGGTTTGAAGGTGGAGGAACAGTTGTGAAGCCATGAATTCTCATTGAAGGCCATAAATATGTTCGCAAATACTGGGCCTAGGAGGCAGCCCATAGCCACACCATCAATCTGTTGAAAAACTTGGCCGTTAAAGAAGAGATGACAGTTTTTGACGGAGAGGAAGAGATGTTGAGTGAATTGTGAACGGTCAAGTCCTTGAAAGGACGTGTTATTGGAGAAGATGTGATTAGTTATTAGGCGATTGTTTTATCCACTGGGATGTTGGTGAACAATGATTTAACATCAAAACTCGCCATCACAACGTTATTGGCGTTAATGTAACTTTGTAAAAGATCTTGGACAAAAGAGAAAGAGTCCTTGATAACATGGGAGCTGGCGGAGATTGGTGTAAGAAAAGGAATAAAGAATTTGGTTAGCTTGTAGGAGTAGTGGTCAATATTAGATAAGATTGGTCTTAGAGGGATGGAGGATTTACGAATTTTAGGGAGTCCATATGATATGCCGATACGTGTACCAGTGGGATAAAGTTCGTTGTATGTTTTTTCATTTATGCATTTTTCTGCCTTTAGTTTTCTCTGCAACGTCTTTACTTGATTCTCGCGTTTCAGTGTAATTTTGATGGCATCATCATTTAGAAGTTCGAATTTCGATGTGTCCGCTAGAATTTCCATCATCTTATTGGGGTAGTCGTTTTTATTCAGAATAACAACTCCGTTGCCTTTATCCGGTTTCAGGATGACTATGTTGTTGTCATTTCTCAGATCATTTAACGCGTTTAGTTCATTCTCCGTGTATAAGGCATTCGGTCGGCTGTAACTGCAAAAACCCGAGTAAGCTATGTCCTTTAGTTTAGCTTTAATTGAGTCAGGAAAAAAGCCAGAGGGTGTGTGCACGAGTTCTTGTTCAAGGCGATTGTAAGGTGGAACAGCAAAGTTGAGGCCCTTCGAAAGGATTTCTTTTTCTTTTTGGGTGATGAAACAATTTGAGAAATTGAAAACAACGTCGTCAGGGTTGATTGGGTTTGTGTTAATCTGTCCAGTGCTAAGGCGAAATATCTTGCGGTCTTGGGTGCGTTGTTGATGGCTTAGTTTTTTTGAGTTCTCACGATCAGAAACATGTTTTAGGTGAATGAAGTCAAGGTTTGAAACCAAAGATGCCAGTCTTGAATGTGCGGTCGTAGCTTGTGATGACAGTACTCATATCCGAGCGTGCTTTGTGTTTATTTCTTCTTGTAACAATTTGTGTTGACATTGTCAATAGGCGCTAGAGGATGGCAATCTGCGATTAGCAACCTTAAACCATAGGAATCTTGGTATTATCAAGGGCTTTTTACACGTAATAAGGAACTCTAGGTCGAGTTTGGCTTTTCCATGCTTGAGTTCAAGACGCAGGAATTTCCTGAACGCTTCGAGTGCTCCGTTTTTGTAGCGTTTATTTAAAATCGTGGCCAGAGATTTGCCAGGCGGAAAGCGAATTTTCAATATGATCATAATAGCCCAACATAAGACTTTTAAAAAAAGCCTTATAAAGGTAACGGAGTTGTTATTCTGAATAAAAGATGATGGAAATTCTAGCGGACACATCGAAATTCGAACTTCTAAGTGATGATGCCATCAAAATTACAATGAAACGCGAGAATCAAGTAAAGACGTCGCTGAGAAAACTAAAGGCAGAAAAATGCATAAATGAAAGAACATACAACGAACTTTATCCCACTGGTACACGTATCGGCATACTATACGGACTCCCTAAAATTCATAATTCCTCCATCCCTCTAAGACCAATCTTATCTAGTATTGACTACTACTCCTACAAGCTAGCCAAATTCTTTATTCCTTTCCTTACACCAATCTCAGCCAGCTCCCATGTTATCAAGGACTCTTTCTCTTTTGTCCAAGATCTTTTACAAAGTGACATTAACGCCAATAACGTTGTGATGGCGAGCTTTGATGTTAAATCATTGTTCACCAACATCCCAGTTGATAAAACAATCGCCATAATAACTAATCACATCTTCTCCAATAACACGTCCTTTCAAGGCCTTGACCGTTCATAATTCACTCAACTTCTCTCCCTCTCCGTCAAAAACTGTCATTTCTTCTTTAACGGACAAGTTTATCAACAGATTGAAGGTGTGGCTATGGGCTGCCTCCTAGGCCCAGTATTTGCGAACATATTTATGGCCTTCAATGAGAATTCATGGCTTCACAATTGTCCCTCCACCTTTAAACACCTTCTTTACCAACGTTACGTTGATGATTGCTTTCTACTCTTCTGATCATTGGATCACATACCTCTTTTCCTTACCTATCTCAACCACCAACATCCTAACATCTCCTTTACATCTGAACTGGAAAAAGACAACACGCTCCCCTTTATTGACGTAAAAATAACTCGCTCAAACGGCAAGTTTTCCACCTCCGTGTATCGTAAACCCACTTTTACTGGTCTCTTCACCAATTTCCATAGTTTCATTCCCATTCAATACAAACGCTCCTTGATCTCCTCTTTACTTCACACAATTTTCAACCTCTGTTCCAGCTATGAACACGTTCATACCGCACTAGAAGTTTTTAGAAAATTGTTCACCTTAAACAAATTCCCTTCATACATATTTAACAATTATGATCACCGCTTCCTCAACATTATATTTGAGCCCAAAGATCTTATTCACACTGCTATTAAGAAAATCATGTACTTCTGTCTCCCTTTCACTGGCCTACACTGTCTTCAGATTCGCACTCAAATCACTCGACTCTGCAATGCTGCCTTTCCTCATATCAACGTTCGCGTTGTTTTTCGTTCTTCCATGCGTCTCTCCTCTTTCTTTCCTTTTAAAGATAGGGTTCCCAAGCTCCCGAGATCTGGTGTTGTATACTCATTTAAGTGTCGATGCTGCTCTGCATCGTATGTGGGCCAAACCACGCATCACTTACACACCAGAATATCAGAACACTGGGGAATCTCTCCCTTAACAGGGAAGCCTTCCTTATGTCCACCACCTTCTGCAGCTCTTTCTCATATAAGAAATACATCTCACTCTGCCGATTTTAATGATTTCTCAAATCTCTCTTCCTCCTCCGACCATTACGACCTTATGATTCATGAAAGCCTTCTTATATCCAAACTTAAACCCTCTCTTAACACCCAAGGCAACTCGATCCCCCTTCACCTTCTTCAATACACCGCCATTCTCATTTAATTCCGTCATCTAAACTTCCTACTCCCCTCACATCTAATTTAACACCCTGTAATATATGCTTGTATTTAAAACCTCGTGTATATAAATTAACTCAAATAATCTGAAGATGTCTTATTTAAGTTAAAGACGAAACGTTAATAATAAATCCTTCTCTATTTTATTATTGTGATGGCTTTTTTAAAAGTCTTTTGTTGGGCTATTATGTTCATATTGAAAATTATCTAAAATCTACGGAATATTGAAAGTTATCTTTGTCTACTAGACTAACGTTCTAAAAGTCTTATAATGAAGCATTCCTTTTGAACTAATGTTAGAGAGAGCAAATCTTTTTTCTACCTTTAAAACAAGAATTGCAGCTCAAAATGATTGATAAAGAAAATTAAACATTAGTACAGGAATATTACATTTCTGCTAATGATTTAAACTTATATACACTATGTCTAGTCATAAAAGAGTATCTTTCATTTGTATTTTAGTGCTTTTGTTTATCAAAATATTTAATTTTAATATATAAATATTTGTCGCTTCATGGCAAGCGTGACTTACGGCTAAATGGTACGATTTGATAAGCTTAGAAACATTTTTGGAGATCCATTATATTCCTGTAATAGACCACGGTCCAAAACGCAGAATTTTACACTCAAATGTGAACAAACTTTGTAATGAAAACAGCAAAACCCAAACCAAACGCAAATAAAAAACTATTTACGAATGTGACTCGAAGAAAAAACACTTAAAAACTGTTAAACTAAATATCCAGACGATACAATTTGAAACGATTTATTTTTATGGACAAAACATGAAAATTGAAAGCCAACCGGTAAAAATACAGCAAAGACGAGAAAAAATGCAAGCTTCGTTTCAAGTTAAATAATGCCATATAATAAAGCTTTTAATAACCTCACTTTCTCGTACTTTAATGAGAAATATCAGACCTGATACAAAAGACGTCGGTCCGATATTTCTCTGTAAAGACCTCGCATTCGGATATTAAGCTCTTAATAATTTAGTTATAAAGTGTTTACGTATTTAAATGTTTTATAAATTACTTTTGTGTACTTTATCATTTTGAAAATTTCTACTTCATATGCCCCTGGTGGAAATTAACGTAATTTGATGAGGTAGCTAAACGTCTTTGAATAAATATTTCATTAATCTATCCAAATTTGCATAATTTTAACAAAAGAAGTCCAGTTTTCGAATACACACACGTGTTATGAATTAGCCAACATAGATTCAAATGCACATGTTTACAAGTTATAACCAATAGAAGTCCAGGTTTTAAGCATCATTGTTGTGATAGAACGCCCAACGGGCGATAGTTATTAAATGACATTCTCAAGTACAGTAAGAATAAATATACTTCAACTCTTTTTAAACAAAAGGTATGTTGAGTTTTCAATATTATTATAAGAGATAAGTGCTTTGATTGTAAGTAAACACAATGTCTGTAAATCGTAGACAACAGGTAACTTCCAGAAAAAAACGCGAGGATGAACACTTGTAACTGAAGCAACTTGACACAAATTACCAAAGAACGAGGTAAGACACTCAGATTTCGGACACTGTCGATCAGGATCATCAACGCAATCCAACGTAAAACAAATTTCACCAGAACGTGAGCCAATAATAAACGTCTTAACAATGTAATCAAACGGACAAGCTGTGGTAACAGCAATAAGTTTTCCGTCAGGAGAATAACTGATATCACTAAGCAAATAATAGTAATTGTGATGTTTTGGGTGAACAGCTAACCTTTTTCGATAGGCAAATTGGAAATTTTCAGAATTGTCGGAAAGATTTAAAACGCGCCACACACAAAACAGCCCGTAACGATCACATATTGCAAATTCCCCACGGCCAAATGCAGGATTGTAGCAGCATTTTTTAACTGCTGAATAATAATCGTAAACACGAACACATTGTAGTAGTTTTAAACTGTCAGCGTCAAAATAGAACAGTTCACCATCAGTGCTTCCTGCCAAAAGACGGCTGGCATCAGGAGATAGAGCCAAACAACTAAAGCCATCAGCACGATACTGCGCCCGCAAATGTAAATAATCTTCAACAGCACTTTCATTCCCACTTTCACGTCTTTCTTTTAACACTTGCTCGTCACGGTCATTCAACTCAAGATCCGTATTAAGTATAGGACAACCTAACTGAATGCAATCAACTCCACTATATTCAACTTTAAGATCAATCCATTGGTCGGGTCCGTCTTTTATAGAATCTTCTACGTTCCACAAACCGTCCGGTAGTTTATACACACGACACCAAAAGCGGTACAAGTAAAGGGGAAATTCAGGATCCAAACAAATAGTTACGGCAATTCTCCTTCCATCTGGGAAGAACATAAGTTGAGAAGTGCGAGCATAAACACAGTTTAGGCAATATACCGGTTTAGGTAACTTGCCGACCTCATTAGCTGGAGTGGCAAAAACAATCAAAACAAAATTGATAATATAACGTGGCGGACGACAAAAGAACGCTGCACTTGCAGCTATTAAAGAACCGTCCCAAGAGACGGCCCATTTTGTATCAGGGTTAAAACCTAACACTTTTTTTTTCGAGCTCTTTTCAAATTTTATATCCATGAATTTCTTGACATCAGATTTGAAATCTTCACTTATAAGTCCTAGTGTATCGCTCTTGAAGCTGTACAAAAAACTTTTCATTGATGGTAAATAACACAAACAACGTATCGCCATATGTGTTTCAATGTTAACAACATGTGATGGTGGAATACCGTCTAGTTTCTAAATAAAAAAAGGAATGTTTTAATCGTAATGTGAAAAGCTCACCAGAAGATCAATACTTGAAATATTTTATTATTTATACCTCGCTCATACATATCTCATATTCAGGAAGGCTGGGAGATGACGAACGTTCAGATTCTTCATCAGATGAATTGGAAGACATCGCGCAACTCTTTTTCAAAACCTAGAAAAAATCGATTCTATTTCAAAATCGCTACCATTCTCCTCTCGGAAGCATGATTTTGCGAAAGAGTTTGGACACAGGAAGTAAAATTGTCTAGTGTCCGCCATTTTTTGTTATAAAAATAAGCAAATATCTAGCAAATATAGAGAATTGAATGGTGAAAAGACAAATTTTCCGTTTTGTTTTCTTATTCATGAATAGACAGCGATATGGTTTACTTCAAAATCGGAAAATCATCAAGCTACGTTCTTAGATAACTGGCGCTCGACCTTTTACCCTCAACTATTTAACTGAAGCTAATTTTCCAGAGTTCTGGAGATAAAACAAGTCAATAAGCGGAGCTTTTAGTGCAAAATATTCCCCCGTTCAACGTTTCGCAAGTCACCATTACACATTAAAACAAAAGCATTTGAAATAGTGAATAGTTTAAAATCCAATTGGTAAAATATTCTCTAGAAGTTGTCAACGAACAAGCGTCATTTTTAAGTTATCTCGAAAATAAAATAGGCTGTTGTGTTGTATTGATTGTTTTAGCTTTGCTATACTTCCCTTTAACACGATGAAAACAGCTAATATTCACACTTACCAGAATAAATATTGTCAGAGCACGTTTCAATGAAGACGACATGAAACTAAATGAATTTAACGACCACGAGGTCGAAAAGGTCTGACGTCTGAATCTATTCTTTCCACTAACATGTATCCCAGAAGTCATCATTAATATTTAAAATTCAATTACCAGTGTGATTATGGAAAATACCCATATACTTCATGATATAAGTTTTAGTATTCCCTTATATATCCTTGAAATATGCAGTAAGATTTTAGTTTATTATATTTTATACAAAAACCACTCTATATCACGGTCAAAAACGAAGTTAAATGAAACTTCATTAATGTAAACTCAAGTCCATTGCTGTAGAAACGGATTATTGGGGACAATGGACGTTCCGTATAGGCCGATGTCATTAGCACTTAAGGGTATAAAAAATTTGATATTGGCAAATTTTGATAATTCTTGTAAAATCCGTAGTTAAGTCTTGATCTTAGCTTATATCTGCTCGTTGACGGTCTTATAACTATATCTAACAGCATTGATATTTTGTATTTCTGGTCCATTCATGTTCTTTGCGTTGCGTGCATTCATTCTTATCAATTAATATATTATCCGAATTACACACCCCACCCCATTCACTTTCTACGCCTAATTAAACAATTCAATGACCTTGTCAGCAGTAAAGATTGACAAAACAATAAACTGAATCTATCTCAACTTCATCTACAGTGGCACTAAGTCAAACTCAATGCATTCTACAGCTGTTTTGCGAGTTCGTTCCCTGGTCAAAATAAAATTAGCTTGCGAATGTGAGATGAGTTTATGAGCTTTGCTTGCATTTTTCTCCGGCTGCTCCAGTTTTCTTCCTCTGGGAAATTTTGTAAAAGGGTTGATATTTACAGAAAGTATGGCGTTCAGGAGAACCGTTATAAAAGGTTCTTCTGAGGTTAAAACAGCGTAGACGAGGTTAATATGAATTCATTGTTCGTATACCGGAGTATTTAAATTTATTACTCCTTAAAAAATAACGTTTTGGCTGCGTTTACACTATACCGGATTTGCTCATCACGACATCTTCATTTGCTTTAAAAGGATAACTGTTCGGAGTAAAAGCTTATTAAGCGGATAGATTTAGTCTATTTGATCGTGTTTCTGACGCTGAACAATTTTACTGCCTTTTAATATAAAGAATATTCAACCTGCTGCGATAGCAATCCGGTATATTGTAAACGGAGCCTTAATGAAGACGTGTCAAAAAAAAGCATGGAAAAATGTCGTCGTTTTATATTCGCGTATTGCGTAATGATGGGTATTACCATTATGTGCCAAGTAAGGACTAGCCTCCCACCCTCCGCCAGCAATTAAAGTTTTTCAAGGGCTGCACTGAAATAGTTCTCTTTCATTTAAAAAACATTGTTTGTATGGAAGCTTTTTTATATTGGCAAAAATCATCTATTATATTGCTGTCTCTCTCAAGCCATGAATTCCATGCTTCTTTCTTGCAACAAGAATCTTTTGCTCTTTAACAAACAAAACAAAATTTTGCTGGTTTTACTTTCCTTTCATAAATAAGAATGTATATATATTTTATATTTTACGCATATCTCTCTATTGCTCTCAATAAGCCGATAAAATGTCGAGTTTTTAAATTGACGGGTCATAGACTATAGCGCACCAGCCGTCGACTTTATATTGTTTTGCCAAGATTGTGTAATAAGGACGTCTCTCTATATCAACACCTTCCACAAAGCAACATCCGAAAAACCAACGGAAAACAGTTTATCTCCGGTCGGAGAAAATGTCACATGGCTAATAGAGTCACAATGCATATCGAAATCTTGAAAGCTACCTTTATCATAATCAATTACTTTCACTAGTCGATCTAAAACAAAAAGAAAATTACAGACAGCAAAAATACCTAATTAAGTGATTGTAAACTAAAGCATTGGGTGTCATTAATTCTCGAGGAAATAAAAGAAGCGCTGAAAAGAAATAAAAACTTTTAATGAGAATTTCACCTAGTGCTTTTTGATTCATATTTCCGACGTAGCTACGTCGATTTGGGACGTTTTTAGACTTAAACTATGTGGGATACGTAACCCTAAATTGTGATCTTAATTTTCTTCTCAGAAAACCATCGATAATCCAGTTTTACTAATGGAAGAAAACTAGATGAGAAAAATTGACATAAGTTGGAGTAGATAAAAAACTTTAACGATTTCAAACTATTATCTTTCAAGATATAGAAAGGATTTTCAAATCATTCAGTGTTGTTTTGCAGAACGTTGTAAAAACTTTTAATTTATACCTTTGGTTCCAACAGCAATTAAATGACCCTTAGGCGATATTTCCAAGCAAGAAGCCCATTGTGTCAACAAAATAGTTCGAAAAACCTGACAATGAACACATTTCCATCAATGATGGACATTTTGTCTGCTCCAAGCACAGACCTCTTACAAATACTGACCTTTCTCTGGGACAAGCTGTAGAATTGTATCAGTTTTCTCAGACCATAACCACTGTACACAATAACATCGGGCTCTGTTGGCGAGAATCTTGCCAAACTTGGCGGTAGATGCAAATACGCAGACTTCAAAGGGAGAAAACATGCTTATTTCAAACTTATTAAAACAGTTTTCCATAATAATTTATTTATCTTTCATTATCTTGAGCAACTACAATCAAGACAAGAAACAAACTACAATTTCTCACCGCATCGTCTTTTTTCAAAGCAATTCCTTCAGGTGTTATATTTGGAGCGGGAAAAGTTAACCAATCAACAAGCTCGCAGAAATCCTTCGACCAATCCGCCTTCCATACGCTAACCCTACGATCAGCGCTCGCAATAAGCCACAATCTGGGAGAATTGAATGATAGATGATCGTTCTAAAAACAAGGTTTTGATTATTAAAAAGCCCTTAATGACCCAGCGCGACGTCTTTACAGAGAAACAATGGACAGAAGTTTTTTTGTACAGACCGATCCCGTAAGGCGAGGTTGTACAAAAAAGACAGAGGTCTGATATTTCTCAGTAAAGACCGAGAAAGCGAGGTTATTAAATAGATTATTAGATGGCATTATTTGACCTGAAACGAAGCTTGCCTTCTCGTCCTTGCGGTTTTCACGAGTTGATTTTCCCTTTTCTAGTTTTCGTCCATAAAAAGTAAACTCGTTTCATAATTGTATCGTTTAGATAGTTTTCCAAGTGTTTTTTCTTCGAATTACATTCGTAAATGGTTTTTTGTTTCGTTTAGTTCGCGTTTTGCTGTTTGCTTTAAGATGTTTGTTTACATTTGACAGTAAAATTACGCGTTTTGGACCGTGGTCGATTACGGGAAAATAATGGACAGGCAAAAATGTTTCTGAGCCAATCAAAGCGCATCATTTAGCCGGAAGTGACACTTGCCGTATAATAATCATCATCAATAACCAGTAAGATGTTAAGTTTGGTAAATATTGCAAAAGTGCTTAAAAAATATTTTGAAGTAGGTTAAGACTTTTTATTCATAAAACAACATAAATAAACGTTTGCACTGATTGGTCTATAGCTGAGTTATTAGTTTTTGTGAACTGATCTGAGCTCAATTAATTAATCAATCAAAGAGGATTTGCATATCAATCATGAATACATGTTAAAGGAAAAATAAAAACAATTCTCTGAAACTTTCGCATTATTGCTATTTTAGATAAGAAATAAAAGATGTTTTTGTGTTGGCACAGGCTTATGCAAATCTTGGAGAGGCTCATGAGAACTCTCAAACAGGTGCACTGATCTGATCTCAAGTTCTCCCAAAGGACTCTTCCGTTTGCATAAGCTCGTACAAACACAGTAAAAATCTTTTATTTCTTACTCTGTTCTATTTGTTGCAGAGTGTTTGTCATTGTACCTTATGTGAAGCAATGTCCATATCAGTGATTGGTGCTCCCTTATGATCTTGGATCAAACGGACAGTGAGGCCAGTAGCAGGACTACTTATGGCTACCACACCATCTGTACTACCACTCATAAAAACACGACCTATACAACAAATTCATTTCTAAGGTACGTCAAAATTGTCAATGTTCAGTTTGACCACTAGAGTTGAACTACAATTAGACTCGATGATTTTCATAACCAAATAATCAAATAATCTACCATCCTAAGTTATACTTAACAAACCCAAGTTATAAAAACAACACAAGTCAACATCCACAAACCCATCTTATCCTCAAACATTCCAATATTCTTAAGCACACCAAGTCATCCTCAGCCATGACATTTTATACTTAAAAATCCCAAGTTATTTATAAGCTCCAAAGTTATCCTTAACAAGAGGACAACAGGGGGAAGATGAAGAACCAACCATAAGGTAGATACCACACATACCACTGTATACTAAACCACTTATAACACTGTGCTCTACAGGTAGATATCGCATACATCACAGTATACTATAGTTAGATACTAGAAATATCACTGTATATTATAGGTGGATAACACATATACCACTGTATACTATACCACTTATATCACTGTATACTATAGATAGATATCACATATACAGGTGGATACCACATATACCGTTGTATACTATAGGTAAATATCACATATATAGGTAGATACCACATATAGCACTGTATACGATAGGTAGATACAACATATAGCACTGTATACTATAGGTAGATACAAAATACATCACTGTATACTATAGATAGATATCACATATATCACTGTATATTACATATAGATACCACATATATCACTGAATACTACAGATAGATACCACATATATCACTGTATACTATAGATAGATACCACATAAATCACTGTATACTATAAGTAGATACAACATATACCACTGCATATTATAGGTAGATACCACATGAATTACTACATACTATAGGTAGATTCTGCGTGTATCAAGCAGCGACTGGTCCTTACCACAGGAAGAAAAATTGATAACAGTAACGCCCCCAGAATGAGGATCTATTTTCATAATCATTTCAACTCTTCCAAGATCAAAGAGTCTTACGGTTCCATCACCAAAACCAGCCACGCAATGTGATGGTCTTAATGGTTTCTCCACTGGTTCCATGTGAGGATGTACTGTGGCTATCACTTCACCATCTTGTAAGACATTATGTGTTGGTTCACGTGGAGGAGTTGGACAGAATGAAACACGCTTACAGCGCTATGGAGGAAATGAATTTTTAAACAACTGATAGTCAACATCAACGAAATTTTTAGAGATGAGTTACGTTTTGGTCCCGTGTAAGCGAAAGCTTTTATTTATAACATATACAAGCGGGCAAACGATCTCTTTATCTGTGATATATGAAGAGCCTGAGCGGGTTCAAAGAGAAATCTTTATTTGTGACATATGAAGAGCCTGAGCGGGTTCAAAGAGATCTCTTTATATGTGACATATGAAGAGCTTGAGGAGGTTCTAAGAGATATCTTTATCTGTGACACATGAAGAACCTGAGCAGGTTCAAAGAAATCTCTTTATCTGTGACATATGAAGATGCTGAGTTGGTTTAAAGAGATCTCTTTATCTGTGATGTATAAAGCGCCTGAGCAGGTTCAAAGAGATATCTTTATCTGTGACATATGAAGAGCTTGAGGAGGTTCAAAGAGATATCTTTATCTGTGACATATGAAGAGCTTGAGGAGGTTCAAAGAAATCTTATTATTGGGACATATGAAGATCCTGAGTAGGTTCAAAGAGATATCTTTATCTGTGACATATGAAGAGCTTGAGGAGGTTCAAAGAAATCTTATTATTGGGACGTATGAAGAACCTGAGCAGGTTTAAAGAGATCTCTTTATTTGTGACGCTTGAAGAGCCTGACGAGGTTCAGAGAGGTCTCTTTATCTGTGACATATGAAGAGACTGAGGAGGTTTAGAGAGATGCCTTTATCTGTGACATATGAAGAGCCTGAGCAGATTCAAAGAGACGCTCAAAATGATAGTTTGGTGGTGAACACAACTCTGTAAATTATATTATTTCAAAGCCTTGAGATCATAGCAAAATATCATGATTTAGCTAAGCGTTTATGGATAGTTGCATTTCAAGACGTCCATTTTAGTTTGCATCTTTTAAGCCGTAATATTGTTTCTAACTTACCAACAACATTAATAATAACAATGATAATATATTCAACCTATATAACTCAAAAGCACTAACTAGTAGTGTTGTGTGTCCTTGTGATAGAGAAAATTGACAGATGTAAACCTTTAACTACAAAAAACTAGGTCCACTCTTTCTGAGTAAAGACCTTGTCAATGAAGCTTTATTATGGGTCATTTGCACGAAAAGTAAAACTGTTTAAAAAATTTTCCTGACTGTTTAAAAATCTCTTGAAAAAGAAGAATATAAGATTTGTAGTGAGCAATCACTGAAATAAAATATTGCTTCCAAGATTACAAAATTTACTATCCAATGGATTACGCTATACGGGCTTCTTACAACCGGCCCCAGTTTTGAAAGTTGTGTCAACTCTCACCTTATTAATTACTGGAGGAAGCTCGCCTTGAATTCTCAACTATGCTTAAGACCTTACAGTGTAAGGCTTACACTAACATAAAAATATCAGAATTTATTTTGTAAAACAGAGCGATTTAAGAGCTCGTATTTCCCGACAATAGTTTTATATAAATAGCATATTTAATTTTGAATGACGACGAGAAACATGCTTCAATTCACCTGATCAACAACTTGAAATTGGAGCGTTTGTTCGAGGTCATCAGAAGTCCAGACTCTCAAGCTACCATCATCGGAGCAAGTCGCAAAGAATTTGTCATCAGGACCGCTGGCCACCAGTGAATTTATCTAAAACAATCACGTGGTTGAAGATGGTTTAAATCCCAATATTTTCACTGGGAGATTAACACAGTAAGTTACCTTCTCTGTATGACTGCTGACAAGACGAATAGACGTCCTCTCTGTCCAGTTAATGTACCATAACGTACCTCCAACTGTACCAACAATACCCTAAAGTACACACCACACAGCTCGAGGCAAGCAATTCACATGGAAAACATATTTTAGAAAATATCGAAAACCTAGTTTTCAAAAGGAAAATAGATTCTTCAATTTCTTCCCTTTTATTCACCATTCTTTAATCTTCCCACTGACGAAGTGTTACCATTTCCAAGGATGTGTCGAATGAAGCAGAAATCACTCCGGCGTCCAAAGACATTTTGTCTTCGATAACCAAACCATCTTGATTCAATCTGATAAAATATGGGATCAACTTTTGCAAAAACTGAAATCTAGAACGCGCTTCATCAACCCCGCTAACGCAAAGTTATCACAACACAATTGAACTATTTCGGCAATTCTAAGTTGAAAACTTTCCCCTTAGTGTCTGCGTGATAATTATCATGAAAAAAAAATAACTGAAAAGAAACATACACATCATTCTCTCCGGGCAATCTCATCTCTCCAACGCCTACAACAGACCAAAGACGAAGATGCCCCGATGAGCTTCCGGTAATCAGCGAGCCACGATGACAAACAATTACATCTACGAAGAAAGCAGATAACGACTGTAGAACATAAATTCAAAATGAATTTCCTAAAATTTATATCAGCATGACAAACTGAGTTGAAACCATGAATAATATGACAAAGAAAACAGATAATATAAATACATTTTCCTACCGATTTCAGAATCGTCAGAAAGCCAGTGCATAAAACACTTGTTTTGTCTTGTATCCCAAGCGGATATAATTCCTAGAAAATCAAAAAAAATCAGAAAAAAGAAAAATGATTTTCAAGAAAGAGACACGTAAAGTCAACAAATATTTTCAATCATTACAAACATGATTGTTTACTTCATGTAATATTAATGAGATGTGAGTATAATTGGGCGTGAGTTTTGACAAGGACTGGTGCGAGTTGCCACACAATAAGCAATAAAGAAGAAACGAAACCTCCTGTGACTTTGTATTAACATTTAAGTCAAGCTAAAAGAGCAAGGAAAATCTTTGGTAGCTACAGTCTTTTATAGTCTCCTTAAGAACAAAACATCAAAACCAAAGGATAAGGCGATAAGCCATTGATCTTTTATGCTTGAAAACAAATCTATTGGGTCCATAGATGATGGAGTGGACTGGAAATTTGCAATAAACCAAACCATTATTGTTTCAAACATACCAGCATTATTGCCTATATATAGCATATTATCACCAGCATAGCCGACACTTGTAAAATGTACCATGGAGTCATTCTGTCGACGAAAAAACAGAAAAATATCACAAAGACTCAGAAATTATAATGAAGCAAGTTTCAGATAAAAAGCGAAGAAAACCTGCTTTGAAGTGTATAACAAATCATCGGGAACTTTCCCTTCGCAAACCTAAAAAACGAAGGGTCATCCTTCATAAATCTGAAGAAAAAATGTGGAATCCCAAAACTGGAGATCAAATTATGAAATCATAAAAGTATTTTCAAAAATCTGCAATCTTGGAATTTAGTACTAAAATCTTAAATCTTAAAACTGGAATGAAGAAAACGCATATCAAAAATTAGAATCATTCAAACTTTTATAAATTGAAACGTCAATTGATAAAATATATATCAATATACGCACCAAACATACACTATCCACCCTATGTTACCTCATGAGTACTCACATTCAAGTTGAAAGATCCACGAGATTCTTCCAGTAACCAAAACAGCACGTGACCATCTTGTCCGACCGACACAAACTCGTTCATCGTACAAGGATCCCATGCGATGTCATGGATTGGAGTTTTAGTATAGGACGATGTGAGTACATTGTAGTCCTTAGTACCCCATATTACCACGGAACACTCCCTGTAATCTCCGACTGAGATCAGAAAACGATCGTCTCTTGAGAAATGAAGGCCAACAATCTCATAGGAGTGATATGTCAGCATCTGAATATAAATATGAATGCTCTAATTTATGTCTAAATGTAAAGATTAGAGACCAACAGATCGTCTTAAAGAAAACCATAAGTGGTTTAATTTATGATAGTCCGAAGAAATCTGAAGATGTGTCTGATTTCGTTAATGTCTGCAATTAGTCTGAACTCAGATTATGTGTTGAGTCAAGACGAAAGGTTTCTTTAATGAGCATTAAAAAATCAAACCGCTAATGGCTTTTTTGAAAACGTACTGTTGAGCTCTGATCATAATCTTGAGAATAGGATTCCCGCCTGGCACACTCGCTGGCAACAATATTCATGCTCAGATTAACATATAATAAAAGTTTTCGATAAATCAAGAAAAATTCAAAAATTACAGATTTACAAGATCTTTTATCTACGGCAGTAAAAAATATGTGTCATAGACACCATAAAACGTTTAAATATCCATCTACCCATTAGGGAAGATGGATATTTAACTCTACACCTAAATACTTACATAGCATGAACAAGCTTGCGAGCTGGCTACGCCCCTGCCTCTACACCTAAATAATTACATAGCATGAACAAGCTTGCGGGCTGGCTATACCACTGCCTCTACACCTAAATAATTACATAGCATGAACAAGCTTGCGGGCTGGCTACGCCCCTGCCTCTACACCTAAATAATTACATAGCATGAACAAGCTTGCGAGCTGGCTACGCCCCTGCCTCTACACCTAAATAATTACATAGTATGAACAAGCTTGCGGTCTGGCTACACCACTGCCTCTACACCTAAATAATTTTATAGCACGACCAAACTTGCAAGCTGGCTACACCACTGCCTCTACACCTAAATAATTACATAGCATGAACAAGCTTGCGAGCTGACTATGCCACTGCCTCTACCTTTTTACAATCACCAGATGCAATATCCCAGATACAAATGCATGACGCCACCGTCTTCGAGGACCCCCATGCCGAGGCAAGAACCTGAACATCGTGTTGAAGAGCTATCGTGGAAATCTCTTCAAAATGTTGCATGAGATGTTTTTGTTTGCCATCATGAAGATCTTCGATGATAACGATGCAGCCACTGGTATAAACGAACAAACCTGAATAGGGACAATTGTAACTGATCTCAATATATTAACATTCTGGTTTGTTGTTTAACATAGAAGCGTATCAAACTCGATAGTTGGGGAGCACCTATTCATTAACGAATTTTCTGTATTCCTGAAACGAAAACTGATTGAAACAAGTGTATTCGCAAGGAATTTGCGTTTGAAAGCCAATCCATTCAAAATTCAATTTGGGAAGAGGAGAGCTTTCCACCAAGCCCATTTTACGTGAGGATTTCGCATTTTAAACCAGTCCGTTCAAAATTTAAACAAAAGGGAAGACGTGCAACCAACCCCTCTTCTACTAAGCAAAGCAATTTTTTGAATCCGTATTTCAACAAAGTGCATCGTACTTCCACTTTTTACTAAGTAACAAATACATAAGAGATCCTGAGTATTTCATTTTATGTAGAAAAATCTTTTTCCGCTAAAGTTTAAAGGAATATGAAGGTGACCGGTGAGGTCAGACACTTAGTTTTCGAACACTGTCGATCAGGTTCATCAACGCAATCCAACGTATAACAAATTTCACCAGAACGCGAGCCAATAATTAACGTCTTAACAATATAATCAATCGAACATGCTTTGGTAACAGCAATAAGTTTCCCGCCAGGAGAATAACTTATACAATTCAGCCAACTATAGTAATCGTGATGTTGTGGATGAACAGTCAATCTTATGCTATGGGCTAATTGAAAATTATCAGAATTATCAGAAAGATTTATAATGTGCCACACGCAAAACAGCCCTTTGTATTTTTTGTTTTATTTCAACTTAAGTTTAAAATGCATTCTGGATCAACAAAGTCGATGTATTGACTCCACTCTTGGATACACAACTATATTTTTTTCTTCTTTATATTGCCTTATTTCTATATCTTCAGTTATTTAAAAGGCGAAATTGCTTACCAAATAACACATTTTAGTGCTTTATTTTTGCATGCATGCGTTTTAAACGAATTCCCTTCGTCATTTAAGACTTCTATTGACTAAGGCGTGATGAGTTATAATTTGAACGTTGTTTGAACAAAAAAAATCTGCAATCAAAGTGAAGGTTCTTTTAAACATATCCGGTGAATTACAATGCACTTATTTTGGCAAAAAATTGGTTCAGGATCCTCTGTTCTGACTTTATCATTGCGCGAGCTTTTATTATGGAAATCTGTTTTACTGCAAGCGAGCTCTGTTCATTTCGCGATTTTAAATCCAATAAATGACAATTGACATTTGTATTTGTTTTTAATTATGTAGTTGCTGCAATTATTATGCATAATCAAGTAATTAGCATTTACAAAAGTTTAATAAACGGGACAATTATACACTTCTGGGATTTAATAGTGTTTAAAGGTTTCGACAGTCTTAAAGCAAAACAAGATAAAAGTATTATCATTCACTGATTTATATCTCAAATTTATTCCGTCACTGCTCTATAAAGGTAAAGCAACATTAAATAAGTTATAACAGCCGTAAAAACGTTACTATATTTTTCATAACTTGCAAACAAAGATAGACAAGCACGTGCAACTTTAATCAGGCGGAACAAATAGCTAGAGAAGGCTAAATCATCTCATGCAGATTTCATTTTATGCACACATAATCATTGGTGCGAAATCTGTTTTTCTTTAGAACACACTGCATAATTCTGCTTTTCCAACAATGTTAATACCATCATTGAAACATATTCCTATGGACCATGGTAGAAGCTGGCTTATAATTTCGCTTCACCGCAGAATATAAACATTAGTTTACCTAACCGCCTGCTTTAAGTACACAGTGTCTATTTCATAAACATTCACAATGTACAATTACGAAAAGTTAGTTTACTCCAGAAAAGGGAAAATTACAAACGGACAATTAAGGAACGATCTTTCATGCCTGATACTTGACTTTTACCCTCGACACTCGACGATTACATCTGAAGATAGTTTCCCAGCGTTGTAAAGTTGAAATAAGTCAATAAGCAAAAAATATTGTGCAAAATATTCCACTATTCAACGCAAATAACTCATTATACGCATTAAAGTGCCATATACAAATCCTATTGAATTATCTTCTTTAGAAATTTCTGACGAACAAACAGATTTTTTTAAGGTGTCTCGAATATAAAATAGGATGGTGGTATTAAGTGATTATTTAGGCTTCTCCATTTCTCTTTAAAATGATAAACTGAACAACAAAAATTCACACTTACCCGAAAAAATGTTGTCAGAGAACGTTTCAATGAAGGCGACATTCAACCACAATGGCTCAAAGGCAACTGAATTTAAAGTTTAATCAACGACCATGAGGGAGAAGAACAGAGGAAGTGATCTGAGTCTATTCCATCCCATAATTCATTGCTATTCATGGAAAATATTCTTATATTTCCTGTTATCAGTTAAAGGATTTCTTTTACAACCATTTTCAAGATACTGTCCTCTCACTCCTTCGTTAACTGCGCATTTTAACCAATGTTTTAAAAAGTTAAATTAGTACGGACGTTTATCATTCAAAATTTATTACTTTGAGCTGACAGCTTTGAGTTTGACAAACTTTTCTTAAGTAAGGAAAAACATGTAGTTTTATCGCCGAAACCAAGACGCAAAAGAGAGGTGTCTTGTTTTTAAATTATCAAATTTTGAGATCATTTCAAATTGCGACCGCTAATTGATACATTCAGGCACGCGTGCATGCTATGTTTATAATCAATAACTATGCATCTTCCATTCGTTTGATGTACATCGCGATAAGCTTTTTCGTCAGACAACGAATTATAACGTCAAAACTTTATGTTACGCAGAACTTGGACTTGTAACATGCAGTTGTGTAACCATCGAAATAAAAATTACAGCCACAGAGTAAAAATAAAAAATTTCCATTTTCTTGTGTACAAGACTTAATGTTAGAAGAAGGCCTGTTACGATGTCAGAAATGTAAAGAGAAATATAGGATACATAGACATTTGTAGAGAAAAATTAATTTTTCTTTTTTTTTGTTTTTTTGATAAGGCTTTGACTATTAGAAATGTTTAAAGCAAGTCTTTTTTTTTAAGTTTTTCCTGATACACTCTTTATAATTTAATAACATCGTAATAAAGTGAATGTTTTGAGCCATGTTTTGACAAACAACGTTAACACCAACAGTCCTCTGATCTTCATATACACGGACGATCTACAACTACAATTATTTATAAACATCAATCCTTGGTATTTTTGCATTGTCAATAAAGTTTTACGATTGGTGATCGATGTTTTGTGACAAAACTTGGTGATGAGATAACTATCTAAAATCTACGGAATATTGCAAGTTATTTTTCTCTACTGCACTCACGTTCTAAAAGTCTTATAATGAAGCATTCCTTTTGAACTAATGTTAGAGAGAGCAAATCCCTTTTCTTCCTTTAAAACAAGAATTGCAGCTCAAAATGATTGATAAAGAAAATTAAACATTAGTAAAGGAATATTACATTTCTGTTAATGAATAAAACTTATATACACTATGTCTAGTCATAAAAGAGTATCTTTCATTTGTATTTTAGTGCTTTTGTTTATCAAAAATATTTAATTTTTAATATATAAATATTTGTCACTTCATGGCAAGCGTGACTTCCGGCTAAATGGTACGATTTGATAAGCTTAGAAACATTTTTGGAGATCCATTATATTCCTGTAATAGACCACGGTCCAAAACGCAGAATTTTACACTCAAATGTGAACAAACTTTGTAATGCAAACAGTAAAACGCAAACGAAACGCAAATAAAAAACTATTTACGAATGTGAATTCAAGAAAAAACACTTAAAAAACTGTTTAACTAAATATCCAGACGATACAATTTGAAACGATTTATTTTTTATGGACAAAAACATGAAAAATGAAAGCCAACCTGTGAAAATAAAGAAAAGACGAGAAAAAAAGCAAGCTTCGTTTCAAGTAAATAAATGCCATTTAATAAATCTTTTAATAACCTCACTTTCTCGGACTTTACTGAGAAATATCAGACCTGACACAAAGACCTCGGTCCGATATTTCTCTGTAAAGACATCGCATTCGGATACTAAGTGCTTAAAATATCAGTTATTAAGTGTTTACGTATTTAAGTGTTTTATAAATCACTTTTATGTACTTTATATCACTTTGAAAATTTCTACTTCATATGCCCCAGGTGGAAATTAACGTAATTTGATGAGGTAGCTAAACGTCTTTGAATAAATATTTCATTTATATATCCAAATTTGCATAGTTTTAACAAAAGAAGTCCAATTTTCGAATACACTCACGTATTATGAATTATCCAACATAGATTCAAGTGCACATGTTTACAAATCATAACCAATAGAAGTCCAGGTTTTAAGCATCACTGTTGTGATAGAACGCCCAACGGACGATAGTTATTAAATGACATTCTCAAGTACAGTAAGAATAAATATACTTCAACTCTTTTTTTAAACAAAAAGGTATGTTGAGTTTTTCAACGTTATTATAAGAGATAAACGCTTTGATTTTGAGTAAACACAATGTTTGTAAATCGTAGACAACAGGTAACTTCCAGAAAAAAACGCGAGAATGAACACCTGTGACTGAAGCAACTTGACACAAATTACCAAAAAACGAGGTCAGACAATCAGATTTCGGACACTCTCGATCAGGTTCATCCACGCAATCCAACGTATAACAAATTTCACCAGAACGTGAGCCAATAATGAACGTCTTAACAATGTAATCAAACGGACAAGCTATGGTAACAGCAATAAGTTTTCCATCAGGAGAGTAACAGATATCATTATGCAAAAAAAAGTAATTGTGATGTTTTGGGTGAACAGCCAATCTTGTTCGATGGGCTAGTTGGAAATTTTCAGAATTGTCAGAAAGATTTAAAACGCGCCACACACAAAACAGCCCGTAACGATCACATATTGCAAGTTCCTCATGACCAAATGCAGGATTATAGCAGCATTTTTCAACTGCTGTATAATAATCGTAAACACGAACGCGTTGTAGTAGTTTTAAACTGTCAGCATCAAAATGAACAGTTCGCCATCAGTGCTTCCTGCCAAAGACGGCTGGCATCAGGAGATAGAGCCAAACAACTAAAGCCATCAGCACGATACTCCGCCCGCAAATTTAAATAATCTTCAACATCACTTTCATTCCCACTTTCACGTCTTTCTTTTAACACTTGCTCGTCACGCTCATTTGCCTCAAGATCCGTTTTAAGAAAAGGACAACCTAACTGAATGCAATCAACTCCCTAAATTCAACTTTAAGATCAATCCATTGGTCGGGTCCGTCTTTATAGATTCTTCTACGTTCCACAAACCGTCTGGTAGTTTATACACACGACACCAAAACGATCCAAGTCATGGGAAAATCAGGATCCAAACAAATAGTTACGGCAATTCTCTTTCCATCTGGGAAGAACTTAAGTTGAGAAGTGCGAGCATGAAGACAGTTTATGCAATATACCGGTTTAGGTAACTTTCCGACCTGATGCTCAGGTAAGGCAAAACAATCAAAGCAAAACCGATAATATTGTGTGACGGACGACAAAGAACGCTGCACTTGCAGCTATTAAAGAACCGTCCCAAGAGACGGCCCATTTTGTATGAGGGTTAAGACCTAACACATATTTTTCGAGCTGTTTTCAAATTTTATATCAATGAATTTCTTGACATCAGATTTAAAATCTTCACTTATAAGTCCTAGTGTATCGCTCTTGTAGCTGTACAAGAAACTTTTCATTGATGAAAATAACACAAACAACGTATCGCCATATTTGTTTCAATGTTGACAACATGCGATGGTGGAATACCGTCTAATTTCTAAATGAAAAAGAGATGTTTTAACCTTAATGTGAAAACTCACCAGAAGATCAACACTTTAAATATTTTATTATTTATACCTCGCTCATACATATCTCATATTCAGGAAAGCTGGAAGATGACGAACGATCAGATTCATCATCAGATGAATTGGAAGACATCGCGCAACTCTTTTTCAAAACCTAGAAAAAATCGATTTTATTTCGAAATCGCTGCTATTCTCCTCTCGGAAGAATGATTTTGCGAAAGAGTTTGGACACAGGAAGTAAAATTTCCTGGTGTCCGCCATTTTGTTTTAAAATAAGCAAATATCTGGCAAATATAGAGAATTGAATGGTGAAAAGACAAATTTTCCGTTTTGTTTTCTTATTCACGAATAGACAGCGATATGGTTTACTTTAAAATCGGAAAATCGTCAAGCTACGTTCTTAGATACCTGGCGCTCGACGTTTTACCCTCAACTATTTAACTGAAGCTAATTTTCCAGAGTTTTGGAGATAAAACAAGTCAATAAGCGGAAACTTTTAGTGCAAAATATTCCCCCGTTCAACGTTACGCAAGTCACCCATTCCACATTAAAATAAAAGCATTTGAAATGGTGAATAGTTTAAAATCCAATTGGTAAAATATTCTCTAGAAATTTGTCAACGAACAAGCGTCATTTTAAGTTATCTCGAAAATAAAATAGGCTGTTGTGTTGTATTGATTGTTTTAGCTTTGCTATACTTCCCTTTAACACGATGAAAACAGCTAAAATTCACACTTACCAGAATAAATATTGTCAGAGCACGTTTCAATGAAGACGACATGAAACTAAATGAATTTAACGACCACGAGGTAGAAAAGGTCTGACGTCTGAATCTATTCTTTCCACTAACATGTATCCCAGAAGTCAGCATTAATATTTAAAATTCAATTACCAGTGTGATTATGGAAAATACCCATATACTTCCTGATATAAGTTTTAGTATCCCTTATATATCGTTGAAATATGCAGTAAGATTTTAGTTTATTATATTTTATACAAAACCACTCTATATCACGGTCAAAAACGAAGTTAAGTGAAACTTCATTAATGTAAACCCAAGTCCATTGCTGTAGAAACGGATTATTGGGGACAATGGACGTTCCGTATAGGCCGATGTCATTAGCACTTAAGGGTATAAAAATTTGATATTGGCAAACTTTGATAATTCTTGTAAAATCCGTAGTTAAGTCTTGATCTTAGCTTATATCTGCTCGTTGACGGTCTTATAACTATATCTAACTGCATTGATATTTGTGCTTCTAGTCAATTTCTGGTCCATTCATGTTCTGTGCGTTGCGTGCATTCATTCTTATCAATTAATATATTATCTGAATTACACACTTTCTACGCCTAATTAAACAATTCAATGACCTTGTCAGCAGTAAAGATTGACAAAACATTAAACTGAATCTATCTCAATCTTCATCGGAGTGAGCACCTACAGTGGCACTAAGGTCAAACTCAATGCATTCTACAGCTGTTTTGCGAGTTCGTTCCCTGGTCAAAATAAAATTAGCTTGCGAATGTGAGATGAGTTTGTGAGCTTTGCTTGCATTTTTCTCCGGCTGCTCCAGTTTTCTGCCTCTAGGAAATTTTGTAAAAGGGTTGATATTTACAGAAAGTATGGCGTTCAGGAGAACCGTTATAAAAGTTCTTCTGAGGTTAAAACAGCGTAGACGAAGTTAATATGAATTCATTCTTCGTATACCTGAGTATTTAAATTTATTACTACTTAAAAAATAACGTTTTGGCTGCGTTTACACTATACCGGATTTGCTCATCACGACGTCTTCATTTGCTTTAAAAGGGGTAACTGTTCGGAGTAAAAGCTTATTAAGCGGATAGATTTAGTCTATTTGATCGTGTTTCTGACGCTGAACAATTTTACTGCCTTTTAATATAAAGAATATTCAACCTGCTGCGATAGCAATCCGGTATATTGTAAACGGAGCCTTAATGAAGACGTGTTAAAAAAACATGGAAAAATGTCGTCGTTTTATATTCGCGTATTGCGTAATGATGGGTATTACCATTATATGCCAAGTAAGGACCAAATTCATTTCCTTATCACAATTCTGCGTCCATGTTCTCGATCAGAAATCTTGTTATTAACTTGGGCTCAGTCAGATTAGCACTAGCCTCCCACCCCCTCCCGCCAGCAATTAAAGTATTTTTTCAAGGGCTGCACTGAAATAGTTCTCTTTCATTTAAAAAACATTGTTTGTATGGAAGCTTTTTATATTGGCAAAAATAATCTATTATATTGCTGTCTCTCTCAAGCTATGAATTCCATGCTTCTTTCTTGCAACAAGAATCTTTTGCTCTTTAACAAACAAAACAAAATTTTGCTGGTTTTACTTTCCTTTCATAAATAAGAATGTATTATACATTTTACGCATATCTCTCTATTGCTCTCAATAAGCCTATAAAATGTCGAGTTTTTAAATTGACGGGTCATAGACTATAGCGCACCAGCCTTCGACTTTATATTGTTTTGCCAAGATTGTGTAATAAGGACGTATCTCTATATCAACACCTTCCACAAAGCAACATCCGAAAAACCAACGGAAAACAGTTTATCTCCGGTCGGAGAAAATGTCACATGGCTAATAGAGTCACAATGCATATCGAAATCTTGAAAGCTACCTTTATCATAATCAATTACTTTCACTAGTCGATCTAAAACAAAAAGAAAATTACAGACAGCAAAAATACCTAATTAAGTGATTGTAAACTAAAGCTTCCAGTGTCATTAATTCTCGAGGAAATAAAAGAAGCACTGAAAAGAAATAAAAAACTTTTTAATGAGAATTTCACCTAGTGCTTTTTTGATTCGTATTTCCGACGTAGCTACGTCGATTTGGGACGTTTTTTTAGACTTAAACCATGTGGGATACGTAACCCTAAATTGTGATCTTAAGTTTCTTCTCAGAAAACCATCGATAATCCAGTTTTACTAATGGAAGAAAACTAGATGAGAAAAATTGACATAAGTTGGAGTAGATAAAGAAACTTTAACGATTTCAAACTATTATCTTTCAAGATATAGAAAGGATTTTCAAATCATTCAGTGTTGTTTTGCAGAACGTTGTAAAAAACTTCCTAATTTATACCTTTGGTTCCAACAGCAATTAAATGACCCTTAGGCGATATTTCCAAGCAAGAAGCCCATTGTGTCAACAAAATAGTTCGAAAAACCTGACAATGAACACATTTCCATCAATGATGGACATTTTGTCTGCTCCAAGCACAGACCTCTTACAAATACTGACCTTTCTCTGGGACAAGCTGTAGAATTGTATCAGTTTTCTCAGACCATAACCACTGTACACAATAACATCGGGCTCTGTTGGCGAGAATCTTGCCAAACTTGGCGGTAGATGCAAATACGCAGACTTCAAAGGGAGAAAACATGCTTATTTCAAACTTATTAAAACAGTTTTCCATAATAATTTATTTATCTTTCATTATCTTGAGCAACTACAATCAAGACAAGAAACAAACTACAATTTCTCACCGCATCGTCTTTTTTCAAAGCAATTCCTTCAGGTGTTATATTTGGAGCGGGAAAAGTTAACCAATCAACAAGCTCGCAGAAATCCTTCGACCAATCGGCCTTCCATACGCTAACCCTACGATCAGCGTTCGCAATAAGCCACAATCTGGGCGAATTGAATGATGGATGATCGTTCTAAAAACAAGGTTTTGATTATTAAAAAGCCCTTAATGACCGAGCGCGACGTGTTTACAGAGAAACAATGGACCGAAGTTTTTTTGTACAGACCGATCCCGTAGGGCGAGGTTGTACAAAAAAGACAGAGGTCTGATATTTCTCAGTAAAGACCGAGAAAGCGAGTTTATTAAATAGATTATTAGATGGCATTATTTGACCTGAAACGAAGCTTGCCTTCTCGTCCTTGCGGTTTTTACGAGTTGATTTTCACTTTTAGCCGGAAGTGACACTTGCCATATAATAATCATCATCAAAATAACCAGTAAGATGTTAAGTTTGGTAAATATTGCGAAAGTGCTTAAAAAATATTTTGAAGTAGGTTAAGACTTTTTATTCATAAAACAATATCAATAAACGTTTGCACTGATTGGTCCATAGCTGAGTTTGTATTAGTTTGCGTGAACTGGTCTGAGCTCAATTAATTAATCAATCAAAGAGAATTTGCATATCAATCATGAATACATGTTAAAGGAAAAATAAAAACAATTCTCTGAAACTTTCGCATTATTGCTATTTAAGATAAGAAATAAAAGATGTTTTTGTGTTGGCACAGGCTTATGCAAACCTTGGAGAGGCTCATGAGAACTCTCAAACAGGTGCACTAATCTGCTCTCAAGTTCTCCCAAAGGACTCTTCCGTTTGCATAAGCTCGTACAAACACAGTGAAAATCTTTTATTTCATACTCAGTTCTATTTTTTGCAGAGTGTTTTTCATTGTACCTTATGTGAAGCAATGTCCATATCAGTGATTGGTGCTCCCTTATGATCTTGGATCAAACGGACAGTGAGGCCAGTAGCAGGACTACTTATGGCTACCACACCATCTGTACTACCACTCATAAAAACACGACCTATACAACAAATTTATTTCTAAGGTACGTCAAAATTGTCATTGTTCAGTTTGACCACTAGAGTTGAACTACAATTGGACTCGATGATTTTCATAACCAAATAATCAAATAATCTGCCATACCAAGTTATACTTAACAATCCCAAGTGGTAAAACAACCCAAGTCAACATCCACAATCCCATCGTATCCTCACACATTCCAATATTCTTCACCACACCAAGTCATCCTCAGCCATAACATTTTAAACTTAAAAATCCCATGTTATTCATAAGCTCCAAAGTTATCCTTAACAAGAGGACAAGAGGGGGGAGATGAAGAACCAACTATAAGGTAGATACCACACATACCACTGTATACTATACCACTCATATCACTGTCCTCCACAGTAGATATCGCATACATCACAGTATACTATAGTTAGATACTAAAAATATCACTGTATATTATAGGTGGATACCACATATAACATTGTATACTATAGGTAAATACAACATATATCAGTGTATACTATAGATAGATACAACATATATCAGTGTATACTATACATAGATATCACATATATCAGTGTATACTATAGATAGATTCCACATATATCACTGTATACTATAGGTAGATATCACATATATCACTGTATACTATAGATAGATACCACATATATCACCATATACTATAGAAAGATATCACATATATCACTGTATACTATAGGTAGATACAACATATACCACAGCATATTATAGGTAGATACCACATAAAATACTATATACTATATGTAGATTCTGCATGTATCAAGCAGCGACTGGTCCTTACCACAGGCAGAAAAATTGATAACAGTAACGCCCCCAGAATGAGGATGTATTTTCATAATCATTTCAACTCTTCCAAGATCAAAGAGTCTTACGGTTCCATCATCAAAACCAGCCACGCAATGTGATGGTCTTAATGGTTTCTCCACTGGTTCAATGTTAGGATGTACTGTGGCTATCACTTCACCATCTTGTAAGACATTATGTGTTGGTTCACGTGGAGGTGTTGGACAGAATGAAACACAATTACAGCGCTATGGAGGGAAAGAAATTTTAAACAACTGATAGTCAACATCGACGAAATTTTTAGAGATGAGTTACGTTTTGGTCCCGTGTAAGTGAAAGCTTTTATTTATAACATATACAAGCGCGCAAAAGATCTCTTTATCTGTGACGTATAAAGATCCTGAGCAGGTTCAAAGAGATCTCTTTATTTGTGACATATGAAGAACCTGAGGAGGTTAAGAGAGGTCTATCTATCTGTGATATATGAAGAGCCTTAGCAGGTTCAAAAAGATCTGTCTATCTGTGACATTTGAAGAACCTGAGGAGGTTCAAAGAGATCTCTCTATCTGTGACGTATGAAGAACCTGACGAGGTTCAAAGAGATCTCTCTATCTGTGACGTATGAAGAACCTGAGGAGGTTCAAAGAGATCTCTCTATCTGTGACGTATGAAGAACCTGAGGAGGTTCAAAGAGATCTCTCTATCTGTGACGTATGAAGAACCTGAGGAAGTTCAAAGAGATCGCTGTATCTGTGACGTATGAAGAACATGAGTTTTAATGACGACGAGAAACATGCTTCAATTCACCTGATCGACAACTTGAAATTGCAGCGTTTGTTCGAGGTCATCAGAAGTCCAGACTCTTAAGCTACCATCATCGGAGCAAGTCGCAAAGAATTTGTCATCAGGACCGCTGGCCACCAGTGAATTTATCTAAAACAATCACGTGGTTGAAGATGGAATACAATATTTTCACAGGGAGATTAACACAGTGAGTTACCTTCTCTGTATGACTGCTGACAAGACGAATAGACGTCCTCTCTGTCCAGTTTATGTACCATAACGTACCTCCAACTGTACCAACAATACCCTAAAGTACACACCACACACCTGGAGGCAAGCAATTCACAGGGAAAACATATTTTAGAAAATATCGAAAACCTAGTTTTCAAAAGGAAAACAGATTCGTCAATTTCTTCCCTTTTATTCACCATTCTTTCATCTTCCCACTGACGAAGTCTTACCATTTCCAAGGATGTGTCGAATGAAGCAGAAATCACTCCGGCGTCCAAAGACATTTCGTCTTCGATAACCAAACCATTTTGATTCAATCTGATAAAATATGGGATCAGCTTTCGCAAAAAATGAAATCTAGAACGCGCTTTCTCGTGAGATTAAAAACTTCATTAACCCCGCTAACGCAAAGTTATCACAACACAATTGAACTATTTCAGCAATCCTAAATTGAAAACTTTCCCCTTAGTGTCTGGGTGATAATCATCATGAAAAAAAAATAACTGAAAAGAAACCTACACATCATTCTCTCCGGGCAATCTCATCTCTCCAACGCCTACAACAGACCAAAGACGAAGATGCCCCGATGAGCTTCCGGTAGTCAGCGAGCCACGATGACAAACAATTACATCTACGAAGAAAGCAAATAACGACTGTAGAACATAATTCAAAATGAATGTCATAAAATTTATATCCGCATGACAAACTGAGTTGAAACCATGAATAATATGACAAAGAAAACAGATAATATAAATACATTTTCTTACCGATTTCAGAATCGTCAGAAAGCCAGTGCATAAAACACTTGTTTTGTCTTGTATCCCAAGCAGATATAATTCCTTGAAAATCAAAAAAAATCAGAAAAAAGAAAATTGATTTTCAAGAAAGAGACACGTAAAGTCAACAAACATTTTGAATCATTAAAAACATGATCGTTTACTTCATGTAATATTAATGAAATGTGAGTAGAATTAGGCGTGAGTTTTAACAAGGACTGGTGCGAGTTGCCACACAATATACAATCAAAAAGAAACAAAACCTCCTGTGATTTTGTATTAACATTTAAGTCAAGCTAAAAGAGCAAAGAAAATCTTTGGTAGCTACAGACATTTATAGTCTCCTTAAGAACAAAACATCAAAACCTAAGGATAAGCCATTGATCTTTAACGCTTGAAAACAAATCTATTGGGTCCATAGAAGATGAAGTGGACAGGAAATTTGCAATAAACCAAACTTTATAGTTTCAAGCATACCAGCATTATTGCCTACATAAAGCACATTATCACCAGCATAGCGGACACTTGTAAAATGTACCATGGAGTCATTCTGTCGAAGAAAAAACAGCAAAATATCACAAAGAAAGAGAACTTATAACGAAGCAAGTTTCAGATAAATAGCGAAGAAAACCTGCTTTGAAGTGTATAACAAATCTTCGGGAACTTTCCCTTCACAAACCTAAAAAACGAAGGGTCATCCTTCATAAATCTGAATAAAAAATGTGGAGTCTTAAATCTGGAGATCAAATTATGAAATCATTAAAGTATTTTCAAAAATCTGGAATCTTGGAATTTAGTACTAAAATCCTAAATCTTAAAACTGGAATGTAGAAAACGCATATCAAAAATTATAGTCATTCAAACTTTTATAAATTGAAACATCAATTGATAAAATATATATCAATATACGCACCAAGACATACACTATCCACCCTATGTTACCTCATGAGTACTTACATTCAAGTTGAAAGATCCACGAGATTCTTCCAGTAACCAAAACAGCACGTGACCATCTTGTCCGACCGACACAAACTCGTTCATCGTATAAGTATCCCATGCGATGTCATGGATTGGAGTTTTAGTATAGGACGATGTGAGTACATTGTAGTCCTTAGTACCCCATATTACCACGGAACACTCCCTGTAATCTCCGACTGAGATCAGAAAACGATCGTCTCTTGAGAAATGAAGGCCAACAATCTCATAGGAGTGATATGTCAGCATCTGAATATAAATATAAATGCTCTAATTTATGTCTCAATGTAAAGATTAGAGACCAACAGATCGTTTAAAAGAAAGACATAAGTGGTTTGATTTATGATAGTCCGAAGAAATCTGAAGATGTGTTTGATTTCGTTAATGTCTGCAATTAGTCTGAACTCAGATTATGTGTTGAGTCAAGACGAAAGGTTTCTTTAATGAGCATTAAAAAAACAAACCGCTAATGGCTTTTTTGAAAACGTACTGTTGAGCTCTGATCTTTATCTTGAGAATAGGATTCCCGCCTGGCACACTGCTGGCAACAATATTCATGCTCAGATTAACATATAATAAAAATTTTCGATAAATCAAGAAAAACTCAAATATTACAGATTCACAAGATCTTTTATCTACGGCAGTAAAAAATATGTGTCATAGACACCATAAAACGAAGAAATATCCATCTACCCATTAGCGAAGACAGACCAGGAATTTAGGTCGAGCTATAAAAATTTCAGATCATTGGCATTATTGTTTTTTACAGCGAGTGAACAACTAAATAATTACATAGCATGAACAAGCTAGCGGGCTGGCTACACCACTGCCTCTACACCTAAATAATTACATAAAATGAACAAGCTTGCGTTCTGGTTACACCACTGCCTCTGCACCTAAATAACTACATAGAATGAACAAGCTTGCGGGCTGGCTACATCACTGCCTCTACACCTAAATAATTACATAGAATGAACAAGCTTGCGGGCTGGCTACACCACTGCCTCTACACCTAAATAATTACATAGCATGAACAAGCTTGCGGGCTGGCTACATCACTGACTCTACACCTAAATAATTACATAGAATGAACAAGCTTGCGGGCTCGATACGCCACTGTCTCTACACCTAAATAATTACATAGCATGTCATCAGAAAACGATCGTCTCTTGAGAAATGAAGGCCAACAATCTCATGGGAGTGATATGTCAGCATCTGAATACAAATATAAATGCTCTAATTTATGTCTTGCGAGCTGGCTACGCCCCTGCCTCTACACCTAAATAATTACATAGCATGAACAAGCTTGCGAGCTGTCTGCGCCACTGCCTTTACCTTTTTATAATCACCAGATGCAATATCCCAGATACAAATGCATGACGCCACCGTCTTTGAAGACCCGGATGCCGAGGCAAGAACCTGAACATCGTGTTGAACAGCTATTGTGGAAATCTCTTCAAAATGTTGCATGAGATGTTTTTGTTTTCCATCATGAAGATCTTCGATGATAACGATGCAGCCACTGGTGTAAACGAACAAACCTGAATAGGGACAATTGTAACTGATCTCAATATATTAACGTTCTGGTTTGTTGTTTAATACAGAAGCGTATCAAACTCGATAGTAGGGAGCATCTATTCATAAACGCATTTTCTGTATTCCTGAATCGAACACTGATTGAAACTAGTGTATTCGCCAGGATTTTGCGTTTGAAAGCCAATCCTTCAAAATTCAATTTGGGAAGAGGAGATTTCATTTTGAAACGAGGATTTCGCATTTTAAAGCCAGTCCGTTCAAAATTTAAACAAAGGGAAGACGTGAAACCAACCCCTCTTCTACTAAGCAAAGCCATTGTTTGAATCCGTATTTCAACAAAGTGCATCGTACTTCCACTTTTTACTAAGTAACAAATACATAAGAGATCCTGAGTATTTCATTTTATGTAGAAAAAATCTTTTCCACCAAAGTTTAAAGGAATATGAAGGTGACCGGTGATGTTTCTTACTATCTAAAGTAACAAATCAGAAAGCAGATTGAGCCCGCTAACCTGTTTCAGGATGCCAACACATATTGTTCCGGCCATCTCCGTTGTAATCAAGAATAGCCAGCAAAGCAAGTCCAGCCTGACTTCTGGGTGCCGTGTATTTTCTTTCAGGCAGCGCAGTGGAACTCTTACGTTTCTTGTAATGTTTTAGCACACCAGGGAATGGGTGACCTGTATCTGAGGAAAGCGAAATGCGGATTGGGGTCTGGGTCTTGATCTGAAAATTTTCAAAATGTTATTTAGAGGGTTACAGACAGGATACCAGAACTAAAAGACGCGTGAAAAAACCGATCGATTCGTTAAAGAGTACTATTCGCAATACTACCGCGTTCAAACATTTCACTCTTTTATGTCTTTCTATATATTCTCAAAAATATTATCTATTTCGAGCCCGGGAGTATCGTTACATGTTTGTAGATGTAGATCGTCCTGGTTGGCAAAGTCTTGAGAAGGACTGCTGTTGTTGTTGTTGTTGATGTTGACTGATGTTTCGACAATCTTGTCTCTGAAGATGACTACCGCTAAGGTTGACGAAACATCAATCCATACAACGTCAAACGTCCTTCTCAGGACTCAACAAACCTGGACGATCTACATCTGCAACCATGTAACTATCTATTTTATACTGTTTGACGCCTTCAAAATTTTGTCATCCTTTTCTGACAAATATGAACAGTCTATCCACGAAAATCTTCTCATCTCTAGCCTTAACCCCAATCTTAACATCCAGGGCAGTTCCATCCCACTAAATCTACTTCCACTCGATCCCACTTTATCACCTAATGCACACAATCCACCACATTGTTATCATCACATTTTGTAATCTAACACACTGTTAATGTCTTACAATTAATGTTTGTGTTTTTAAACTTCCTATATAATTCATAACTAGCCTGATGTCTTAAGTTAAAAATGAAATGCTATGATCAACAGATATTTCATCGATGGCTAGATAAAAAGTTATTTGTTGGGAAATTAAAGTAACACTGAAAATTCATTTTTCGACAGGCATATTAATAGTTACACATCATATTTTTAAAAAACATGATGACACGTATAAATCGTTTGGACATAATCTTTTTCGAATGAGTGAAAACGAAACGTCGCGATCTTTAAAACAAATATCCTATTCCTAAAGTACAAGGGACGTATAAAAACAGTTTATCGAACACAAATATTCATTCCGAGAAATCGCTTCCCGATAGACTGAGCAAAATATCTTCAATGAAATAAAAACATTACATCATCTTTAAACGAGACCCACCGACTTCGATATTTCTGGAGTGTTGTTCGGAACTTTTAAACTTCTAGTCACAATAGGATTGAAACTATCGATGACTTTCACATCTTTCTTAGATGGAGAGTTTACGACAATCTCGTCCCGTTTGTCGGGAGAACTGGGGAGAGGCTGCAGAGGTAATTCGGTCGCCATAATTGGAGGTCTGGGTTTGAGATCAGATTCTCCAATGTCATCTTGTGTTGGTGAGCCAGCTCCATCAAAAACATGTGCAGTTTTATCTGAATTAAAAACGCAAAATTTATTTGAAATGTTGCAACTTGATATCCTTAAAGATCCGCTGAATGAATAGTGAAAATTAGAGGAAAGAATTTTTCAGCAAGAACGCCATAGAATAGTGCATGGAAGTAGTACAAGCTGAGCTGGAAAGAGAACTTCTCACAGGCAACCTTAAAATCGTTATAGAAGGTTCTACAAGACGCAGTAAACTTAAGGCATTATGTGGAATCACGAGCTTTCGTGACATAAAGACTGTTGGTTACAGTTAGATGTAAGATTGTGAAAGTTTATGAAAATATTTAACATATAATTTTATATATATGAAAGCATAAAACACACCCGATTCATTTTGTTGTAATCAATCCTTCTTCTCTTCCACTAAGAAAAATGGCGAAGAAATGAAAAAAATTATAGCGAGTCGTAATCACTGATCTCGAAATAAGACTAGATCCAGCATCTAGCACAAAAGTTGAAGACAAAAAATAAGGAGTGCCGCCATTACTAAGGAGCCAACTTTCGAAAATAAGGAGCAAATGTATTGTGGATTTATACGAGAATAATGAAGAATTTTCAACATACAACTACATGAAAATAACTAAGAGATAAATCAGTTTATAGATAAGCTAAAAATACGATGAAATATGATCAAAATGCAGCGATTTTTGTCATCGGTAAGTCTACTTTGGTATGGAAAAACTATGGAAAATAGCCCACAACTGCATGGAAATACCTAGAATTGTTGAAATCGTAGTTCAGAAGTACAAAGTGATTAAATAATGTAATTTACTATCATAAACTGATCAGTCCTTAAAAATAGCCTTTTTGCGAGTGATTCGGAGAGAAACGTGTATGCGTTTTGTTTTATACGGCCGATTATTCTTTCTGACTCGCTTTACTATCGCCATAAAGGTTGTTTTCATCTTCTGCGTTATTTTAAAGTATAATTTGGCTATGTGTTGCTATGTTTTCCACAGTTTTGTTAAAAATCTTTCGATGTGTCAGTCCCTTACTAATGGCGACGGTGGCTTCAAAATTTGTTTACTACAAATATAGATTTGCTTGATCCAGTCTTTTTTCGAGATCAATGGTCGTCATATGGTCGTAATGAACGTTTTTACAATCTGGAGATGAGTGGTGATTGGATGAAATCCCGAGATTACCGAAGGCCAAATAACTGGTTATACCATTTAAGTAAGCAGTTGAATCGTAGGCTCCAAATTTTAAGGGAGCGTTTCGGTAATATTCATGTCATGTTTGTGGATGTTGATCATCCAGATTAGTAGAGTTCTGAGAAGAACTATTGTTGTTGATGTTGACTGACGTTTTGACTTCCTTAGCGGTAGTCATCTTCAAAGTAAAGTGATCTATGACATCAATGATCTATGTGATCTATGACATCAATGATCTATGTGATCTATGACATCAATGATCTATGTGATCTATAACTTCAATGACCTATGTGATCTATGACTTCAATGATCTATGTGATCTATGTCTTCAATGATCTATGTGATCTATGACTTGAATGATCTATGTGATCTATGACTTCAATGATCTATGTGATCTATGACATCAATGATCTATGTGATCTATGATTCAATGATCTATGTGATCTATGACTTCAATGATCTATGTGATCTATGACTTCAATGATCTATGTGATCTATGACTTCAATGATCTATGTGATCTATGACTTCAATGATCTATGTGATCTATGACTTCAATGATCTATGTGATCTATGACTTCAATGATCTATGTGATCTATGACTTCAATGATCGATGTGATCTATGACTTCAATGATCTATGTGATCTATGACTTCAATGATCTATGTGATCTATGACTTCAATGATCTATGTGATCTATGACTTCAATGATCGATGTGATCTATGACTTCAATGATCTATGTGATCAATGACTTCAATGATCAATGTGATCTATGGCTTCAATGATCTATGTGATCGATGACTTCAATGATCTATGTGATGTATGACTTCAATGATCGATGTGATCTATGACTTCAATAATCTATGTGATCTATGACTTCAATGATCTATGTGATCTATGACTTCAATGATCTATGTGATCTATGACTTGAATGATCTATGTGATCTATGACTTCAATGATCTATGTGATCTACGACTTCAATGATCTATGTGATCTATGACTTCAATGATCTATGTGATCTATGACTTGAATGATCTATGTGATCTATGACTTCAATGATCTATGTGATCTACGACATCAATGATCTATGTGATCTATGATTTCAATGATCTATGTGATCTATGACTTCAATGATCTATGTGATCTATGACTTCAATGATCTATGTGATCTATGACTTCAATGATCTATGTGATCTATGACTTCAATGATCTATGTGATCTATGACTTCAATGATCTATGTGATCTATGACTTCAATGATCTATGTGATCTATGACTTCAATGATCGATGTGATCTATGACTTCAATGATCTATGTGATCTATGACTTCAATGATCTATGTGATCTATGACTTCAATGATCTATGTGATCTATGACTTCAATGATCGATGTGATCTATGACTTCAATGATCTATGTGATCAATGACTTCAATGATCAATGTGATCTATGGCTTCAATGATCTATGTGATCGATGACTTCAATGATCTATGTGATGTATGACTTCAATGATCGATGATCTATGACTTCAATAATCTATGTGATCTATGACTTCAATGATCTATGTGATCTATGACTTCAATGATCTATGTGATCAATGACTTCAATAATCAATGTGATCTATGACTTCAATGATCTATGTGATCTATGACTTCAATGATCTATGTGATCAATGACTTCAATGATCAATGTGATCTATGACTTCAATGATCTATGTGATCTATGACTTCAATGATCTATGTGATCTATGACTTCAATGATCGATGTGCTCTATGACTTCAATGATCTATGTGATCTATGACTTCAATGATCTATGTGATCTATGACTTCAATGATCTGTGTGATCTATGACTTCAATGATCTATGTGATCTATGACTTCAATGATCTGTGATCTATGACTTCAATGATCTATGTGATCTATGACTTCAATGATCTATGTGATCTATGACATCAATGATCAATGTAATCTAAGACTTCAATGACCTATGTGATCTATGACTTCAATGATCTATGTGATCTATGACTTCAATAATCTATGTGATCTATGACTTCAATGATCTATGTGATCTATGACTTCAATGATCTTTGTGACCTATGACTTCAATGATCTATGTGATCTATGACTTCAATGATCTATGTGATCTACGACTTCAATGATCTGAATAACTCACTGAATAACATCAGTCAAAAAATGTTATCCTACATAAAAAATGTTTATACCAGCAGTTTTGGAAGTGCACAAATATCGTGAAATCTCTGTTGCGAATGTCAGTAAATAAAAAAACAAACAATATAAAAAAAGTGTGTTTACGTACCCAGGCTCCAAAGGAACGCGGCCATATGCAAGGAAATCCCAAATAAATATCGCCTCTCCAATACTGACCAAAGCTTGGAGGTCTGGGGTAAAACGAACTTTGGAGATATTATTTGAATGGCCAATAAATACCTGTATAGAATCGGTTAAGATGTATCATAAAATAAAACAATACAACGCGTGCGCTGATTGGTGTAGAGTTGTGCTTGCGTGCGCTGATTGGTGTAGAGTTGTGTTTGCGTGCGCTGATTGGTCAGTTGTGCTTGCGTTAGCCTGTAAACATATTTCCTTTCTTATTTAATAAAGATAAGTAAATATAATTTTTAGATCTCAATTCTTCCTAAATATAAATGTAATGTAAGATATGAAAGGTTTTGTATACTTAAGGAATTTCAGATAAGCATTTTGCATGCAGAACTATACAGAATAATTCATTGATAAGACAGTTTTTCGTAAAAAATAAAGAGTATTTCTAATTAACAACACACTACCATTATATGTATCATTGACAGTAAAGTCAGTCATGAAAAGTTTTCGTTGTGTTTTTGACATAAGTAAATAAATATTATAAAAATTTACAACGTGCGTTGTTAGATGTTGAAGAAGTTAGAGCGTAGTAAATGTCTTCATTATGAAGGCTATCTTACCTGGAAATTCAAGTCCATTCTCATGTGATAGTCCCATATCTTGATAAGTTTATCACCAGCAGTTGCAAGAAAATGCCCAGTTTGGAAAGGATCAAGACTCGAACAGCTAGATCGATGAACGTTGGAAACCTAAGCAATAAAACATATTTCATATAATTCCTGTCGGTGTGAAATTTTCATCATAACAAGCTCTCTATGTCGCATCAACGACCCTCCCCCCTCCCTCTTAATCTTAATTATCTACTTTGCTCAATAACTGTCCAATAAGTACATCAAGTTTTAACAACCTACATCAAGCAGTAACTGCAAACAAATTCTTTAAATGTAGCATGAAAATCCTCCCTCTTCTTATTATTATTATTTACTTCGCTCAATAATTGTCAATTAAGTTACATCAAGTTTTAACAGCCTACATCCATCAGTAACTATCAACAGACTCTTTCTAGGTATCATAAAACCATCCTCTCCATCATTATTATCTACCTCGCTCAATAACTGCCCACTATGAGCATCAAATTTCAACAGCCTACAACCAGCAGTAACAACCAAAAGTTGATTTAACGCCATAGGAGAGTAGCACAATCTTAGGACAGTATCGTCAGTAGTGGAAACACTTCCTGCATGTATTGTTTTTATATCTATACGTAGAACCTAGATAATATAAACATTGTTTAATATCAATTAATCTCAGCTTTAGCATGTTCAAGACTTATAGATAATCTGTACCTATAGACTGTTTAACATAACATAACCTCAGCTTAAATATGTTGGAGATTCATAATCCCTACTTAAAAACTGTTTAACACCATATAATATCAGCTAACACAGTTGAAAATTATATAAACTCTACTTAAAGACTGAAACTTACATGTCACAAAAACTTTAATAATTTCAGAAGTAAGCTTGTAAAGGTGTTACAAGAAAATCCATTAAAATTTTAGGAGATCTTTTATTTAAGAGAATAAAAAACGTGATGTATGCTCATATCTTCACGTCATTTTCAAATTTGAAAACTATTCGTAAAATGTATATTATAAGAAACAAAATGTCTTTCTAGTGTGGAAAGATTGCTTCTATTACGAACTTTTGTGTTAGATGCTTGATCCAGTCTTATTTCGAGATCAGTGCATGACACCAACACACGGAATATTACAGTAACCTAGTGGTTAGCCGCACATGCGCAGTGGCTACCCACAAAACCATTTGCATTCTGAGTCACAGACATTACACAGCATGCAGGATAAGCACAAACATTTATGTTGCCACGCAATATAACTATGATTTTATTTAAATCAAAACTGTAAATCATGCAATTATTGTAATGAAACTAACATTGATACCAATAAAGAAAGACTTAGAAAGGATCATACTGTAATTGACATGCATTGATATTCGTTGATTTCTTACCTTTATATAAAGATTTAGATGACTTTAATCTTGAAAAAGGTGGATTTTCACAATCAAACTAAAACATTATTGAAATGTACATTCCCTTATCGATAAACAAATTAATATTATCACAAGTACAAGTTGACTCTGAAGATGTCTACCGCTAAGGTTGTCGAAACGTCAGTCGACAACAACAAAAAAGTCCTTCTTAGGACTCTACTAACCTAGACGATCTACATCTACAAACATGTGACGTTATTCCCGCGTGTTCAAACCATTTACTTTATCAATAATATTATTGTCTTCTCTATTTCATCTCAAATATCGAGTTAAGATACATATAATATTTGGAATTTATTTTACTTTACATATCAAATTGTCGGCTGCAAGTGGATACTGTCTTATGAAAATCCTTTGAAATCAATTGTTGTTTGCAAATTATGATAAAGTATGCATGACTTTCCCTCTTCGTCAATATTGAAGCTAGCTTAGCTACACCACTCTTACAACGTATGGAACTTGGAAGTAAAAACGTTTTTAATGTACATTCATACAAATACTGATCATTGCCTTTCCTTCAAACAGGTTCTTTTCTCTTTAAATTGTTCACTCACTGGATTCGCTTTCATTGAAATTGAAAAAGTTTTTGAGATCTGAACAATGTTTCAATTCGTCATTTGACCTAATCGCTGCATGCACCAGAACAGGGAGATGGGGGAATGTTTTTAGAAAATACGCCTTGTGATTGCCAATTTTATAAAATGGCTCTGGTTGAGGTAGAGGTCCGTCGTACCAATGTTGGCCAATATTTCGAATTAGTCTCAGGCATTCTGTCAATGAAGGCCCATACTTATACATTTTTCCATTTACCTTGTCTGTTCTAAAAAAATCATATACATCAGTGTCCATAAAACTTTTCCAATTTGAATACTTGGTATTTAATTGTTTGACGACACTTGAATCGGTGTCGCTCGTTTTATTGGCTGTTGGTTTCCAACTTTACATAAAAAGTCAAACTTCTCGTCATCTGACATAAGAAATGGGTGTTTCAACGCTTCGTTGGCAGATGGCCGATCTTCAGGTCGTAGATTTAACATCCAGAACAAAAGGTCTTTCAATGCTTCATCCTTGATTTGATCTAAGCCAACAGGGTTTCCATTCAACATATTGTCCAGTATATGCCGTTTAGTTCCAAAGGATGTTTACCTTTCGAGGCAACATAATAAGCCACCATTCCAGCATTCTAAAATGATAAACAATGTAAAATGCAAAATGAAATTTATTTGTACCTTGTAAATAGTCATATCCCTATACCAACCATTACATCAGACTCTTTCTTGTAACGTCCTTTATCAACTGTATCTTCATCTTCACAATATGATTCAGGTGCAATCCAATACTCAGTTCCCCTGTTAGCCCTGCTTTCATATGTCCTCAAGCCATTCTTTAATATTCGACTAATCCCAAAATCAGCTATCAGAAACTTACCTTGTGAATCTCGGAGAACATTGGAAGGCTTCAAATCCCGATGAAGAATAGGATTTGGGCCGCTGTGAAGATCAGCTAATCCTTTTAAAATTTGTGTAAGAATTTCTGGAAGAGCTTTTTGAAGATCAGGCAAAGTAGAAAACTTCACAAAACTCTCCAATGATTCTTCGCATAAGTCTAATATTAAATAGACATATTCCGTTCCAGTATCCTCATCTAAGTAGGAATAATTCACAACATATTTTGACTTCTTTGCGTTGAATTCATTCAAAATTTTCTTTTCTTGTTGCGCACTCTTAATACAATTATCTCTAAGTATTCGTTTTACTGCTTTGCAGTAACCATCCTTTCTCAGTCCCAGAAAAACACGGGTTTCGTTGCTTCCTTTGCCAATGCAAAACTCGTCGGAAAAAATCACACGTACATCACCAACCAGTTTAACCTCGGTATTCCGATTGCGTCCATATTGAATCAACTTTAGTAACAAATTTCTATGTTTTGTAGATTTGTCGATGCATTTCCACTCACGAAACTGCAATTCTTAAAATGACATAAAAGTATTACTTTTAGAGGTGAGTGAAACGAAAATAATCTGAAGCATAAGTGTTGCCCACTTTAACCAATGCAATACATACATGCAGTGCACTTTTTGGGAAAAAAATGGGCATCATAACAACAATTAAACATAACATTAATTACTCAGATATGCAATCAAATGATTCAAATATAATGACATTGGGTGATATAAAAAATTAAATCACAAAAAGACGTTTTCGTTGTAACTTTTCTGTTGTGCATAACGTATTGCTTTTCAATATATTTTAAGAGCATTTTTCTTGTGTCTAAGGTTATTTATTTTGTGGGAGAAGATATAACAAAATAGCTATCTTTTAAAAACAAATTTTTTTCTGTAATTTTTACTACAAAACTTTCACTGTTAGCTAATAATAAAGATTGCTAATAATAAAGATTGTAACTAGTGAGTAAGACAATCGCAGAACAACATTTTAAAACTAAAATCACCACAATTTTCCATCTTTTCACAAGCCATGCACTTAGAAAAGTTTCTTATTTTACAACAAAATATAGACACTATTATTCAAACATAAACTTTACCTTCCGTTGGGACTGGACAATATTTCGTTAGTACAGTCGGAAAACCGATCTAGAGAAAACGAAATTTGATATACTTCTATAGTGAATAAAATTTCACTCGTAATCCAACAGTTTAAAGGCATAGAGCCAATTTAAAGTAGAGTAGAAAGCTCAGGCTTACAATGTGCTAAAAAAGGAACCCACAACGATTAATGAAAAAGATTCATTTTGCCTTTTTGATTATTTTCAAATGACAATTTGAAACGTAAACAAAGTGTAAACTTAATTGCAACATAACAAGTATCTCTCATTTCCAGTCAAATGTTACAACTCTTCAATTTGCACTATCTCAAGTTAACCTTAACCATGTCATTAATCTCCATTAATCAACTTTGTCCTGCGACAAATAGGCTAAGTGCATGCAAAAAAACGTGTTTGTCTCTACAAAAACATGTCTTGCCACGAACACAAACGTGTCATGCCATATCAATGAAATACACCGTTCTTCCATGCAAACAAAACGAACCTGTTCAGTCTTATAAAACTCCACAAGTTTTACCATACTGTCAAACATGGGCCCATTCTTTAGGCAGTACTTGCCATTGTCGACTAATATTTCGTAATTCTTTATTTCATTGCCGTGAATGAGTGATAGGATATAACTGTCAAAATGTTTGGGACTTTGGCGTATCATATAAACGCCAGATGGATTGCTGTTTTCTGTTTTTACCGCCTTTAAGAGATTATCAACCATCTTTTGCCTGTAAAAATATTTTCGTAAATGGTAGAGCAATGCAAAAAAATAATGATGATAAGTGAGGCAAATGCTGGATATTACCACAATTCAGAAAAAATTGAGATGACAAGGAATGTTGACGAGTGATACTGTGGTGGAGAATATAACACGGACTTACTATGCAAAATCAATGCTTAAGAAAATGTCTACCATACCAGGCATTGGCTAAGCCAGAATAGATAATGGGGGTATATACATATATATGTTACAATCCACAGAAAACAATCGATTTGAAAGTAACTTAATACGGCCAAACACGAATATATGAATATTGCCCCCAATTATCGAGCTTTCTACGCCTCTGTACCGCACTTCAATTTCACGATTTTTCATCGCCACAAATCAATCATAGATAACGTACTTATAATAGAAATGGAAATCTATTTCACGTATATTATTTCGAAAATAGGAATGTATTCACGCACATTTTAACAAAGCAGTTTTTTGTTAACTAGTACTTACTCAATCGGTCCATGGATCCCAAATTGCTGATGGAGTTCTCCATATGATTTATTATGACCAGATCCACCTAAGACAAAAAATCCAATCGATTAAACTTGAACCAAACAAAATCGCTCGCCATATTTTAAAGAAAATTTACAAAACTGATTATTGTCTAAAGACCACTGCTCATTGATGCAAATGTACGTTATTGATTGTCACGGGCTCTAAACAATGTAATTACGTACATTTCATTAAGGTTTTGTATGGGTTCACAAGCAAACGATAAAAGCCATCAATCAATGTCATAAGACTTTTCGCTTTTATCATAGAATCGTCGACGAAAACGACCTACAATCAAATAAAAACTCACAAGAGTTATGTCACATTCAAGATCAAACATCGCTATGAGTAGTTGCTACACCATAAAGCACGAAAAGAGTAAGGGTAATACATTATTATTGAAGCAACAGTAATAGCTTTACCTCGGGAGACAAGTTCTTTCTAATTATGCGGATGCTGACTTCTCCAGACTGGGATTGATTTATGTCGAGGCTTACAATATCTTTATGATCGCAGATGATCTCTTCAACTTTACTGGATTCATAATTACTGCCGTACTAAACAATGACAAAAATCAAATACACGCTCGAATTTCAGAGCATTTGTGCATTACCCCTTTGACTGGTAAACCTTTTAAACATCCCTGTCATTCCTCCATACTATCACACCTTAAATCCACAGGACACACCGACACCTTCAAGGATTTAAAATACTTTCTTCATGCTCAGACTCACAAGAACTTCTTATTCACGAAAGCCTCTTAATCAACAAAATGAAACCATCTCCTAATGTCCAAGGAAACCCCATTGTCCTTCAGTTGCTTTAATCTAATTTCGTCCGTCCTCATGTCTGTATACTTTATGATGATTGTTTGTGTTTTTTTTTTGTTTCTTTCGTGTTTCTATTTATCCCACGTCATACCATCTTATTCAATATTTACCAACACGTTTTCATCCCACTTTGTAATTTAATATTATGTAAATAGCTATTATATATATATATCCCTCTATACTTGTAATTCAATATTGTCTGATGATGTCTTGAGAGTCATGACGAAACGTTACACTTTTAAATAAATATTTCTTTTTATGCATTAAATGGCTCTTTTAAAAGCACTTTGCTAGGCTTTGATATTTATATTTAAAGTTCGCTTTCCGCCCGGTATATCCCTTGTCACAATTATGCAGTATGTTTTCAAAAATACAATTGCGGTAATTCATTGCTTACACTGTTTCATGGTGGATTCCTGCGATAGTGGGCTGACTCTGGAGACAGAACTGCTAACTAATTAACTTATTTTGTAACTACAGATAGCCTTTCTTTTAATTCTGCTCAAAGAGAGTATAATTCAACTGGATAAATACTATAGCTACTTTATGTGTTTCTCCTTGGAATAGCTACTAAGGGATTTTACGTAAAATTATAAACAGAGCTTATTAGTTTTTGCCAATAAACAATGATATTCGTAATAATGTTTTACGTATGTTTTAATGTTTTTTAAAGCTAAATATTAATGATTGCAAAAAGTGTTTGATACGTATAAAATATAAAGCTTCCTAATGATTTTCTTTGTGGCTGCACCAATTTACCTAATATGTGACGGGCATTTTTCGTTTTCGTCACGCTGAAAAAAATCAAAACTGCATACAATACAAATCTATAGTAATGGTGATCAATTAACTTCAGTGCCTTGTATGACGTAAAAAGCGCTTTCGTACTCAGACTCTTTTCTCCCGGCCATGATTAAAAATCCCAACATTTTGCATATTTTGAACCAATCATCTCTTAAAGTACAAAAGTTTTCTATCGATCAACTATATTATTTGAAATGTTTTTTGACAGACCACCTTTGGTGAAAAAATGGTAAATATACACATTACAGAATATCCTATATTCAGTGTATTGGCACGTACCTTATCTTTCTGGTAAGTACGTCTTTTTTTAACGCCATTTGGTGATATCAGAATCTCACATTCTACAGGCAAGACTTTATCTTCCGAAGGAGCTTGGTAATAAAACTGAAACAAACAATAATTATAGACATATTCAAAATAGTTTTAAGAGCAGGAAATAGTATTAGTAAGATGATACCATTTTCACAAGAATATTCATAACACCAAAATCAGGAACACGCTCAAGAACATACAAAAACGAGATTTTCGCGTTGTCTGCATTTGCTTGTTCAGTTTTGAACTGTTGGAGTTGTGTCTTCAAATGAGATCGTATTTTTTTTGGCTTGTAGTCTTTACTCACAAACAAATGAGCAATACCATGGCATTTCCTACAAATATATACTTTATAGATAAAAGTATTTCTTTACAGCTCAACCCCATTCACGTCTGAATGAGTTTATACACCAGCATTGCTAGCCCTGATGGCCATTCAAAAAACAACAAAACAAACAGTTCATAATGTATGAGTACATTTCAAAAGTGGATCCAATTTCTAAAGAAAGCTCTCAACAACCTCAACTAGTTACATGAAAATAAAATAACCATGTACCACTTACGGTTTGTCAAGAACTTCTTTGGCAGTTATGTTTTTTTCGTGAGCTTGGATTATTGACTCAAGAACTAGCAAAGTGAGATGATCTTTCCAGGACAAGTTGTCCACTCTTTGCTTGATGTAATCCCATCGACACTGTAGGTTAGTGATAATCATTATGCATTTGTCATTAAATAACTCAACAAAGAACATAAAGTCACTTACAATTTGATGATATATGCTAATAAGAAAGGTGACCAAAATCAATAACACTTACAAATTGAGGTAAGCCAGCAAATGACCTCAAACCAGCACAAAGGCAAGCAAAGAGTGTTATTTTTGAAAATACATACACAAAATTACAGTTGTTACCTGCATGACAAAGTATTCAAATGTAGCAACATTCACAGCTTTTAAATAGGAACCAGCAACAGCTCTAAATGCAAGCCGAAAGAAAAGACCTGATTGGGAATGTCTTCCAATATATGTTCGGATTATAATAATGATCTTTTGTCTGTCACATTTTTCTGTTATCTGGCATTCGATGTCAAGGCAGTGTTCACAGTCTGTTGTCATAAGTGTGAAGAAATGTAAAGCCATAGAAGCAATGTCCAATTTCTTGCAAATTTCAATGCATACATCCTGTTTTCAAAAGATATGCAAGTTATTCATGCAATAAAACAAAAAATTGAGGCATTTGTTAAAAAAATTCTTAATTGGAAAGAAACCTAGTTGATTTCTCAAAGTCTTGATTGCAATCAGATGTTGAATTATTTGATAATTTTTACACCCTCCAGTCTAATGTCTTCCTCAGAAGTGATCTGTTGTTGAGTCTTAAGTCTTTATATACTTCATTCAAATGTCTTCATCAGGAAAGATCTGAGGTTGAAACTTGAGTTCTTATTTACTCCAGTCTAGTGTCTTCATCATCAGGATTGATATAATGTTAAAACTTTATTCCTTATATAGGTACTGCAGTCTAGTGTCTTGATCAGGAGTAATCTGATGAAAACCTTGATCTCTTATGTACATACTGCAGTGTCTTGTCTTGTTTATTTTTATTTAAAATTCTTGAAATGACCACAATGTATTACTTAGCCAATAATCCTTCATATTAGAAAGTAAAATATAAACTATTAAGCGAGAAAATTCAAATAGGTCAACTAACATATTCTATACAAATTATTCTTGACCGTTATTGTACCTCTGGGAGTTGAATTGATTTGCACATGAATGGTGTAAGTAGTAAATTAACAGGAAATAATTCGTTTAAGTATCAAATTTATCGCGATGATGCAAGCAACCAAATCCATTTTACAATGAATTTGTCGCAGGTATAATAACACACGTCCAACAAAAGTCGAGTAATTTGTATAGGGGAGATATTTTTTGGAATACCCTGTACAAACTATATTTTTTCTCATTGAAAACACGCGCAATTATGTAGCTACGATGTCTCAATGCTTTACATACTTTGACACGCAACTCAGGCGTCTGTTGTATGGTAAAGAATTCACCATTTGCTAAACAAACTTTCCCACGTCTATCCACTGGTCTTTCGAATGACATAATTTGTCCAAAAATTCCCAATATTTTCAGAGCTAGATAGCCCACACGGACTTTTACAACTTGCTCTTATATGCTGCCATTGGAAATGTATGCAAAAATGAGCAGGGGGTTTCCAGAAATGAATTTTAATGTTTTTGAACTAAAGATAAAATTCCTGAATTTTCCTGCGAAATCCTTTACAATTCCTATAACATTCCCGAGCTTTTTCACAAATAGGATTCAATGAAAATATTTTTTGGCTTTGTCCAATTAAGCCAAAAAACTCATTTTACTATCTAAACGAGGTATTTAAAACAACATAAAATAGCTAAGGTGCCTCGGAAGAGTGAGAACTTACAAAACAGGTTTTTTCGGGATGAAATTATAATTTTCGTGAATTTTCTTCTTCCTTACAATATATAATGCAAATAAAACAAATTCCGAAAACGGACATCTCGTTTTCTTGATATTTAAGATAATACAAGAGTTTAAAAACAAAAGATGGTGTAATATTTCGTCTATATTCCAAAGACATCATCAGACTAATAGTTTACAATGCAGGCTGCGAAACTTTTATATAGTTTTTACAAGCGGAAGTGACAGTTACGTAATTAGAGAATCTTTATCGGTTCTAATACAATCCATACAATGTGTAACCGTACGTCCTGTGTCCTAAGTGCAAGAGTCACCATTGCACTGTGGTGATAGCTAATTTTAGGTACACAGGCCGCGCAAATGTAGTATTTTCTTACTTTGGTAGGACTATATTGCTTATTGTTGACGATTTTATTCAGATTAAGACTCACCAATGTATGCCTAAATTCGTGAGCGCAGAGGCCTCGCACGTGGCAAGTATTTCTTGCCATCACATTACACGTACGTACATAATATAAACCAAAAACCATTTGATATTCTCAAACAGATATACTAGATTATAAATAATTGTTTCTAGGATTACAAGATCACTTCTGAGAGCTTATACATATATACATTTAATATAAACGACAACTTTTTTGAAAATAGACATGTTTCGACATCTCATGATGTCATCTTCAGTATGAATGAAATAATAGGTGATACAGGGTTTATATAAAAGTAATATGATACATAAATTAGAACAATAAAAATGAAATAAGATAATATAATGAGGAGCGTCCGAGCGTATTATAAACTAAATATTGTATTGAATTTAAAAACTTGAACATTGAGGTCAGGGTTAGTTTTGTTAATGTGGAGTGCTTCTTTGATTTTAAGGGTGAATGAGGTGTCGGCAGTGTCGATGATTTTGAAACAAGAGGGTGAATAGTTGGTTTTGCATGAGTGAGATTTGAGAAGGTGTCGGTAGATGTGAGAGTTTTTGTCTGTTGTGGTATGTTCCCTGATTCTGGTGGATAAATGGCGCGAAGTTTCGCCAATGTATCGGGAATTACATCCCGCGCAATTGAATTCATATACCACCATAGATTTAATTGAATCAGGGATCGGGTCTTTAAATGAAAAAAGGTTTTTGATTTTGAATGATGTGAAAATTAGTCGAATGTCAATATCTGTACAGAAGCGTTTCATAATGTTTGTAAGTCTGCGTTGTGTGTGTCGTGAGTAATGTCCGATGTATGGTAGTTTGAAGTATAGAGTTGTTATTTTGGAATTTTCATTTGTGTTGGTTGTGATCGTCGTGTCAGGAGTTTCGGTGTCTAGGTTGAGGTTTTTGCTATGTTTGTTGTCGAGATATCGTTTTACGGTTCTGTTAATAAAGTGAAGTGGGAAAGAGTTTCGTAAAAGAGTGGATGTGATGTTTTTTATGTCTCGTTGAAAGCCATTGTTCGTATTGTTAAGTTTGTATGCTCTGTCGATTAGTGTGCGTATAAGTCCGGTTTTGTATGAAAGTGGTGTGAAACTAAAATAGTTCGTCAGAAGTCCTGTGTACGTTGGTTTGTGGTATGTAGATGTTGTACAGCTGTCGTGAGATTTTGTTAGTAAAATGTCAAGAAATGGCAGTTGATCTTGTTGTTCAGTTTCATAAGAAAATCTAATGTTTGCGTGCTGTGTGTTAATGTAATTATAAAACTTCATGGCCTCAGTTTCGTTAGTAAAAACACAAAAAATATCGTCAACGTATCTGCGGTAAAATAGTGGTTTAGTGTCGTTGTAGTTGTTTAGCCAGTTTCGTTCATGTGAGCCCATGAAAATGTTAGCTAGTATGGGTGCTAAGGGAGAGCCCATCGCAACACCGTCCGTCTGGTCATAAAATTTTCCAGACATACAAACATTATGAAACGCTTCTGTACAGATATTGACATTCGACTAATTTTCACATCATTCAAAATCAAAAACCTTTTTTCATTTAAAGACCCAATCCCTGATTCAATTAAATCTATGGTGGTATATGAATTCAATTGCGCGGGATGTAATTCCCGATACATTGGCGAAACTTCGCGCCATTTATCCACCGGAATCAGGGAACATACCACAACAGACAAAAACTCTCACATCTACCGACACCTTCTTAAATCTCACTCATGCAAAACCAACTATTCACCCTCTTGTTTCAAAATCATCGACACTGCCGACACCTCATTCACCCTTAAAATCAAAGAAGCACTCCACATTAACAAAACTAACCCTGACCTCAATGTTCAAGTTTTTAAATTCAATACAATATTTAGTTTATAATACGCTCGGACGCTCCTCATTATATTATCTTATTTCCTTTTTATTGTTCTAATTTATGTATCATATTACTTTTATATAAACCCTATATCACCTATTATTTCATTCATACTGAAGATGACATCATGAGATGTCGAAACATGTCTATTTTCAAAAAAGTTGTCGTTTATATTAAATGTGTATTGGCTATAGTGCTTTTACGAAATTATACATATATATTGTCTACTTGTAATAACACATTAAATGTACTTTTATCCACCTTCTGAAAAAATCCACAGACACACAGAAACGAATCGAGATTTCACCAGCATCTCAGTCGGGCGAAAGACTAAGCTGAGTCGTCCCACGATTAGTGTGGTGCCGAGCGTGAGTGAGGCAGCAAAAATACAAATATATAATAACTTATCATAATATATGTATAATACGTTACTCCATTCTTATGATCGTGAAAGATCGTGGTTTCTCGTTCGTGACTGTCCATGAATGAATTATATATGAATCATTCATTCCTTTTGTGTAGTTTTCTGACAAATGGTCGTTTTAGTGTCTATTATTTGCTGTGTAATCAAAGATTAATACGATCGATATATCAAATAATTCCCTTTTTAACTGCGCCAACCTTCGATAAAACACAAGTACACAGCACTTGAAAGAATAATGTAAATCACTCACGATACGATGCTTGTCCAAAGATTTTCCTGCAATGTAACTGTAAAAGATTTGATGTGGGTGGAACGAGAGGGAGTACATTTTTGGGGCACCACGAACTAAGCCAACCTTAACAACGAGCTTAGCGCTTTTGTGACTTGACTAAGCACACAAAGTCTTACAGTTTGCAGTTTCTTAATACTTTGCCCTTTTACACGATTTTACAAAGTTTGCAAGCTAGACCTTATTGCACCAAAGAAGTGACGTTTTCAACTCAATCTACTTTCAAAAACTGCATATTAAGTGATTTTTGCTAAACCTGATTTCAACTAACAATAATTGTGGACAATACTGATCTATCTGTGTTAATGACGAATCCATCGTGTAAGACTTCCATTTACGTTATTTAGTAAAACAGTTAATTATATACTTAATGAATGCAGTAAATTTCTATACATGAATTTCTACATATATGAAAGTTATATTTAAATGTCCTACGTCGTCAGTCTTTACCCCAAAGTAAAATCAAGACAGATAAATTAAATGATCACTGTATAAATGTAATGGGAATTCACTAGGAAATATGGAATGTTTGCATGTTGCTGATACTAACAACATAGAATATTAAACTCATTAATTTGGAGAAGGTATATCCATATATTCATGATTTACCGTATCAAGTTTTTCTGAAATTCATTATGTTTTGCTGATTATGAAATTCAAATATGAATATGACCCCCAGTTATCAAAATTGCTACGACATTGGATACAACACTAAGCTTCAAAGAAAGCATTATGCATCTGCTTGACTTGCACTTCGTCTGTCACTTCAGCAATTGCAATGCTAAACCAAAGTGGAATAATTTTGGATGGTCTTTATATTTTTCATATTAGGCGTTTGGCGTGCGTAGTAATTTATTTCTTAAATAATGTTTCCTTATTTTACAAAAAATGTATTATTTGTGAACCAATTTTTATTTACCTCATTAATACATTATATGTGTTATATATAAACCTAAATAATACATTATATGCTAAATAACGCAAAGTAAAATCAAGTAATTTCATGGCATTTACTTAACACTGTATGATTGTAGACAGGCAATATAAAGGGTGCATAAAAATTGTCTTTCTAGAAGTTCTTTGAACAAGTTGTAAGAGGGTAATAAGCAAAGTACTTTAAGTTGTACGCAAAGCTGGCAGCTGGGCGTTGAAATTTCTAAAAACGTAAGTTCTTTACTATCGAGAGAACTCGTGCTGAAACTCCTTCAAAATAAGTTTGTGTAATCAATATCTATCCTGAAAATCAACAAAGAGTAAAAAATATTTATTAATTATTATATATTTTATAAAGTTAATTTAAACTCACCAGAAATGTGGTTACCTAGCATGCAGTGCAGTATATTCTTCATAAATTCATGTCACCACTTATTTAATTAAGTTCTTTTGAAATGAATGGTCCTTTGCAAATTATAACAAGTATATATAAATATTACTCACACTATTATCAAGGCTTAAGGAACGCCACTGTTACAATGAAAATATGGTCATAAAATATGTTTCTACTTCACATTCAAATACGAAGTTCCTTCCTTCAAACAGGCCAGGTTTTGCTTGCCTTAAATTATTCATTTATAAGGTTCGCTCTCGTTGAAATTAAAAAAGTTCTTAAGTTCTGCATTGGTTTTCTATTTGTCGTTTGACTTGACAGCAGTGTGCACCCGAAAAGAGAGATTAGGAAAATTTTTGAGAAAATACGCCTTGTGATCACCAATCTTATAAAATGGTCCTGTTGAGGTCGTTGACGATCGTACCAATGCTGGACAATATTTCGAATTAGTCTTAAGCAATCAGTCCAAGAAGAGGCATTCTAATGAATTTTTCCATTCGCTTCGTCTGTTGTAAAATAATCATACACATCACTATTTATTTGACTTTTCCAATCTGATGAGCGACTATTCAATTGTTGAACGACACTTGACAGGATATCATTTGTTTAAACTGACTGTAGGTTTCCAATTTTACATAAATGTCAAATGTGTCGTCATACGACATAAGAAATGGACGTATTAACGCCTCATTAGCAGGTGGTCTGTCTTCAGGTCGTAGACTTAACATCTACGACTGAAGGTCTTTTAATTTGTCATTCTTGATTTCATTCAAGCCAGAAGGATTTCCTTTTAATATGTTGTCCAATCTATGCCGCTTGGTTCCAAAAGGATGTTTCCCTTTTATTGCAACATAACAAGCCACCATTCCAGCATTCTAAAATAATATAAAAATTGTAATGGAAACAAAAAAATCTAACAAAATTGAGTATATATATGATATGCAAATGTTAACATTCCTACACCTACATATACATCAGATTCTTTTTTGTAGCGTGCTGTATCATATGAATCTTAATCTTCAAACTATGACTCAGAAGCAACCCAATACTCAGTTCCCCTATTAGCTTTGCTTTCCTATGTTATTGATCCATTCTTCAATAGTCAACTAATACCAAAGTCAGCTATCAGAAATTTGCCTTGAGAGTATCGGAGAACATTGGAAGGCTTTAAATCCCGATGAAAAATAGGATTTGGACCGCTTATAAGATTAGCTAATCCTCTTTGAATTTGTTTGAGAATATCAAGAAGAGCTCTTCGAAGATCATGTAAAGTACAATAATCCACAAAATCCTCCAACGATTCTTCACATAAATCTAATATCAAATAAACATATTCCATTAAAGTATCCTCTATTAAGAAGGAATAATTCACAACATATTACATGTCTTATGCGTTAAATTTGTTTGAATTCTTTCTTGTTGTGCAAGCTCGATGCAGTTATCTCGACGTATTCGTTTCACTGCTTTGCAATAACCATCCTTTCTCAGTCCGAGAAAAACACGGGTTTCATTATTTCCTCTGCCGATACAAAACTTTTCTGAGAAAATTACACGTACATCACCTACATGTTCAACCTCGACGGATTGCGTCCACATTCAATCAACTTTAGCAACAATTTTCTATGTTTTGTAGATTCATCAATACATTTCCACTCATGCAACTGCAATTTTTAAAATAAAGTAAAATCATTGCATTTAGGGGATAATTGTAAGGAAAACAATGTCTAAAATACATAAATATAGCCCAAATCTGCAAAGTCCACACATTTGGATACGGAAAGCACATTTTGATAAAACAGTAAACAAGTGAAGCAGGATTAAGATAAAATCATACCTGCTAAGTTTAAAGGATGACTGATAGACATCAAGCTCGTTCTGTTGTAATTCATGCGCCTTTTTTGTTTGCTGATAAACTTTGGGTGTTTTATTTGCAGAGCAGAGATATGATTGAACCCGTCTATATTTTAACGACAGAATTGTTGTCATCAATCTTATTTTAGATATTATAATAATCTTACAATACCAAAATTTTCTGTTTTAATGTTGAAAAATAATATTGCAATGTCAGTTTGAAAAAAAGTTGTCGCTTTGGAGATTAAATATTTTAAAATAATAATGTAAATTTGCTCCTACAGTTTATCAATAATTAGTTGCTTGTCCTTCAAAATTACATCATATATAGTTAAGTGTTAATGTATTATTTCTAAAATCGTTACTTTTGCAAATATTTATATTTTATGTATATATGACTTTGATTCACCTATGATATAATGGTTAATATATTTTATTTCAGTATCCACCCAGGCTGCACACTGCACACACTTCTTTACCCATTTTTGATATCTATATATATCACTATGAAATTTGTAATCATCTGAGCTCATAGGGACTCCTGTCTAACCTTCTCTGGTAGTCTGCTATCACCATGGAAAACAAAAAGCAGTTTGGGCTTATCTTTAAAACAATGTAACTTTCACATCGAATAACATTCTCTAGACTGCATGCAGTCACTATAGGGGAGGGAGAGGAAATTATGGCTAGAGAATTGTTACATGATAATCCATAATCATGTAAATTATACTTATTATTGTTATATACTTAAATATATTATTAGTTAACTAATTAGTGCTCTTTGTAAAATGCCTTACTCATACATGCATGTGTATGTTAACCACAATAACAGGAAAAGCTTACGTATAGGACGTGGTCAACATACTGACCACAGACAACGTACAGGAAATGGGTAATCAACTGACCACAGTTTACGCACAAGCGGTTAATCGTACGTCATTGTGCAATCACATATAAGCCGAGAATCGAAAGCTGTAGTCATGTTGGTGCTTAGTAGAAGTCCACATCAGAAGAAAGACTTATGTAAAAGAAAACGAACTATTTACGAAGACAACCAAAGAATCCAGATATATATCCAATCCATCAACGAAAGAGTCACTGAAAGCAGTTGTCATAGATAGGTTTGAACATTTAAACATTTATATTATAACGATTATATCAAAATAATTAGTATATTAAATAAATATTTTAAGAATTGCCAGCAACTTCTCCAGTAGGTTTTACTCCTTTTGTTACGAGCAATTGAACCAAAAGCGGCCATTTTATTATTAGTCGGGACGCTCGTAACAAAATGCACAAATCGACCTAATTTTTTAACCCTCCTCCATATAGGGTGAACAAAATCCAAACTCATACAATACCCTATTTACTCTTTCAGCAGCATGGATATCGATTATACATTATCAAAGGCTCAGCAGCTTCGTAATTTTCATTCAGCAACTTCGGGATATATAGTACTTTAGAGTACTCTTTCTTGAAATCAAAGCGTCCCTTGTCTAGTATACGTTTTTTACTTACTATTCCCATAACGTTTTTTCGTGACTTGGCATATTCGCGTTTTTCTTTAAAACTAAATATAATACTTACAAAGTTCTCATCCATATTCTTAAAAATAATATATTGAACATCTTGATCAAAAACTAAACAAATACTATTTTCACTTTCATCAACCTCTCAAAATACTCTTCCATCTTATATCATGCTCCTCTAGCTGCTACTTTGTCAAAATAATTGTATCCTAGTTATGCAGTTGTCTGCTGTCCATATATACCTATTACTTTTCTGTAATGTTTTTTTTATATAATTTTTATTTCTAAATTTTAGTAGGTATTATTATAGTTCTAGGTCTACTGAACCATCTTCTCTAAGTTTATTGCCTTTTTATGGGAATATCGTTATGTAATTATACAATTTTACTACGTCAGACATATTATTCTAATACAAGTATTTACGTAATAATACTCATTAAACTTATTGTTATGCTCAAACTATTTACTAAATTTTCTATTAATTCTCTATATACTATTTATTACACTACAACTCTCTTCCTGATCTTTCTCTTTAATTAATATTTTGTTACTTAATACTTCTCGTCAGTATTACATTAAAAAATGGGCCATTGCATGATCCCGTGCACCCCTGGACCCCAAACTATTTTAGGCCCAAATATTTTCATTTTCACAATGAGATCTTTAAAAAAACAACTATACAATACGAAAACAAGTGATATTTAGATAAATAGAATCAGTGGTAGAAAAGTACAGCTGCAACTGCCTAAAAAAAACGTGGACCAAGAATGAAATCCGCTAGCACAGAGCAATTATTTGGAAGGCCCCCGACTCCCTTAGTAACCAAGGGCCAGGGAAACCTTAGTGCAGCCCTGCTTCCCATGTATGCCATGCTACTTGCATGATATGGAAAACAAGGCAGATAAGTTATTTTCTGATTGCCAAAGCCGTACGAATAGACAGTGCTGGTAAGAAACGATTTTATTTTTAATATTTCTCCAGCAAAAATAAAAATTTCGTCATCAATGATCACTGAAAGATGACCGAAGCTTGGATGTGGTAAGACTAACAACATTGAAGTTAAATGGGGGTGATGAATTTGTGTACTAAAGATCCTTTTTACGATTTGATGACCGTCTCAACTCCCAAAGGGTACCTGACTAGTCCCCTCGATCATAATTACCTCGTCTTTACGACAAGAATATTCTGATATGCGGAAGATTGTTTGGCTTATTTTGTAAATCAAGTTTGAAAATGTTATTATAGGTTGGTTCTTCTCTTATTTTTCTGGTATTTTATCTTTCTAAATCAAGAGTACCACCCACTCCAAATAAATCAACGTAGCCTGGGCTGTCTACCCTCATATCTGACGCTATTTTAATAGATTTTCCTTTAAATGCAGAAAGTATTTGCTGTTGCTCTTTTTTCCAAAGGTTTATAACAGCTGAGATTACATAGAGAGTTTGGATGTTCGCGAATTTTATTTTTTTCAATGTAATATGTTCAGCGACTTGAAAAAACGCAATGTCTTATTACACTCCAATCCAGTGGTAAGGATATTTGTTGTCACAAGCAGATTTAAAACAGGTAAACGATTTGAAAGTGGCATTGCAGACCAAAAAATGTCCTTTCCTGTTGTTCTAGAATAGAAGATAGAAATCTTACAAAAACAACCAATTACACTTCCATCATTTACAATACACAAACTCCAACATTTGAAGCAAGTAGAAAACGTCTTGGTTATTGATTCTGCGCATATTACGAATTTAAGTTGATCTGTAAAAGATTTGTGAATTGTTAACACTATTTTTGTAGAGCAGTTTTCATCATTCTCATTAAATTCTCTATCAGATTCTGTTTCCTCACTTGAGGATGGTAAGTATTCTTCTTCGCTTTCACCAAGAAATTCCTGTATTTGCAAAATGTCCCGATGTTCAAAGATATTAGCGTTTTCACGATTTTCAGACGTCGATTCTTCGGGACAGTCTGTCAGAAAGTTTTGTTTTTGTTTCCATTTTGTCGTATTTTTCAAAATTATTGATCGAATCAGTTTAAGTAGATGTTGATGACTTGTTCCAGGTGAAAAGACTATCTAGCGACACAGAACTGACAAAAGTTTGGGTAGCCTTAGTTTTCATCATGATCATTGGGATACTACCAAAAATGGTCTGAACGCATAATGAATAGCGTTTTGTTTGTTAACCCATAAATGAATCTTGGGTTGCACTGTTGTGCCAATTTCCCATTTGCAATTAGTTGCCATATCTTCTTTGTAACATTGATTCTTTCTAATACGGTCATACATACAGCGTAAGAAATTAAACTTTTAACCTCCTGAAAAAAAAAACTTGAAATATTTACTAGTTTCCCTCTTTCAAACAAAACCAAAATCAAATTAAATGCTCGTATCTTATTTTTTTTTAAGGTCATAAAGACAACACATTTTTATAAAGTACTCACTTTTTTTCATGAAAGAGAACTAGCTGATCTTTTTGCTTCTGATGAGTTATTACGACAAAATCCGACAAAATTAATTGATTTTAAAAGTCTGGAGAATGTCCGGGAAGAAATGCATCAGGGGCAAAATATAGGGAGTAGAAGCAAGTACATTTTGATGGGCGAAATTTTTTATGCTTGCAAAACACTATCCAAATATTTAGCCTTTTGCTTTCCTCCTTGCTTTTTAGTTTAGGAAATGAAAGAAATGTTTTCCGTTTTTTTGTCTTTTACTATCGCTGTTGCAGCCCCACACCGGGACAGTACATGATTATAAATGTTCAAACTACTAAACATTTGGCAAATTTTTTTTGTTTACCTTGTTTTGACGTCAAGCATAATAATCTCGCATAAATTTGCATACGCAGTAGGTTTAAAGTGGCTGAATAGCAAAGTAACATTATCAAGAAGAAGGCTTTCTTCTTGTTCATCAGGCTTGTTTCAACAGATTATTTCAAAACGCTATCATAACATATAGGTCGAATTCCCAAAATCATATCAGGCTCCACATCGTTTATTTGTTTGTTTTTACGCTTTAGGAAACAAAGCATTCGCAGTTCTTATTATAGATAAATATATGTATGCCTATATAATATTTTAAGATGCAAATATCAGTGATATATCCTTGTTTCGGTCCAAAAATTGAGTTTGTTTTAGCCATCGTTGATACAACCATAGGCGGCCCAATAAATCACAAAATTGTATAAACAAACGAAAACTCGGCCCATTCCATTGTAACAGACCGTGCGCTGCAAATTTTGTATTAATTGACTATGTATATTTTATATATTTACCAAAGATAGGCAACTATCTTCGCAGTTACGAACACATACCTTCATATAAAGTAAAAATACCTAAAAAACAAACATGAATTCAAAATAATAATTATATCAATAAAAAATAGGATCATTTTTCTACATAAATTCATACTTAGCTTTTAAAAAAGACGATAATATGCCGAAAAACATTCGTGAACTTTTCAATTTGCTCGAAAAATTTTTCTGTTTCCATGCTGCATGCCTTGAAGTTGTGCATACGCCATTATTATCAAAAAGACTCTCAACTGCAATTGGCCAATTTAATTTTTTAATTTTTTAAAAATTACAGCATTCAATTTTCTAATAAGTTATTTCAGGTTGCAGCTGTGTTGATATTTTCTCTTTTAAAATGATTTAGCACTGTTTTTACGCCCAGAATTATTTTCATTAAGAAATCATGTAGTAGAAAAAACTTTTTTGCCTAAATCTCCAGGCGTCCAAAAAAGTTTCTGTTTTCTGCGACCGAAAAATTTGTTTTTTGAACGTGGAGTGTTGGAGACAAACCTTCTCTTATGGTGCGATAGGTGAGGAATTACGGTGGGACCTGTATTCTATGCTTTTAATGACAGTACAACTCCTACGTTATTTTGATGGCTACACCAAAGCAGAAGTTAGAAGAAGCACCATTCTCATTTCTCTTTAGCTGTCAAATATAAACAGCTTATATTTGTCAGTAAACAAGACAGATCCTTGCTGACTATTTTAACGACGATTCCTTGATACAGAAAATCTTTGGATGAAAACCCATCGTTCATCTACATGAGATATCCTGTCTTTTCGGCGTATGAACAGGTCTTCATCATATATTCTTTTTGATTATACCCATGTCAAAAAATAATTTCGTATTATGAATTCTCGGTGTTTCAATATATTTCTGACTTTTTATTTTTGCTACTGAAAATGACTGAAGGGCATTCATGAATTTATCGAAATGCGAACAAAGAGCGTGCTCTGAAAAGAATTATGGAAGACTTTCACAAATTTGAAAAAATTGTTTTTTGAAAAGGCATTGGAAAAAGCATTTCATGTGCATTTAAAAATAAAGCACATACTTTTTTGGGAAAAACAAAGTGGATTGACATTTTGTCATTTAGAAATAATAGAATGCTTTTTCAAAATATAAAAGCATTTCCCATTTACTAGCTTATTACTTTTATGACTCAATCCCGGTGCTGTCTTAAGGTAATTGCAAAAGTAGCGTATTGTCTTAAAGTATGTATTTTGCCTAGTTTCTAAAAATTCTCTAAAATTTTTAACACACTAATGCATCATTGCGATTTTTCATTGGTTCTTTGTTCTTGGTATAAATACCCAAAATAAATCCTGAAAAGGGATAACGTTGGCATTAATATAATGAAGACATTTTAAAGAAGTCAATAATTTTTGTTTATCTTCAAACTGATACGAGTGACAGTGACTACTATACAAGGAAATAAAAGTCAACGGTAGCTGACAGTGCGATAATTTCCGGGGGGTACTCATCTAATAAAGCTTTGTTGTATTGTTCATTTAAAATTAATTGTTTTCTGCGAATTTTACAACATTCATTTATTAACACTCCCACTGCCGTGGCTAACGAAGCGCAAAATCTATCACTGGAGAGAAGTGGCTCGCAAAAATCTTTCTGAGCAAATGAAAGTGTGCCGTTTTAAGTTAACTGATGCTTATCACTGAATAATTAACAATTATTTGATGAGTTGAGCACGTTATTAAAAATTTTTCTCATGATTCTTGAAATCGTGCAAAAGCCGAATTCAGAAAAAGTTTCGTTATACATTTATAAAAGCAGAAGCTAGCTTTTATGCTATAAATACTAAAGCATTTTTTACGTGCTTCAACATCAAATCATTTTTGAGTATGCTTTCATCTTTTTCCCGTAAATTTTCAATGAAAACACTCTTGACTGATATTTGTAAAACTTTTCAAAAGTTTTTACTTCGTTAGTCTTAGTAAATCAAGAAAAAATAATTTGAAAAACAAGAGACAATATCAAGCAAGATTCCGCCAAAATAAGTTTTGTTTTGTCAGTTGTCACGTTAAAAATGACGTCAAACACAGATAATTTTCATTGGTTTGAAGGTGAAAATTCGTTAGGAATTATCTGTAGGCTCTTAGCTAATCACAATAAAAGTTGAACCAACATTGTATAAAAAAAGAATATTTAAATGTATAACTGCGATTTTTATTCTCTGATTGTGTCAGTAAGTGAACAAGTTTACGAAATATTACCAATAGAATTCCAGTTTTTCAATATCACTAATGTAAACGTCTAACAGAAGATTGTTTGACATTCTGAAGTATATTAAGAATAAAGATATTTTAACTCTTGTTTTAAGCAAATAGGTATATTGAGTTTTTCAACATTATTATAAGAGATAAGTGCTTTGATTGTGAGTAAACACAATGTCTGTAAATCGTAGACAACAGGTAACTTCCAGAAAAAAACGCGAGGATGCACACTTGTAACTGAAGAAACTTGACACAAAGTACAATAGAACGAGGTCAGACACTCAAATTTCGGACATTGTCAATCAGGTTCATCCACGCAATCCAACGTGTAACAAAAATTACCAGAACGGGAGCCAATAATGAATGTCATAACAATGTAATCAATTGGACAAGCTGTGGTAACAGCAATAAGTTTTCCGTCAGGAGAATAACTGATATCATTATGCAAATTGAATTAATTGTGATGTTTTGGGTGAACAGCCAACCTTTTTCGAAGTGATAATTGGACGTTTTGAGAATCGTCAAGAATTAAAACGCACCACACACAAAACAGCCCGTAACGATCACATATTTCAAGTTCCTCATGACCAAATGCAGGATTGTAGCAGCAATTTTTAACTGCTGAATAATAATCGTAAACACGAACACGTTGTAGTAGTTTTAAACTGTCAGCGTCAAAATAGAACAGTTCGCCATCAGGACTTCCTGCCAAAAGAAGGCTGGCATCAGGAGATAAAGCCAAACAACTAAAGCCATCAGCACGATACTTCGCCCGCAAATCTAAATAATCTTTAACATAACTTTCATTCCCACTTTCACGTCTTTCTTTTAACACTTGCTCGTCACGCTCATTCAACTCAAGATCCGTATTAAGAAAAGGAGAACCTAACTGAATGCAATCAACTCCACTATATTCAACATTAAGATCAATCCATTGGTCGGGCCCGTCTTTTATAGAAGCTTCTATGTTCCACAAACCGTCCGGTAGTTTATACACACGACACCAAAAACGATCCAATTCATGGGAAAAATCTGGATTCAAACGAATATTAAACATAACATAGAACTAAGAAATTGAATATAAGATAACATTTTCAAAAAGATTGCTGACGTTGTGTCTAATTCTAAAGAGGCATGGAAAAGTTTAATTAGTTTATTACGAAGGCAAAACAATCAAACTAATATAAAGGAACCAATTCTTTGTAAAAAGTGTTAACTGTGTTTAGGCCAAATCATGTCCTAATTTTTCATGAGAACTACTAAAATTTGTTCTCCTCTTAGAAATAACTTTATCATAGGATGATTTGTATTAATTTCAGCATGGAAACTGAAATCCCGATCTACATTGAAGAATTACATGGTTTTATGATAATTTATACAAAGTTTTGTCGAACAAATTGCCTGGTCATTTAAGTTTGATCGTCAAAGCAATAAATTTTATAAGGAGAAAAAGTAAAAATAAAGTGATGCAATAGCATTATATTTGTTTCACAATGGTTGAATTAATTCGCACGATATTAGAGTTCAAACACTTCCGGTACGGTCATTTTCAATGTTTCTGTTGTAGCCTCGATGTGATGGAAGAGACCTGTCTAAGTTGTCTAACCTGTCTTACGTCATGAATGACTTGCTTGCTCATATTTTACTGGCAGATAAATTAATCCCAAGGGAGGTTTAACAATGTTGCTTGTTTTATCTAAAAGCACTCGACCAAATCTGCCTGCCAGCTAAACGTGAACAAGGAAAGTCATTTATTTAGTATTCATGCTCAGAAATCATGAAGAGCGTCTTAAGCGCTGTTCAAATAAGCCCGGTAGCTGGGATTCAGCGAAGCATCAAATCTTTTTGGCAATTGGAAAAGATTAATTACTTCACCACAAAAAAACCTACTTAAGCAAATTCTCTATGCTCTGAATTTCCAAATTCACAAAACCCTTAAAATGAACCTTAGTGAACTCAGAAACCTTACTGAACTGTTTCCATTAAAAATAAATATGTACATAAATGCAACACAAATACCTGTTTTTGTGGGAAATCATCTAAATCAAGATATATTTCCCTCAGGCACGTTTTCAATAATCATCGTTCTAATTTCATGCGTTCCAAAATTCCTTTAGCCTCTAAAGAGGGATTTAAACAACTTGTATTTTTAACAGCATTTCATCAAGACGTAAAGCTGTATTTCGAGAAGACTACCCAGTACATCCCAATGAGCTAAAACCATTGCAAAAATTTCTGACCATATTTTTTTGATTTCCTTTATTTGTTAGTTTGGTGCATATAACATTAGCTTGAATGATATAACTCACTCATGTAAAGTGAACACGAACACAGTATATGAATATACAGTAAGTGCTCTTTGTGTGCAATTGGCTGCAGTATATTTAATTAGATTAATGGCTGCCGTTATCCATTTCATAACTCTTATTGGTCAAAAAAGCAATTGATTGGCTGCCACTATTACATACGTAATAAGATATGCGTGGCTAGAAAAAATTCAATGGAGTCGCTCTACTATATATTCTCTATACTGTGACGCAAATGTTTTGCCCGTCATCGCCAAAATAAATTTAATAGTGTATGGTTGACTTACCGTAATTCATAATCAGAAATTTTAAAAGAGCACACTTAATTACTCGAGTAAACAACAGCTCGAAATCTTGATTTGGTCACCATATTCTTGACCTGCAATTCAGCGAAGTTGGTGGTCTAATACAAAAGGATATTTCGTCAATGTTATTGCCCCCAACCGACATTGGCGAGAAACATTGTTTGGTAAATCTCAAGAGAGTGGTTGCAAATCAAGAATTGGTGGTCTTATTTTAAATAATATTTTATCAATGCTATTGTGGGCACAAATGGACGTGGGCAAACGGCATTGTCTGATTATCTGCATGGAATGATTGCAAGTCAAAAATAGGCTGACTTAGTTAGATCGATGACGAGAACGTCAATCAGTAGTCAATTTTACCAAGCTGTGGTCGTAGACATTAAACTCAATAAACTCAATATATATTCATGGGTGTAGCTACATATGCATCAAAAAACTGCAAAACTTTGAAATTCTTCGAAGTTTAGAAGTTATAAACTTGAAAAGAAGCTCATGGAAGGATTAAAACGAAGTGCAATTTCGCGTTTTGTGCAGTTTAATGGTTTATTACACAAAAGGTTTAAATATACTATAAGTTTATTACATAAAAGATAACGAGGAATGTCCGAGAATGCTTCCTGTTGGCGCTCCAGTCGATACGAGGGAACTCGTAGGTCTTTCAACATCCACGACAACTCGATTTCAATTAAACAATCCACAAACCAACATGAAAGAAGTCCAGTTTAGCCATACCTAACACTTTTCAATTAAAGCATCGCATAGTGAACGGAGTCCTAGGCATTTGAAAAGTTCAGGTACGTGATTTCTAAGAAATATGAAGGAGAGATAGAAGCTGGTCTCACAGAAGCAATTGTGAAGAAAAAATCTTTGGAAGAGCTAAATAGTTTGGATATACCATCATGAAATCATAAAAAGATGAAGCAATGAAAAAATGGGTCTATTTTTCTCTGCTGGTTCCCATGAATCTTTATTATAGATGGGAGTCAGATATGCTGATTTCCCCATGGAGAAAACGCTAATGAGCGATACAAGATTATTTGCTGAATATTCAATATGTATATAAAGTACCTACTATGTATGTTTTATCTGAAAGTAATTCTTAATTGGGTGGTGTTGAAAACTGATGGTTGTGGTTAGGTGGGATGTTAGGAATGTTAAGGTTGTTTTGGTAGTATTTGACTACGAACGACTCGAAAGATGATAAACAATGTAAAAAAACTTCATGATGTCTTGCTCCTTGATACCTTTGCTTTCCTGTTTTTTTCAATGCTATGTATTGTTGATGTGCTAATTAACTGTAAATCGCCTCTTTTTAAAAAACCCAAGACTACTGTGGTGGTGTGGGTTGGTGGGTGTTAAAGTAGCCTAATGTCTGTGTGAATGAACTTGGTGAGACACTTACCAAAGCATTTAACCCAGATATTGTGAAAAATACCTAATCTCCAGTGGCATATCTAAGCCTGAGTTAATACAGTTTGATAGCTTGTTAATGAAAGTGTTACTGCATATCGACAATGCCAAATGATGAAACCCTACTATAACTTTCACTGTTGTGTGCAGATATTTTACTAATGGTTTATAAAATGACTAAAAAAACTTATATCCTTCTTTTTTATAAACTAGTTACGTGTAACTAGTTAAGTTAACCTGTCACTAGTTGCAAGATTTAAAGAGCTTATATTTAGAGATCAAGATAAAAACTTTCTGACAGGAAACAATACATTTACTCAGCACCTTACTTACATAATGAAGCTTGTTACAAGATTGCACAAAATATGATACCATCATGAAACCTTTAGAAAATAGATTATTTGTGATGCTGAACATGGTAGGATATGGAGAAAAGCTGGAAACATCCCTTTTTTGCAATTTTATGGCTGACTGTCAGAACTCAGCCTTCTATGACCGATCTTGCTGGAAACTGATTGCAAATTGTAAATGGCACACTCTACATGCATTTAGCTACTATAAAAGACAGAAAGATAACTCCCATTGTCAGTATTAGATTTACACTCTTCGAGATACATTAAGACAGCTTCATCCCAATTTTTGATTGAACCTTCCAACTTTACATTCAAAGAAGTTTTGGTTGGCTGTAAAATATAATTGCAGTTAAAAGATGCTGTTAAAACATGGATTGTAACAGTGGTATTTTCTTAAACTGCGTCATGTCAGTGTGAAAGGTCCATTTATTAAGTTGAAGTGTTCAAACAAGTACTTGCACATTCTGTGGGTGTCTGCAGACCCATACGCCCTTGGCTTCCCAAGTCCCTGGTTGACATGTTCTTGTTAAAATCCGTTAAAACAATTTATTTGAGTAGGACTTCATGCTTTGAAGCCAGCATTTTTCAGATTGACTCTTACTTGGCTTAGTGATTGTGCCTTATTTTTCGCCATGGACAATGGAAAATCATGCTTATAATAATATTCCCTCAACCCAAAAAATATGATCAAAACTTTCATATTGTGGAAGCGACATTGACCTTTATGACTTTATTTGGCAAAGTACTAGTTTAATACTAAGAAATATATATAAAGTATAGCTAGTAGCAAACCTAGCCCAATCGTTTACTCCTACAATGCAAACTTTCAGTAAAATTAGATTAACAACTTATGAAGTTGATAGATTTAGTCTATTTGATTGTGTTTCTGACGTTGAACAATTTCACTGCCTTATAGTACAAAGAAAATTTAACGTGCTACGATAGCAATCCGGTATAGTGCAAACGTGGCCTGAGTGCAGCACAGACAAGATGCAATTCAGCGACAAATCTTAAAACTAATCAATATGTTGATATTATAACTAAAATGTTTTAATTGTGTTGATATGATTACATAAAAATGTCCATACATAAGCATTGTCCAATACACGGTGCTTATTTAATATGAACTTAGCCTCAAAATGTTCTCAGTAAAATATTTGAATTTGTACACTGAAACGAAAAATCTTCACCCTCATTGCACCTGTTTTCACTTGTAATTAAAAATCGAATCAGCCAAATCAAATTTGTTCATGCTATCTAAGGTCTCCACTTACCATTTAGTTATCTTCCTCATGTTGAAATAGGGGAAGAGACAACAATTTGACTAAAGGAATTTAAAAAACAAAATAGATGGGGAAAAAACGGGACAAAGAACAACAAACTCCTTAAAAAATGCAAAAAGACGTTCCGACACTTTTCATTTTAAGAAAAATTTTGGCCAACAAATTCCCAAAAAAGTTAAACGAGACGGTAAGAACTAAACAGAGTTTAGAGCACTTAAAATCAAGAAAAAAAATTTGTTTTCACCTTGCCCTGCCTCATCCATATCTTCGACGATATGTGAATCATCAATAACAGAAGTTTCTTCATCTGAAATAGCGGACGCTTCATTCCCATACGTATTAATGTTTTCTTTGTCATGATCATCCTTATCTAAAATAATGAGCATATTGTAATAAAAATTAGATTTTCTTCTGTATATACACAATGCTGAGTGTTAATTTCCAGTTCAAGACAAATACAATCTAAAGAATAAGAGTAAAACTAATAATAAGGACAAGAATGACAAATGACTGATAATATAGCAAAGATATTCATAAAGATAGCGATAATTACAACTTAAGACAAGAATTAACGAAATAATGAGGATAAATATCTTTCAACACAACTTAAATAAAAAATGATCAACCAACATATGGTGTTAATGTAAAAACATTATTTAATTTAACGTATTATATAACAAGTACATAATTTAACTAGCTATGGTGAAAATTTCAGCCCAATATGCTTACCCTTTAGTTCAAGATTGTTTTTAAGCTTTTTATTCGACCTGACAGCTACGTGCACCCGAACAGGAAGATTAGGGAATGTTTTGAGAAAATATGTCTTGTGATCACCAATCTTATAAAATGGTTCTGGTTGTGGTCTTGGCCGTGGTCGATCATACCAATGTTCGCCAATATTTCGAATAAGTTTCAAGCATTCTGTCTATGAAGGCCCATATTTCCTTCCAATTACCAAATAATCATAAGTATCATTGTCCATTTGACTTTTCCAATCTGAGGATTCACTATTTAAATGTTGAACAATACTTGACTGGGAATCATTTGTTTTAATCGACTGTAGATTTCCAACTTTACATAAAAATTCAAATGTCTCGTCATCCGACATAAGAAATGGATGTTTCAAGGCTTCAATGGCAGATGGTCTTTCTTCTGGTTGTCGTTTTAACATCCACGATAGAAGGTCTTTTAATGTTTCATCCTTAATTTCGTGCAAGCCAACAGGGTTTCCATTTAACATATTGTCCAGTCTAAACCGTTTGGTTCCAAAAGGATGTTTTCCTTTTGTTGCAACATAATAAGCAACCATTCCTGCATTCTAAAATAACAAGAAATGTAACGTTAACAGCAAATATAAACTCTCACAAATTAAATTTCGCTGTGAGTTTTGTAAATGTTAACATTCTTACACTTACATATACATCAGACTCTTTTTTGTAACGTCCTTCATTTAATTCTTCATTACATGCTTCATTTGATTCTTCGTCTTCACAATATGATTCAGGAGGAATCCAATATTCAGTTCCCCTATTAAAGTTGCTTTTGTATGTTTTAGATCCATTCTTCAACATTCGACTAATGCCAAAGTCAGCTATCAGAAATTTGCCGTCTACGTCACGGAGAACATTGGAAGGCTTCAAATCCCGATGAAGAATAGGATCTGGGCCACTATGAAGATCAGCTAATCCATTCAAAATTTGTCTAAGAATATGGGGAAGAGCTTTTTGAAGATCACTTAAATAAGAAGATTTTACAAACTTCTCCAGTGATTCCTCACATAAGTCTAAGATCAAATAAACATAATCTGTTTCAGTATCTTCCTCAAAGAAGTAATAGTTCACAACAAATTTCGACTTTTTTGAATTGAATTCATTTAAAATTTTTTTTTCATGCTTTGCAGGCTGGAGGTAGTTATCTCTACGCATTTGTTTCACTGCTTTACCGTAACCATCCTTTGTCAGTCCAAGATAAACACGGGTTTCATTACTTCTTTGGCCGAGGGAAAATTTCTCCGAGAAAATTACACGTACATTGCCCACATATTTAATGTGTTCTCCGGGATAACACAATTCTGACAACAGACTTCTATGCTGACTTGAATGACCAAGATATTTCCACTCTTGCAACTGCGATTCTTCAAAAGGCATAAAAGTATTACATTCAGAGGTGAGTGCAACAAAACTAATGAAATTCATAAGAATAGGTACCTCAAATTTACTCAAATACACTTAAAATTTGGAAAACGACTTTAAATTTTTGTAAAATCCTAGCACCAATCATTAAAGTTGTCAAAAATTTATTAATCGTGCAAACATATATTTGTTAAGATTAAAGGCAAGCGATACAGAAAAATGTTGTTTTTAATTTAATAAAGCACTTTCGTGTAAACAACGCAATGCTTACAAAGTTATTTTTAGTGTAGAGAAATTAAAGTTTTTGAAGCATGTAGCTATTTCTTATGCTTAAGTATATATTTATAGTGGAAGATATAACTAACGCAAACCATATGAATATATAGTGTTTGTAAGAAAACTGACAAAAAATGAGCATTTTCCTAACTAAAGCGAAGACTTCGTCATTTATGACAATAAACATGTAGAGGTTCCCTTTGTCTTCCTTCATTGTAATTATACACCTCTTATTGTTTGGTTTTTCTCCACCCTTCTTACTATGTACTTAACTGATATTTGCCTTCATCCTATCTACGTAGGCCCATTTCACATGAGACCGGAACGAAGTCAAACCGGAATGAAAATCATAATTTTTTGCAGGTTTACATGGGACCGGCACGAAATTACGAAAAATTCTCATTCGAGTAATTCCTACTTTCCAGGCTAATTTTACGCTTGCTAGCCATTTTCCTTTCGTAATTTGCTTTCGTGCGCATGCGTTGATGCCGTTTTAGACCGGTCGGAACAGTAATTTCAGTTTACAATGATGTCGGTTTCATTTCATACCGTTCTGAACTCAGTTGGATGAGTACAGCAGGCAGTGTGACTTCAGACCGCTCTGAGTTATTTTCGTAACGGTCCTATGTAAACATCAACTGGAAATAATTTTATGACCGATAGAAGCTGGTACCGCGGTTTGAATTTGTTCTGGTCTCATGTAAACACGGCCTTACTCTACTCTATGTCTACCTCTTATTCTTGAAACGTGCTCTTCTTGTGTCTTTTTCATTTAAGTACATACATGCATTCTGTGAATAATATTCATTCCTTATTTCTATGGAGCAAGGTCAACAACATTTAGGACAATCTTGCTGCAAATTACAAGGAAGCTCTGTTTAAAAAACACTAGTAATATTTTGCATGTCACGTGGTACCTAGAAACTCTGAACATTGCGTACATAACCACAGCCACAGTGTAGTGAATTTACAGTAGAGCCACTCCATTGATTTTTTCGTGCAACGCATATCTTATTACCAAAAGGTGTGATAAAACGGCTAACAGCAGCCAATAATTTAATTATATATACAGCAGCATGAAATAACTGTCTCGTTTGTTTTCTCAAATGATGAGGTCAAAATGGACCTTTTCCCCGGAGTATGTTTCTTATTTTATACATGATACTAAATACTATACATTTAGTCAAAAGTGAGGGAAACCAAAACAATAAATCATATAAATTATAATAGCAACTGAAACGATAAGTGACCGCCAACTTCGAGGAAAGTATATGGTAGCTATGCAGGTCGCTTCAGTTCTTTTTTGTTAAAAAAAGGTGATAGATATATCAACTAAAACCATAAAATACTGCTGCTTTTTGTTGTCGATTTAATTCGTCATATTAACCTTTTATGTAGTGAATTTTTTGAAAAATTGCTGGCCTTTTTGTTAAGTGAATGTAACGGATCTGCTTCACTGCAACAAAAAAGGTTAAATCAAGAGAGTACGAACATATTTTCAAATTGAAAAAGTCAAAGGACGTGCGAATAGGTTAAGTGAAGGTCTTCTCGGGCCTTTTAAGTGCCTTAGTATAATTATAGAGCGTTTATATAAATAATCTTTCCAGTTGAAACTACTCTTCAGTTTTTCTATGGTAAGAAATTTTTATTAAGAAAAATAGAATATTCCGTTTGAATCTTATAATTAAATCTCAACACTCATTCTTTATAGAGAGAATAACTACGCTTTAGATATTTTATTTTTATTTTGTAATAAAAATTTTTACAACATATATTTATGGTAGTAATGAATATTTTTTTGCGTAATATTTTTCTAATAAAGTAAATGGTTTGAGCCCGGAGGTATCGTTACATGTTTGCAAATGTAGATCATCCAGGTTGGTATAGTCCTGAGAAGGACTTTTTTTGTTGTTGTTGTTGTTTCTTTTGACTCTGAAGATGACTACCGCCAAGGTTGTCGAAACGTCAGTCAACAACAACAAAAAGAGTCTTTCTCAGAACTATACCAAACTGGACGATTTACATTTACGAACGTGCAATATCTTTTTGAATTCGAATTAAAATAAATAAAGACTGATAAGCAAAGAAATGATTTCAATATTACGTAAAAATATTATGCAATCAAATTGCTATTATACAACGATCACATAATTGAAGTGTAACAAAAATGTGAAAATTCAAGCTAGTATGCTTACCCTTAAGTCCTGGATAGTTTTTCACTTCATCATTTGACCTGACAGCAGCATTAAAATGTTGGACGATACTAGATTGGGGATCATTTGTTTTAGTCGACTGTAGGTTTCCAACTTTACATAAAAATTCAAATCTCTCGTCATCCGACATAAGAAATGGATGTTTCAAGGCTTCGTTGGCAGATGGTCTTTCTTCTGGTTGTAGTTTTAACATCCACGACAGAAGGTCTTTTAATGTTTCATCCTTGATTTCATCCATGCCAACAGGTTTCCCATTCAACATGTTGATCAGTCTGTGTGGTTTAGTTCCAAAAGGATGTTTCCCTTTTGTTGCAACATAATAAGCCACCATTCCTGCATTCTAAAATAGTTAGCCTAAGTTCAAGCCTTTGTTTAAAGAGGATAAACACATAATAGCCAATAAGTAACTAAATTAATTTGTAGACTTCTTAGATGGTGCTAGACTTATATAACACAAGCGATATAATAAATCAAAATTTTAAGTTCATACCATAAAATTATTTATAAAATTTAGAAATTTAGCCTGCAATGCATTAACATAATTGGAGTTCAATTGAACAAAAATAAATTTCTGCATCGTAAATTATAGCTTTCAAGAGACGACAACTTCAGTATATTTAATAACAGGCGGTTGCACAACTTAGTAAGAACAATTTCAGTTTTTCAATTAAAAATGTAACAGTAAGAATCTATTGTCCGAGATTAAATTCATGCGATTAATTTCTTATCTTCAGGTAACTAACTAACTTTTTCCTAGTCTTTTTTCAATTTTGGTACTTTTGCCGAATGTTACTTTTTGCTCATTGGTGTGATCTGTAGCTACTTATTTCCGAAGTTAATTTACCAATCAAAAACGCCTAAATAAGTCTTCGATATACGATGTTAAATAAAAGTTTGGCTGTTCTTCAAATTACATCAGCTCTTTTCTCATTTTCTCAAAACTCCTAAAATAACTTAAGAAAAAGTAATCAAATTGACGATGCAGTAAGTTCCCACACTCACCATTACATCCGACTTTGTTTTGTAACGAGCTTTATCAAACGAATCTTCTTCTTTACAATATGATTCAGGAGCAATCCAAAACTCAGTTCCCACATTAGCCATGGTTTTTATGCCAAAATCAGCTATGAGAAATTTGCCTCGTGAGTCTCGGAGAACATTGGAAGGCTTTAAATTGCGATGAAGAATGGGATGTGGGGCACTATGAAGATAAGCTAATCCTTGCAAAATTGGTCTGAGAATTTCGGGAAGAGATTTTTGAAGATCGGGCAAAGTAGAAGACTTCACAAAACTCTCCAATGATTCCTCACATAAGTCTAATATTAAATAGCCATATTCCGTGTCATTGTCTTCCATTAAGTATGAATAGTTCACAACATATTTCGATCCCTCTGCGTTGAGTTCATTCAAAATTTCCTTTTCTTGACTCGTTAGATCGATGAAGTTATCTCGACGAATTCGTTTCACAGCTTTGCCGTAACCATCGTTTCTCAGTCCAAGATATACAGGTGTTCCATCGTTTCCTCTGCCGATGCAAAACTCGTCTGAGAAAATTACACATACATCGCTAACATAATTAACCTTTCTAAAGGCACTTGCCCTATATTTACACAATTTTAAAAGCATTTTTCTATGCTTTGTTGATTCACCAATGAATTTCCCATCTTGTAACTGCAGTTCTGAAAATGACATAAAAGTACTGCATTATGGAATTTGTGAAACAAATATAATTAACGCCGGGGTTAGAAATCCGACACCGGTTCCCGTGCAGATCATCACCCGTGTTTCCCACACTCACAATAGGGCTAGCATAGGTTTCACATTAAATACCTTAAATAGAAAATAATCAAATACAAATGTGAAAACTAAACATCTCATGTCGGATCCTTAAGCAGGTGCTACACATAACATAGAGCGTTAAGTGAGAGGAGGGGGTGGGGTGTTTATTCATTTATTCATAACTGCTTGACTGATTTGTTTCGTTAGCGACTATAATTTCAAAATAAATCAGCAGGGCAGAGCTGAATATATGGGTATTCATTCCACCACCCCCCCCCCTTAACGTTCTAGTTTCGAACGTGCCCCAGAAGTAGCTCAAATTCACCGAATGCAAAAATATTTTTAAGTGAATGTCGTTCGATTCCCACAGATAGTTTGAGGAAGCCCGAATTGAAATTAACTAATTAGGTTTTATTGTTGATCTCTCTAAAATCACATCATTCACATCACTATTCTTTTACAAAAACAACCCACCGTCATTTTGACATCATCTCTCAATCAAACTTAACATAATAAGTTCCCTGATCTTATAGTTTTTACTGGAATGTGCTAACATTCACGACACACTTCTCCTATTTTAAATGTATGTTAATTAAAATATACTTTTTTTTAATGTTTTCAATCTTTTCTTGTTTACGTAATCGTAGTCAATGAATCGTTAGGAAAAGTGGTCGAGGATCGGAAAACCCATGAATGTAAATTGCTGTAGTCATTACTCTTATCCGAGGAATGCTCCTTGGAAAATTTAACTCACTTGGCAAACTCCTCGAACATTTTTCCTAACGCTTCCTGATACCTTCCGGCAACTGTGCATCCCATGTGATTTTCCGAACACAGCTATCTCGAAAGATTACTTTCCCTATGAGAAGGTACAGATTCTTTAAAGAACCGTTCACTTGGTCATTTGAACTTTTTGTTTTGGTAATGATATAGACAAAGTATCTTCATGCTTGTTCCATACCAGTCCGAGAAATTCAGTTTCTGAACATTTAGTTCCTAAAGTATCTTTAGCATAGTTAGACTACCCGTCCTCTACTTCATCGCGTTCAAGTTCAACTGCACTGGAATGCCATTTGTGCAAAACAAATTGTCCCTTGCTGAGAGTCCGTTTTGATTACTGTTCTATAGTCTCTTCTACTGAATCACCACTCATATTTATATCATCTACGTAAGTCCCGTCAGATAATTCTTTTACACACTTTAGATATTGTTGTGCAAATTTCTCTATGTGAACATTTAAAGTTCCTTCAAATAAAAATGTTCTCGGACGAAGTCTGAACATCGCTCGAGTCATACGATGTACGACCATATCTTTTTGTTGCAAATAATTTATCCAAAAGATTCTCATTACGCCTTGATCAATCTCTCTAATGATTATTTGTAAAAATGCTTGTTTGGTATCGCCTAATAATAGAATCGGTTTCATTCGACTACGCAAGAGTACATCTAAGATTCTTCTCTGCAGTGGTGGTCCAATGTCAAGGCAATCATTCAATGAAGGTGACCTTTCATCGAATTTTTCTGAAATATCATAAACGATCCTTACTTTTGTAGACTCGGCTTTCTCACGTATGAGACAAGTTTTTGCAGAAGATAATGCTCACAGCCTCCTTGTAGTTTACGCGCGACTTTTAACCACTTCTTTATCAAGTTGATTTACTATGATATTGTGACACAAAATAAAGCAAATTCCGAAGAGGGACATCTCATTTTCTTGATATTCAAGATATTAAAAGAGTTTGAAACAAAATAATGTGTAATATTTCGTCTTTATTCAAAAGACATCATCCGACTTATGGTTTACAATGCAGGCTGCGAAACGCTTATATATTTACAAGCGGAAATGACAGTTATGTAATTAGAGAACTATAAGACTAAACAATATACTAACATTAAAATAGAGATAGTTTCTTACAAGCTTTAAGACCACTATTAAGTTGTGGCATATCGCGTTTTATCAAAAGTGCTTCTAAGATGAGAAGTTCATTAGGATTATTATTTTTACAGTGATATAATATTTTGGTGTTACTAGGAATCAAATTACAAGGATTAAGTGGCACGCGTGTGAGATCGGGGTCGGAATCAACGTCAGGAAGTGAGAAAAGGTGTGAGATGTAGTTGGCGTCTGGACAAATGAGTAAATGTTGTGAGATGGCACTAGAATTATTGTAATTAGTAGCATGTTGGGTTAGTCTTGTGTGTAGGTTTCGTTCAGTTTTGCCTATGTATGTATGACCACAGCCTGGACATTTAAATTCATATATAACATTGGCTTTAGAGAGTTCCGGAATTTTGTCCTTTTTGGGACAGAAAATTGATGTCTTTTTTGTTTCATATTTAACTATAGGTTTGATAGGAATTTTTAAGCTGCGGCGAATTTTACGAAGAAGATTGAAAACCAAACGTTCACCCTGTTTGCCTAGATATGATATTCTAATGAAAATTTTATAAAGGTCATTCTCAGTATTTTGTTTAGGGGCGTTATTTTTAGCTATGATTTTGGTTTTGAGTTTATGAATCAAGAATTTTCGGACTGTAAGAGGGAAACCATTCCATGACATAAAAGACTGGAGTGTTTGAATTTGTTTTTTGAATAATGTTTGGTTAGAACAAATCTTAAATGCGCGAAAAAATAGGGAATTGATCCAAGTAGTTTTGCGGTAGAAAGGTTCGAAACTTGAAAAATGTGTATATTGGCCAGTATGAGTTGTTTTACGGAATATATCAATGTCATTATTGGTTATTTTAAGGTCTAGAAAGTTGACATGTGAGTCAGAAAAATCATCAAAAGTAAATTTAAGATTTTTATCAAAATTATTAAATTTGGCAAGAACATGAGGAATGTCAGAATGTCGCATAAGAACAAGAGTATCATCAACATAACGTCGGTAAAACTTAAGGACACCTGAGTTAATCAAATCAGTGACAATAATGTTTTCAAACTCAGTGAGAATTATAGTAGCTAAGACGGGACCGAGAGATGACCCCATGGAAACCCCGTCAAGTTGTTCATAAAAAATACCGTTGCAAGAAAATATAGTTTTGGTGCATGAGTCAATAATAAGTTTTTTGAGTATTGATTTTCGGAGTGTGGCATTAATAATATTTTGTTTGTAAATGCGATCCAGTACAATGTTGATGGTTTTACGCAAAGGCACGTTGGTGAAAAGGGATTCAACATCAAAAGAGACAAACTTATAACCTTGGGAAAATAGATCTTTAGGTATAGATTTAATAGCAACAGTAGCATCGAAAGAGTCTTGTAATGAAAATTTATTTAGGGTGAGTGTATTCAAAAGGTTTGCAATGAATTTGCCTACGTTGTAGTGTGGTGTGTTTGTTGGTGTCAATTATTGGTCGTAACTTAGGTAATGTGTCAAATTGTTTGTGCGTTTTAGGTAGTCCATGTGCTCTGGCAAAGTGCTCGTGAGTAGGTCGTAAGAAAGTATGTTCGGTTTCATTGATCTCCCCCCGTTTTAGAAGTGTGCATAGATGGGACTGTAGAGTGGAGAGTCTACTAGAAGTAAGGTCGCTTGAAATACGCTTAAATTTACAGGGATTTTCGAACAGAGAATTAAGAGAGTTGACATAATCAGAGCGGTTTAATTTGTTTTATTTTGTATTATTTGAAATTGTCTGCTTGTCCTGATGATATTGTGATAGGTTTCCATCATTTCAGGCTGTTTCTCCAATCGGTTTGTCATGGACTTAACCTACGCTTGGCAACCTGAAGTTCCGTTAGCAATTCTGGGTGATTAGCCCTGCACGAGGAGATTTTTCATACTGACCATTTTTTTCGCATCGTAAACTGTTCTTTAAACTCTTGGTACACACTTCCTTAATCCCCTTCTGAACTATCGTCTAAGCCTAACACATCCAAGCTATAAAGTTGCTTCTAATCTTCATCAGGGATTTTTGGCAATTAAGTAGGAAGGGTTTGTCTCTCGTCCCGGTGACACTATCGTCCATCCTAACATCGTTCTCTCAGCAACTGGCGTCCCATCATCCCCAATTCTGGTGTCTTGATTTTGGAGATTGCACTCACCCCAAGAATGAGGTGAACAGGCAAAAGCTGCTTTTCATCATAATCGTGCATGTCTACACCTCTTAAGTGCTCATAATGCTCTATCCACTGTTTATACTTGGGGTTTCGTAAAGTCCTCAATACATTCTTTTCGATTTGATTCACCTCACATGTCATTTTGAATTTTCCCTCTACATATGCTATTTTAACTTGATAAATAATGACCCTTTTAGTAGCTGTTTGAAACATCATTTTGATGGATTTATATTGTTGCCTTATTGGTTCTTCTTTAATTGTATTTACCAACTTGCTTGATGCAAAGGAACTACTAGATCTAGTGTCTAAAAGAGCTCGACATTTATTTTTTTTATTGTTACTACCACAGGTGCATAAACAACATTCTTCAAATTAGGATAACACACCAGTTTTTAATTCTTGTCCTGCTGATCACATATAGAATTATGGTGCTTCCTTTTACAGATATAGCAGTGAATCTGATTCTTACAATTACTTGATCTATGGTTTTCCCCTGTGCAATTATAACAGCGTCGTTTTGCCATTAAGATCTTTTCACGCTCACTGACACTGAAGGCTTTGTCAGATTGTATGGATCTGTGGTCTTTGTTGTGACAGTACACACATTGCCTTGTTTGGACTTTGGTCAATAGTAGTTTTCTTTTTTTTCTTTCAATACACTCTCTCTCTTTCCTCTTTATCAGTTTGTGATAGTGGATTTCATTATATCGAGGCTCTCAAAGCTTCGCAAATGTGAACGTTTCACTTTTCCCAATCCGGTGATGCTCTTAATAAGTCAGCTCGAATGTCCTCCAACTTGCTGTAGTTATTCTCACGTTTCCTGCAACATCTCTCGAGTTCCGAAATATCTTAAGCGCTTGAACATGCCCAAGTATAATATTATAAAAGTTTTTTATCTTATGTTTTAAAAAACCGGTACTAGTTGGCAGGCTAATATTTCGTGTATGCGTGCATTAGCAACTTCACTCGGATCAACATATCTCTCTTTTAAGAACAAAGTTACAGTTTAATCAGAAAAGGAAGCATCATAAAGAAGAAATTCAGCGCATATAAAAATATACGCGAATGAAAAACAAACAAAGAACAAGAGACTTTGATGAAATCACGTTCTAAAGAGCTGCAACGGTACGTCTAAGCCAAAATTATGAAGTATATAGTTAGGAAAGCGAGAGCATGTAGCATGTAAACAGGTATATTTTAATTGTTACATATATAAATACCAATTTGCATCGTGAGTCTTTGATATTACAGCATGCAGCACAAAAACAGATATTGTTGCTAAGCAATATTACTATAAATTTACTTGAACAAAAACTGTAAATCATGTACTAATTGTAATGACGCTGACATTGAAACAAATAAGTGACGATGGGAGTTATATAATTGACGTGTATTGATATTTCTTGATTTCTTACCTGATACAGATGACTTTGATCTTCGAAAAGGTGGACTTTTACGATCCAACTAAAAATGTATTAAAATAGTTTTTTATTATTAATACAATAATGTAATACTGTCATCACACGCACAAGTAATTAAGAACATAAACTTGCTGTGATGCTACATTTATATACATTTGCCTTTCACTCTTAGCAACTGTCCTTTATTTTTGATGAGTTTTGAATCCAGTTGAATCAAGCTTCTCTTGATAATTTTCGGTTGCTTTTTGCAAACTCAAAAATCTGATACAAGTATTCAGACAAAGTGTAATGGTTACATTTATAAAAATTAATCTTTTATATCTGACGTGCCATTAACTTACCTCGAAATAAATAAAGAAAGAAAATACGGCTTTCGTACATATTTTTATCTGTGGCTTTACCATCTATGCTATTTAAGTGCTTATCAAGTTTGTGCATGTCTCAATTGGATTTTAGTTTTGATTGCTCTTCTTGCTTTTATAATTTCAAAAAGTTAATTAGACTTTCATTTTTAGTGTCCAATCTCGTATAAGTCTTTTACAAAAACTCGCTTGATAACAAATAACGTTAGGAGTATGGTCGTCAGCCCTCAGTACTAAATTTTAGTAGCTTTTTGCAAACTTAAATATTAGTTGCAGTAAAGTATTTAGACAGATTCTCATAGAAAATATCCAAAGTCAGCTTGAGTGTTAAAATAGTACACACCGTATGCAATGGCATCAAATCTAAATCATCTTGACCAAGTGACGGGATATCGTACTTGGGGATTCTAAGATCATCTAAAATGGAGTAAAAAAACATGTGACACCAACTTTATTACGCACCATCAGAAAAAAAATTTGGGGTCTGAACGAGCTCATGGAGGTGCAATAACCCACTGTCGGGAAACTTTTGCGCTACAGTTAATTTACAATAACCAATGGAAACCGTATGAACAGACACTGCTTTGACTAGGACTTTTTCGAATATTGATGTGCTCTTTTGCCGATTTTTTGATACAAATATCTTTTTAAATAGGTAAAAATAACAGTAGTTCCGTAAGTGATTGAAGTAGCTTGTAGTGAATGATCTTAATAAAAGTATGGTGATTTTAATGAAAAATTTCCACTTTTGCTGTGCCAAAACGTTAAAACTACTTGAAAATGTAGCTTTATCTTTTGCGCAAAAGTTGAACCTAAATCATCCCTTACCAAAAAGGCATACAATTGTTCGATTGTCAATCAATATTACGTGTGTATCTCTGAGGTGGAAAAGACAGCGAACAAGTTTTTAATTTATTCTTGAAACTCGAAGGTAAAGGAAAATTAAAATAAAAAGCAAAAGAAAACTCAACAACTGCATTGTGCATAGGTAGACGTTCAGAAGATCTTTAAAATGCTACTTTCCATATCTGATGACATGACTGGTAAATAAATGAATGAGTACGAAGTTGCTTTTTAAATTGTTTGACGAATACTTATCCCATATAAAAGACTTTTTGCCACATGAAACAAGAAAACGGGAAAATAACCATCAATTTTTAATAAAACTAAGAGGACAAACGGAGAACTGTAGTTTTGGTGATCAATTATCTAAACAGATTGGAGACCAAGTAAGTGATACATGTCCGTCGTCAGGATTAAAAAGGAAGCGACCATAAACAGTCACGATATGAAACTGAAAGATGTACAACAGATCGATCAACCTATGGAAACCGTCGGCTTTAAAGCTAAAACCATTGAAACGCATAAACTTCATAAGTTATGTTTAAAATGAGGGTTTTCCTTAAACAACATTTGTAACCCATTGTGGTATATTTCATTATAAACGACTTATGTTTGGAATAACATAAACAGCAGATGTGTATCAGTATATTACCAAACAGGTTCTACAGTGATGTGAGGGAGTACAAAATATCAGGGGCGGATCTAGAGTATGTCAAATCCGTCGCGCGACTGATGTTTGAAATTCAAAAATTACCTATTCATATTAATTAAAAATTCATTAATTATTCTTACTTTATTATCGCATTTACTTCGTGATAAAAATCCAGCTTTATTTATTATTGAAAACTAATGACTAATCTTATGAATATCTTGGTAACCAGATAAGTTGAATTTTAATTGACCTGGAATAACCGACTGATAAGCGGGGTGGCTTGACTGGTTCGACGGATAAAGGAGTCTATGAGCGCCATAAACGCTTATTTTATTGGTCAATGGCCAGATCAGTGGACAGTCTGGAATGGTCTCGACTGATAATAAGGGTGGCCGGACGTATAAGGGAGTCCAATTGCTATCTTACAATTGGTTCATTTGAATTATTGTTTTATTGTGATTGGTTTGACGGATTTCGACTGATAGCCAACTGAACTAACATAGTGAAGCTCACTGTCTGAATTGAATGTTTGATCGTTTCATAGTAATTTTTATAAGCATGATAGAAACTAAACTACAATCAGAATGAATTTATGGAAATCTTTTACAAATTCATATATTGACATGAATGCTGCTGTCCAAACTGTGAATTATTTCAAGAGGGCGAAAAATTTATGGATGAATTGTAAATGCTTGGCAAAGACGATCTCGCGAGCGACATTTCAGTCCTTGATGTTAAAAAGCAAGCCAACATTGTTTTGAGTTTTATCAGCAGAAATTTACATCCAAAATCGTAATTAAAGGACAACTGAAGTGTATGCATGAATGTAATATATCAAAGTCAATTTATGCGAGTGTGTGATGCGATTTATGTTAATATGGCGTATGGTAAGCAGATTGATGCTTCTAAAATTGTTGTTGCCGAAGAACTTTTAGCTATGATTTCTTTAGGGGAATCGTGGCCGTTATGTGGCAGCGAAATCCTACATTCCTGCAAATATATTTCACTGGAAAAAAAATCTGTAGCCATAAGGCGCCATACTATTATTTACTTTATCATAAACAAATGTTTGGGGCTTT